>NW_024423786.1:67977808-68068249 GCF_017311325.1 Ursus maritimus | reverse complement strand
ACACGCTGCAGGAGCCGGACACGCTGCAGGAGCCGGACACGCTGCAGGAGCCGTTTCTGGAGGGACGTGAACCGCCCGCGTGCTCCGTGACTAGCTGTTTGGTGAACAGTCAGGACGAACGTGGACAACACGCGTTGGGCTGGAGAGAGCTGCCCGTGTTCCTAAGACAAGACAAACCTCAGGTTTCATTAACTTCACGTGGAAACTCCACGTCACCCACAAGCCTGCAGGTCACCAACTTTGTTTTGGCCCTATTAAAACTCTCGAGAGTGTCCCGAATTGGTATTTTTTTTTCCCCTAATACTGCCCAAATAAACCTAGCCTTTAGTAAACCTAGAGATCACAGGCATCAGCACATTCGGCATGCACAATAAAAAATACAACCGAGAGCAAACAACCAGCAACTCAAAACTGCCGCTGAGAAAATCTGTGTGTGTAGATGGAGAGGTTAAAAAAATGCAAAAGTTCACACGAACACAAGGTTTTACCATTTAAAAGTCCACTAGAGATTACATGTGAATTCTGGAAAGGGTGTGTGTGTATAATATAATCAAGTAAAATATTTTAAACAAGTCCATTGTGCCTCAGTTAGTTTTAAATGGCAAAATCCAATACACAGCTGTTTTAATAAATTAGTGCATATGAAAGATTTGGGAAGATTACCATGTGTCCGTATCAGAGCGAGGAGAAGGGTTCACAGTTTCTTCCCAGAGCCTTCTTCCAGCTTGTTCTCAGGCTCCACCTTCCTGAGCTGTTGGTGAAGCATGTGTGCTCAGATTGAGACAAACCTACCCCAGATGTCAAACCGCCTGGATGTCGATTTTTGTTTTTGTTTTTTTTTACTTTTGTATCTCAGTGAACACGCGGAATTTCACACACTGCTCTGGTGAACTGAGTACAGAGCCACTCACTTTGTCTCGTTCTTAATTATCCTCGGGAATAACTGCACTGCTAATTCTATTTCTAAGGTACATTTATTGACCAAGTTCACACTGAGAGCCAAGTGGATACTCTTGCGTCTGCTTCTACACAGAACAGGGCAGGGGCGATGTCTCCAGTAAGGCAGATTTCCTACAAGTTTGTAGCTCCGACTGTTCCTCCTTTCTGAAGTCATGCTTGTGCTTTGGTAGTCATCCGGTGAGAGACGGGGCTTTCTCGGGGATGGGGAAACAGAACCCAAGCTGTGATCCCGACCTTCTCTCCTCAGCCCCACCACTGGTCCAGGGACGAGCCCGCGGCCGCTCACAGGGTCGCACTGCTACAGCACAGCGCGGACAGTCTTCTCTCAATGCTGGTTTTATCTGGAAATAAATTCATAAGGAAAATCATTTCTGTGGTCAAAGCCAAGGCAAGAAGCACTAATGAAAAAACCACCACCACCACCACCACTCATTCTCTACGTCCATCCTTGTCTCGTCCTTTCTTTGGCCCAAAGTGAAGCATTCTGAATACTTTGTCCTCTGCCTGAAAACTGTTTAGACGTCATTTCCAGCTCGGTGGTGCGCAGTGGCAAGACGCAGCTTAGCACGCAAGATAAAGGACATCTGGTTTTAAGAGCTAGCTTGCTCACGACCACAAATCATTCTAGAATTGCCATCCCCTTGAGGCTCTTGGGAATGCGGTGTGAGCGCACAGACTCCAAAGGGTCCACCACCACCCCCTCAAACCCAGGGCTTGTACGTGATGCGTGAGGTCAGCACCCGGCGGCCTGCCGCGCTGCACTCTGCTGTCTAGTCCAGGTCTAGCACGGCGTCTTCACAAAATTCTTCAGTCACCAGCACGCTCACGAGGCTTAAACTGGTTGCATTCATTATTACTTAACAATAAAAACAAGGTTCTCTACCTACACAAACACACATCTGTGCGCACAGTGATGCAGTGTAAACACCAAAAGCCACCAGCATGTCACACGCATTACCTCCAGTCCTCAAACAACTCTCTCATCTCTTAGAAGAAGGAACAGACCACAGAAAGGGTAAGCGATTTGCCCAAAGCCAAGATCCAAACCCAGGCAGTACGATGCCAAACTCCAAGCTCTTCCTGCCGCACCTGTAGGACACTTAACTCAGCGGTCGTCGATAAACACACTGGTCTCTAAGTCAACTTACATTTATGTACATTTTCGATATCGGCGGGGTCCTGGAGAATCTTCGTCAGGCCTTCCAGAAGAAGGGCAGCCTTATGGTAGCGATAAACAATGTCTTCGGTCTGCTGAAACATCTCATCCAGGGCTGCGGACTGAACCTGAAGCCAAGTCGGCAGAAATGAGAAGATTCTCAACTTCTCCAAGAAAATATGAATCCATTTGGGCAAGACAGCTTTTAATGGAAGCTATCTAAAATTAACACATTTTGACAAAATAATATAATCTACCAAACTATATTAAACTCGAAGAGTCATCAGATGAGCAAAATAAAACGGGTTCTTGATCAAACAATCTCAGACTCAGGTGCAGGACTCATAAAACACAGTTCTAAAGTGGCTCTTCTAGGACTATACTAAAAAGTTTACTTTAAACATACACTTTCACACCAGGGCAACCTGACCATCTCATTAAAGTAGATTTTGTTATAATAAGATAATTAAATGGTGTTAAAAGTCATCTATTAGCTTCTTTTAACCAAAGAATTTTCAGGGGTACTCACTCACTGGTTCAGAGATGTGTACTGAGCCCCTTACCGTGGCAGGCGCTGGGCACACGGTGAAGGAGAGCTCACCGTCCAGGGGGACGCACGGGCCTGGAGGACATGGCATTCTAATTCCAAGGGATACGGGGCATTAGAGGAGGAGGCCCGGAATGGTAGGGAATATATACTCGTGCATCTAGCCCAACTATGGAAGGAAGAGAAGATTAGGGAAGCGTCCAGGAAATGATGGGTAGGATGAGTCCTAGAGGAGGAGGGGGAATAGGGCAGGTGATGGGAAAGGTGGGCGGGGGCTTTCCGGAAAGAGGGGACAGCAGCAGTATTCACAGGTTGTATTTGAGGAGTTTTCTCAACAGTATTCTGAAATGAGGCCCCAAATGGCATCACTTAGGGCAAGTCAGTAAACCAAGACTCGATACCCAACCTAACTGTAGTCTCAGTCCCTCGGGAATGTAACTTTCAACCAGTCAACACGGCATTTCCTGGTCAACAGACCCCTTCCGCTCCCACTCAGGAGGGCAACTTCGCCTCAACAATGCATTTCTGGCTAATAAATTCCTTTCTTCTTTTTTATGACCCCCCTCTCCCTTTTACAAACCTTTGTTGTGTTTAGCTCGGCAGAGCTCCCCTCTACTTGCTAGATGGGACGCTGCCTGATTCACGAATCATTTAACAAAGCCCATGAGATCTTCAAGTTTACTTGGTCGATTTTTGTTTTTGAACCTTCTCTTTAATCATTAACTGCCAGGACTGTCAGTAACACAGTATCCTAATGTATTTGTCAGCATCGTCTGTTTCTTTCAAACAGTACTTTAAAGCCACTTACGCTAAAACAAACAAAATGGGTACAGAAAGTCCATTCTGAAAAGGAAGAAGAAATAACTAGCTAAAGGCAGTGCTAACATCAGTAAGCTTGTCCTGAGCCCGGGCAAACTTACGCAAGTCACACTGCTCTTATTATCAGAGAAGAAAGGAGCACCGTAACTGCTTTGGAGGGGACATGTTTCCTGGCACAAACTTCCAAAAATAATTTATCATACGAAGTCGTAATTCAGTATAGAGCAATAGAATGCATATTATTCGTAGCAATAGTTTAGAGCAAAATAATGTCTATAATTCATATCGGAACAGTTTATATTCCAAACTTATTTTCCTATGACTTTTGATAACGACTTTCAGAATGAGGCCAAGGGTGATATAAGAGCACAATTCAAAGCAGACAAATTTTGGGCGGAGGAGGGAGATTTATTATGTTAATGTGGCAAAAATAAGACCGGTCACTGATTTTCTCCCCCACTTACCGCTTCTTTAACAGTGCCTAATTTCATTTCTACTTCAGAGCAATTTCCCCCCATGAGACAGAAACAAATGATTCCCAGTGGCATAACTACACAGTTGGAAAAGCAGATTTTACTTTGTGTCTTAAGTAAAGTCAGTGAGCAGAGTCTGGTCACATGGACTGGTTAACAGAGACTATTTTTTCTAATGTATTGTTAGGCCAAAATTTCTTAGATAGTAGAAAATGCAGAAAATGCAGACCCAGCCAAAGCTCTTAGATGCAAAGTACGAAGAGACTAGACAGCGCCTAATGGTGGCAGATTTTAAGAGGTACGATAAAATGTCACCAAGTGTGGTAGCCAATGTTACTTAACATGTTACTTGTGCTAATGACATGCAATTGCTCCTTTCGTAAGAGGGAGTCACAATGTTTGGGACTTGGGGATGGGTAAGGGCATAAACTCTTTTTCAAAGGATAACATCAAAGGGTGCCTGGGTGGTGCAGTGGGTTAAGCCTCCGACTCTTGGTTTTGGCTCAGGCTGTGATCTCTGGGTTGTGAGATCGAGTCCCGCGTCGCGCTCTGTGCTCAGCACCATCTGCTTGAGATGCTCTCCGCCTCCCCCTCTGCCCCTCCCACCAGTGCTCTTTCTCTCTCAAATAAGTAAATCATTAAAAAATAATAATAAAAGGAAAATGCCAAGTAGGTATTCAACTCAAACGATACTCTTACATAACAGTCAACCTTAGAAAGGGTTACCATTTCTACAGCACAATTATAGATGAGTTTCTCTGCAGTCACGCTGTTGATTTCATCAATAAATCTCTGTTTGTCAGAGAAGAAGCGATTCAGCTTTTCTGTAAGTTTCTTGCACATGGTGATGCAGAATTTATAGCGTTCATTCAGATTTTTGACAACTGCAAAGAAGTTGAGATGAGAACTAATTTTAATTTTTTCCTCCCCAAAATAAAGGCTCAGTGACATGCACCTTTTTCTGCCGATTTAAGGAAAGTGGCACTAAGTGATCCTTGGGGGAAAAAATGACCGGAAATCACACTCTTTAATGGCTTCTCTTCCAGTTAAGAAAAAGTTGAGAATAAAGCACTTCTGACTGTTCTCGGTATCGGTTAAATGGCAAAAACAAAACCCAGCAAAGTCAGCATCTTTGCCCATCTAAGAACATAGCACAGGATCCCACATCAAACTCTCTCGCTGTCCTGGGGGAGGGGCGCGCGAGGGGGCGGCGTCCGCTGCGGTCACCCCCCGCCTCCTACCTTGTTTCACAGCCGTGGACGGGCTCAGCTTCCCGGACTTGATCTGGGCTTTGGCGAGATGCAGAGAGGCTGCTAACAGCTGCGCTGCTTTCATGTATAACACCAGCTGCTCCACCCGCCTGCACCCGGAGGAAGAGAGCAGAGTGTTATCCTGGGAGCCAACGCGCCGCACTCCGCTCTCTACGCACGGGTCACCACTCAAACAGCGTTTCTAAAGGAATGCCAGTCTCCCTGACATTTTCAGTGCACGAGGAACTCCGAAGGAGCAAGGTTCCGCACGGAAAAGGACGTGCGTGCACTCTGAATACAACGGGTAGCCTCAAAAACCAATACAACCTCCTCATCACCAAATACCTCCAACGGTGTAAGTTACAGGGAAAGGCAATGCTAAGGAAGGCTGCACAAGCGGAATGTAGCTCAGTGGCGTAACTAAGAGCTCTCCGGAAGCTTTTCATAAGGGGACGTGATCGCTGGTGTGTGACAGGCCCTCCATCTCAGAAAGCAGGGAGAATCTGGAAATGAGGGCCAAAGGGGGCGCGTACCCCCAGTCTCTGCTGAGCTGGCTGATCTGGTCCACGACCACACTCTCCTGGATCTGGTACAAGGAGACGGCGGATGTGCACAGCTCCGGGTGGCCCCCCCGCACAGCCGTCAGGTCCAGCACGCACTCCGTGAACATCAGCATCACGTTGAGGTGCCGCAAGGTGTCCGTGTGTTCTCGCTGTGGCAAAGCCAATTTGTCTTAGAAACTCGCAGCTAAGAGAGGCGCATGCTTGTTTCTGTATAGAAACCACGGCCTGTGCTACTGTGCTTCTGTACTTACGAATATCAGAATGAAGAAAACAGACTAGGATTTTTACATTCCAGAAAACGACTAAGGAAATAAACAGGTGAAACAAAATGTGGGTGTGTCCATGTGCTTGTGTGCAGGGATGAGAGCAGCCACGAAATTAAGTTTCAGAGATATGAGGTCACTGTGCTTTTACTAGAAAACAACAAAACTAAACAATTAAATCGATATACATGAGACAAAACATGACACAATAAATACCAGGATTAGAAGGATATTCTGCACACTAAACTACAATTGTTGATCGTTTTGCAAATTCTACTGACTTATAGTTTCAGAGATGCTTTATTTTAATTTCTGGTGGGTTTTCAGTTCAGTGAGTCCTAATACCAAGGCTCTAAATTTCTGTGAGCTGTTCAGTTAAAGAGGGGAGTACAGGTGGACACAACAGCATGCATTAAAAATGGGTAGTCTAAAATTAATGTTGTTTTGAGATGTGTTTTTAGCTATAAACGTTTCTTGAAATCTGATATACGACCAAGCTTCTCATTCTCCTTTTACGATTAAAAAAGGATGAGAATAATTTTCCTAGAGAAAGGAGAATAAACCAATTAACTTGTGAAGGTCTTTCTGCTTTCTGACTATATATCCCAATACACTGGAAAATGTATTGGAAAACGATTTGTGTCTAATTTGATGGAGACTAAAAAAACTCTGACACCTGCTCTTCCAATTTTAGCACTGGATGACACATATGTTCAAAATTACTACTAAATTTACTATAAAATCACTGATAACTTTTGCATGCAACATTTTATAACTTTTCTGTGAAATATCTAACTCTCATTCACACAAAATAGAAACGCCGGAGTTTCAGCATGGAGAGGGCATCGGTTCTCTGTTGGTCTGGAGAACTGATCATTTTAACTGGAAATGCAAGCTAAGTTCGCACTGGAATCAGGGCTGAGGCCACTGACCGCTGTCCCGGACGCAAGACCGAGGAACTGAACTGGCACAGTTTCTGGGGTCACCAGATGAACTTTTCTTGTTCTGAATCTGTGTTCGGCATGGTTCTGATGTGGGTCTCCCTGTCCAACTGGCTCCACGGAGGGCAGGAGCTGGTCTGCAAATGCGAGCACCTGCCTGGCACCTTTATTTCTCAGTGTTAGTGACACATCTGGCATTCTGCTTAATGACTTTTTAAGCCTGAGTGTGTCATTTTCATGTTATGAAGGAAAGCAAGCACTGAAAATAAAAAGTTCTGGTTTTAGGACCAGGATTATGCTTTCCGAGTCTTATCAACAGTAACTAAGCCTCAGATGAGAAATCTGTATCTGTCACTTCCTATCAACCAAAGCTAGCTCTGGCGGAGTGTCACCGGCCACATTATTCCGAAAATACGGCGGCAATGGTTTTCAAATAGGAAAGACAAGTCAAGTTAAAGAAAAGAAAAAAAAAACCAACTTGAGAACTTTTGAGAGCACTTTGGTCTAGAACACCCTTCCAGGCGCTTCTCTACCTCCATCAGCGTCTCCTCTGGCAGTTCAGGGGCTTCGAAGGTGATGAGCCCCTCCAGGCTGGGGGGTGAAGCACCATAAGGCATGTATCTCAGGCTGGGAGCGGCCTCGGCTCCCGGAGGGGACGCCCCCAGGCACGGCCCCGGCGGGGAGCCCACACACACGCGGCCGCTGGCGGAGCACAGGAAGCCTCCGGAGCTGCTGGAGCCCGCTGCGAGGAGACAGGACAGTGAGCTGCCGGAGCCGCCGCGCCCGCCCCCACCAGCCCGGGGACAGTCTCCCGCCCCCGACCGCAGCACACGAACAGGCTGTATTGTTCCAAGTTCACCTTCGTTCCCCGTTCATACATCTGTTTTGTCGATATGATCATGGCTAGTGTTAACAAGCTGATGGCACATACACTTCTCCCTGTTGCCCCCGGTCGTCACCATCGTGAAACACGCGGATACGCGGCAGTTCGCTAAGTCCATATACGTGATGACTGTCTGGGGCATTTACACTATTTCTGATCTTTTATATGACAAATGACACTATCATGAAATCCGAAGTTTTCCCTTCTTTTCAAGGATCCATTTGTGGTAAGAACTCCGAAGTGGTGTTATAAGCAGGAACGGGATTACCACTGATAAAAAGTTACAAACATTTTTACAGCTCTTGTAAGAACTGCCACACCACCCTGGAGAGCAGGTGGGAGTAAGCACGCAGATCCCACCAGAGCTCAGCAACGCTGGGCATTACAACCTTTCGAGTGCGGGCCTAGTTAACAGGATAAAATGTCACTTTCTGAAAATGACATTTTGTTATTATTTAATACTTTTAATAATTTGAAGAACAAGATTATTGGCTCTACTTCCTCTCTCATTATCTATTTAGAATCCTTTGCTTATGAGTCTCCTGACATCTTGATTGGTAGCTTACGTAGCATAAGAGAATTAAAAGGACACAAGGTACAATAGAGACGACAATGCCAAATGTACAGTCTAAATACTTTCTTAGTTTGGGGTACTAATAACCTAGAGTATGGATGATAAAACCAATGTATTGGCCTATCTAAATGTAGGTAGGATTAAGTGCAAAGATTAGGACCCGAAGTACAAAGAAAGGTGAAACTCAGGTTTCTAAAAGAACAAAAGCAAAAATAAACCACCATCTACCATTTCAAAAAATTTACCAGACGTACTAAAATAGGCCTTTAAAATAAGAAGCACCATAGACGCGTAGCTGCTTCATCATGGAGAAGTCACATTTATATTATACTGATATAATATAGTATGATAAATATAGATTACTTTTATTTTATAAAGAACCCCCCCCCAACAAATAAGGTCCCATTAACGCCTTATAACCCTTTAAGGTCAAGAAAATGATGATCTCCATGTCACTGGTAAAGTCCAGAGAGGCTGAGGGACTCGTCTGAGTGCCATCATTAAGTCACTGGCAGAACACGGCCCTGCAGACACTAGCCAGGACGACAGTAAGACCCTTCCTCACCTGAGGCTGTTCTTGCTCGGAGGACCATGTGGGTGCAAGCGGGGGCTGTGGCACTGTGTGGAGGAGACCCCACGGTGAACAGGACAGCTCTGGAACTTGCTGCTGTTCCTACAGGGGGTGCCAGTCCACCAGCACACGCGCCTGCAGGGGCTACAGCGAGAAGTTGACAAAACATTACGGTGCTTCCACAGTGTTTATATTTGGTGGGGAGGGGGGGGTTATAGGGAGACCTTTACTTTTATAGAAGGGTTTCTGGGGCTTTTTTACATTGAGTATTTATTACTCTTAACATCAGAAATTCAACACAGATCTCCATTAAGAGTATTTTACAGTAATCTCTTCTCAGCTGTGAATCCTCTCCACACCAAAGCCTCCTAATAGAGTCGCTTCATATACTTCTAAAGGACGTGAGCTGCAGTCACGCCTGTTAAGGATCATTCGAAAAAGTGGAACCCAAGAACTTAGAACAACAACGTGAGAGAAAGCCGAAGGGAGATCAGCAGTCTCCACGGTGTAAGAGCTTTAAGAGATGGAGAAAGCTGAGTCAAAGTACATCTGAGCCTTGCAACTACAGCCATACGTCTGTCAGGAAGAAATGGGGGGGGACCCAATGTCAGGGGCCTGATGGGCTCAGCATGGGCTAAAGGAAGGGAAGGTGGAAAGGCCCTCTCCACCAAATGACGCCGAATCAATAAAAATTGTCCAAAGCCTTTTCACACTCAAGCATCTCAAAAACATTTCATTTCTGAGGACACAGAATAGAGACGGGAGTTAACACAAATCACAATTTTAAAACCAGATATAGAGAAAACCTGCCATCAGTGTCCATCCTAACCACAACAGAGCATAACAAACTTGAAGCATCTAACTAACAGAACAGAAAGTTCATAAAAATCTTCTAGGAGCAAGGAACAGTAAGTGGAAATTAATTAAATAGTATCTATTGTTACATGAGATGTACAAAATGACATAGATATTCTCTTTATGTAATATTGTTAAGACTTTATTTTAGTAGATACACATGTATTTAAAGATGGTCATGGATATATTTTAAGAGTCAATGACCTTATTTTTTTAAGATCTTAAGTTTTTTCCTACTATCAGCAGTTTTTATTTTCAGAAATGGAAACTTCATGGTTAGAAAGAGAAATCTGATTTCAAATGATGATAATAAAGTTCATGTGGAAAAGGGAAGAGAAAAAGAGGATAAAAATGATCAAAGATGCATTTTATGCCTAAATGTTGTTTAAGGAGAAAAATCTGGTTTCATATACACAACCTCGGACTTAAACTGTAACACATACTCATGCAGAACTTACTCTATAAATTTAAATTAATTTGTAAAGGGGGACGAGACATAATACGGTCTTTCAAACGAGCTAATTTCAAAAACTGCTCCAACTCGTAGTGACTGACTTCCGGCAAACAGCACACAGCACAATGACTTCCAGAACAGCCACATGAAGTGTGAGGAGCATCACAGACCTTTCTCAGTGAAACAACCATAACTGGTGAAAATTAAATTTTTTTAAAGGATTTATTTTCATTTAAGAGAGAGGGGAGTAGGGGCTGAGGGAGAGACAGAGTCTTAAGCAGACTTGGCGCTGAGCGTGGAGCCCAACACGGGGTTCAATCTCACGACCCTGAGATCACAACTGAGCAGAAACCAAGAGTCAGACACTTAATTGACTGTGCCACCGAGGCACCCTGGTGAAAATTATTTCTTTAAAAAACAACCACTTAGGGGCAGCCGGGTATATGCACCCTTATGTTCACTGCAGCATTATTTACAATAGCAAAGATATGGAAGCAACCTAAGTGTCCATCAACAGATGAATGGATAAAGAAGAGGTGGTGTGTAGGCGGTTTACTTATAAATGGAAGATTACGCAGCCATAAAAGGGGATGGGATCTTGCCATTTGTGATAACATGGATGGACCTAGAGGGTATTATGTTCAAGTGAACTAAGTCAGACTGAAAAAGACAAATACCATATGATTTCACTTATATGTGGAATCTGAAAAACAAAGCAAGCAAACAAACAAAAAGCAGAATTAAACCTATAAATACAGATAACAAACTGACGGTTGCCAGAGAGGAGGGGTGCAGGGGGGAAGGCAAAATGGGTGGAAGGGAGTGGAAGACACAGGCTTGCAGTTAAGAAATGAGTTAAGTCATGGGAATAAAAGGTACAGCATAGGGAATATAGTCAATGATATTATAACAGTGATGTATGCGGACAGATGGTGGCTACACTTGCGGTGAGCACAGCATAATGTACAGAGATGTTGAATCGCTATGTTGTATACCCTAAAACTAATGTAGCATTGTATGTAAACTCTACTCAAATAAGAATAAAATCTTTAAGTAAAGTAGATAATAATGTCTCATCAAATAGAGAATATCAGTAAAGAGAGAAATTATAAAAAAGAACCAAGTACAATTCGGGAGTTAAAAAGAACAATAACTAAAATTAAAAATTCACTACAGGGGTTCAATAGCAGATGTGAATTGGCAGAAGAAAGAATCCATGAACTTGAAGATAAATCAATAGAGACTGTGCAATGTGAAGCACAGAGAGAACAGAGAGCCTCGAAGAACTAGGAGACACCCCTAAGTGTACCTAAGCATAATGTGTATTATATGCATGACGGGGGAACCAGGAGGAGAGGAGAGGCAGAAAAAAGCAGAAAAAAAAAATCCAAATAAATAATGGCTGAAAATGTCTCAAGTTTGATGAAAAACATTAATCTGTACATCCAAGAAGCTCAACACACTCAAAGGGAAGATAAACTCAAAGAGAGCCACACCCAGAAACATCACAGTAAAACCGTAAAAGCCAAAGATTAGGAGACAACCTTCAGAGCAGCAAGAGAAAAATAATGTGTCACATACAGGGGTTTCATTCAATCTACAGGTCAATTTGGAACTTACTGCCATCTTAACAAAATTGAGTCTTCTCATCTATAAACATGGGGTTTCTTTCCATTTGTTTAGGTCTTCTTTAATTTATTTCATCAGTGTTTTGTAATTTTCAGAATCAAAGTTTTATAGTTTACAAGTATAAATTTATTCCTAAGTATTTTATTATTTTTGATGGTATCTTACACAGAATTTTCTTTTCTTTTCTTTTCTTTTCTTTTCTTTTCTTTATTTGACAGAGATAGAGACAGCCAGCGAGAGAGGGAACACAAGCAGGGGGAGTGGGAGAGGAAGAAGCAGGCTCATAGCGGAGGAGCCCGATGTGGGGCTCAATCCCATAACACCGGGATCACGCCCTGAGCCGAAGGTAGATGCTTAACCGCTGTGCCACCCAGACGCCCCCAGAATTGTTTTCTTAATGCCATTTTCAGATTGTTTCTTGACAGTGTATAAGAAATACAGTGGATTTTTGGGTACTGATCTTGTACCTTGCAAAGCTGCTCAGTTCGTTAGTTCAAGTAGTTTTTTAGTGAATTACTTAGGATTTTCTACATACAAGATCATGCCGTCTGTGAACAGAGGTAGTTTTACTTCTTCCTTTCCAAGCTGGGTGTTTTGTTTTTGTTTTTTGCCCAGTTGCCCTGACTAGAGCCTCTGATACAATGTAGAATAGAAGAGGTAACAGCAGATATCTTTGTCTTGTTCGTGATCTTAGGGGGAAAACATTCAATCTTCCACCTTTAAGTACGATGTTAGTTGTGCATTTTTCATAGATGTTCTTTATCAGGTGAGTAAATTCACTTCTATTCCTAGTGTATTGAGTGTTATGTATGACACTACCCGGTTTTCATATGTTCAAGCAACTTAACAATCCAGGGATAAATTTCATTTCATAAAATTTCCATTTCATGATAGAAACCCAAGGACCCAGAATAACCAAAACAATCTTGAAAAACAAAGGACTCACATTTCCTTCGTTACTATAAAGGTATAGTAACAAGAGAGTATGGTAGCAGCATAACAGACATATAGATTGATGAAACAGAATTAGGAGTCCAGAAAGAAACACATTTATAGTCAACAGATTTTTCTTACTAGGCTAACAAAACAATTCAGTGGAAGCAAGAATAATCTTTTCAACAAACGGTGCTGGGACCACTGAATATCCACACACAAAAGAATGAAGTTGGACCCTACATCACATCATCCACAAGAAGTCAGTTAAAGTGGATCACGGATCTAAACGTAAGGGCCAAGATATAAAACTCTTAGGAAAGAATAAAGAGTTAGGCAAGGGTCAGATGTTATTTAAAAAGGGGTATCTAGGGAAACTCAAAACCAACAGGGAACAGTTTAGCCTGACACCTACAGCCACAGTAAACACTAAGCACAGCCTAACTCCTAGCCGGGAAAACAAAAAAACCTCCTACTTTTTAACTCAATTCCTTTTATCCAATATATCACATCAGGCTTTCAAAAAAAAAAAAATAGAAGATATGCTAAAAGGTAAAAACAGTTTGATGAGACCGAGCAATCATCAGAACCAGACTCACATACAGCACAGACTGGAATTATCAGACCAGAAATTTAAAATAAATATGATTAATATGCTAAGGGCTCATTAGGGAAAAGTAAACATGTAAGAATAGACGGGTAACATAAGCAGAGATGGAGATTCTACAAAAGAATCATAAGGAAACATTATAAATCAAAATCCCTGAAACAGAAATGAATAATGCATTCGATGAGCTCACCAGTAGACGGACATAGCTGAGGAGAGAATGTTAGCTTGAAGATGTGTCGATATGAACTTCCAAAACTGGAAGGCAAATACAAAGAAGAATGAAAACAAAGACGGAATATTCAAGAACTGTAGGACGACTACAAAAATATAACATATACGTAATGGGAATATCGGAGGGGGAGAGAGAAAGGAAGAGGAGAAATATTTGTAGTAGTAACGACCGAGAATTTTCCAAAATTAATGACAGAACCAAACCATAGATCCAGGAAGCTCAGAGAACACCAACCAGGATGAATGCCAAAAGAGTTACACCTAGACATATCATATTCAAACTGCAGAAAATGAAAGACAAAGAAAAAATCTTGGGGGCGCCTGGGTGGCACAGCGGTTAAGTGTCTGCCTTCGGCTCAGGGCGTGATCCTGGCATTACGGGATCGAGCCTCACATCAGGCTCCTCCGCTATGAGCCTGCTTCTTCCTCTCCCACTCCCCCTGCTTGTGTTCCCTCTCTCGCTGCGGGTCTCCATCTCTGTCGAATAAATAAATAAAATCTTTAAAAAAAAAAAAAGAAAAAAGAAAAAATCTTGAAAGAAGCAAAAGAAAAAATACCTCACCTACAGAGGAACAAGAGTAAGAATTACATCGGACTTTTCTTCAAAAGCCATGCAAGCAAGAAAAGAGTGGAGTATTCCCTTTGGATTAGAAACCATGTTCAATGAGATATTTGATGGTCCAGATACTTCCTTCTTTGGATGCTAATAGGAGAGTCAATAAAAAAATTATAGAGAAAATGAGAATAAAGAGATTACAATGGTGATTCTCGAATTTAGGTGTATATAATAATCATGGGGGAGGTTTTTTTTTTAAGATTTTATTTCTTTATCTGAGAGAGTGAGAGCGAGCCCAGGTGGGGAGGGGCAGAGGGAGAGGGAGAAGCAGGCTCCCCTCTGAGCAGGGAGCCCGACGCAGAAGGCAGACACTTAACAGACTGAGCCACCCAGGAGCCCAGGAGTTTGTTAAAAATACAGATTCCTAGAATCCATTCCCTGAAAATTTGGTTAAACAAGTCTGGGTTATGGTCTGCAACATGCCCTTTAGTTTTTTGACAAACAGTGCAAGTAATCTCGATGTGGGTCTGTGGACATAACAGTCCCTGAAATGGCTATGCAGAGGCTAGGGGATCTCAGTGCTCTATGGTCTTTTTATAGGGTCTACTCACTGTATAAGAAATGCTCAAGACTACATGTGTATTTAGGCTAACTTTGGCCAGTATTATCCTACCAACAAAAACCGATCTTGGGTAGAATTCCTCCTAACTCATAACTGGTGATCATCAAGACACCCCACAAGCACCTGTCCTGATGTGCTAAGAAAAAGGATGAAGTGGCAGGGGGTGGGTGAAGAAATCTCAGTAAGTGTGTCAACGGTCAACAGAAGCAGATAGGTAAAATAATTACTTTCTCCAGCCCTCCGACCCAGCCAAAGATGTCCACGTCCTAATGCCTGGAACCTGTAAATAGGCTACATTACATGGCAAAGGGTAAAGCTGAAGACGGAACTGCCTCAAATATAAAGAGATTATCCTGGATTATCCAATGGGTCCAATGTCATCACAAGGGTCCATTAAATGTAGAACAGGGAGGCAGAAGGCTGGAATCTAGACTGGCCATTGTTGGCTTTCAAGCTGGAAGGAGACCCCAAGCCAAGGAATGAGGGCACTCTCTAGATGCTGGAAAAGGCAAGGAAATGCATTCTCCCCTAGAGCCTCTAGAAGGAATGCAGTCTCGTCAACATACTGATTTTAGCCCGGCTGAGACCTAATGCAGGCCTCTGACCTCCGAAACTGTAGAATAATACGTTTGCGTCGTTTTAAAGACACCACGTTTGTGATAATCTGTGGCGGCAAAAACAGCAAACCAACGCACATACTAACACATCGCCTGCCTTGAAAGAAACCACATTTTTCTTACCTATATCCATTGGCCGTTCTGTATTTAAACTGTCCGTGCTGCCCTGATGTCCACCTAAAGGTATCTTCACTTGTTGATCTGATAATTTCCCAGTACTGACAGATCTAGAAAGAAGAATGATGTTCATAATGGAAAAGTATACTTAAAAAAATCCCGATATTTAAACAAGGGAGATTTAAGCCGAGCCACAAAAGGGTTAACAGGAAGTCCGAGAATAAGGAGACAAAAAATAGATACCAGACAATTCAAGGCAGAGATGAACTTCAATAACTAAAACAAACAAAAAGCAGACATAGAACATTCAGGAAATTCAGTGAGAGCTCTGTATTCACAGTTACAGGAAGCACCTGTGGTTTTCAGAGATTCTAAATGCATACAGTTCATATCATTAACCATGCGGCATAACCAGCTACTAAACTCATTTGGTCTGGTTGGTCTTTATAATAGAAATATATGTACTACTACAGTTTTCACATGGAAGGCTGGAAGGAAATGGTGTCTTTTACCTGCCAAACACTGCTTTGTTCTGCTCAGACTTCTGTCTCTCACTTCCTTGAACCAAGAGACAGTGAGAGCATTCCCGTGGGTCATTCCCATCTTTAGGTGGCACTTCGGAAGGCCCATGACGAGTAACCAAGGCTAGCAGGTTGGAAGACGCTTGGGTCTTAGGTATTTTGAAAGGAGCTGTCGTCTAAGGAAACATAGGTAAGCTGGTTACTACACTGCACGCAGCGTCGGAATTGTCAGGAACGTCAGACCTGGATTCACCCACGGACTCTTGCACTGACAGCCTCTGTGACCTTGGACAGTCCACTCATACTCTCTAGCCTCAACTTCCTTTCTTCGGGAATAAGCGGGATAATGTATAGAAAGCATTCAGCACCCAGCGTGAGGTCCTTAGACCGTGCCTGGCACACGGCAAGTCCTCATTTACTGCAGCTGTTCTCATCTGGAATCGTCTCCATAAAGTTCAGTAGTCGTCCATCTACGGTTTTGCTTTCTGTGGCCCACCCTGGTCTGGAAGCAGGTGATCCTCCTTCTGATGTATCGTCAGAAGGTCAGTGGTAGCCTGACGCTCGGTCACACGCCTACCTCACTCACCTCACTTCACGTCGTCATGCAGGCACGTTCCCACCTCACATCCTCTGCTTCTCCCTCTCCCTCCGCCCCTCCCCCACCGCTCGTGCTCGCTCACGTTCTCGCTCACTCTCAAATAAATAAAATCTTTAAAAAAACCCCAACTCCCCCATGAGTATTATATATTATATATATTCTGGGTGTATTTTGAGAGAGAGCGACCACATTCACATAACTTTTATTATGGCATATTGTTGTAACTGTTCTATTTCATTATTAGTTATAGTTACTAATCTCTCACTGTGCCTAACGTATAAATTAGGCTGTATCATACTATCCGTGGTTTCAGCCATCCGCTGAGGGTCTTGGAGCATATCACCTGGGACGAGGGGACTACGTGCTTACTAGCTCATGGCCCACTGTCCAGAGCTCAGCTAAGCTACTCCACCGCATTGCTGACTCCCATCCACTTTGTGTGGCCACGCGGCTGCAGGGCCTCAAACGGGGACACTAGCCCCTCGTGCAAGCACACGCCGAAAGCAGCCTGCGGTCCCAAGTCCATTTAACTCTGGAGATGACTCCCCTAACAACGCTGGTGGTCTATAGTCTCCCCTGTCCCCCAGGTTTTCCCCTTGGGTATCCCACACGTGACTCCTAGGGAGCTCACCAGAATCCCATACTTTTGGTTCGAATTGACCAATCCTGCTTTAGCTCAGGCACCCCAAAGTCCTCCATCCCCGGACCCTAATAAAGGCACGTGCCCCAGGTCCTGTCTGTCTGCACCTGCCTGGACGTCCCCGTGCAGCCTCTCGAGGCATGCCAGGAACTTCTGCCAAGACATGTGAGTAATGGACTTCTCTATTTCAATTTCTCTTGCGGTCTGCTGTCGGACCTGAGCTCACCACACCCTGTGCTCCACGTAACAAACGTTTATTTAACAAAGTCGTAGCGCTGACAAAAAGAGTTTAATAAACGCACCTTAGTAGGAGAGCCAATGATGGTCGGTAAAGGAGTTTTAAAGAACCAATCAGAACTCCGAGGAGAGGACCCCATGTGCTTGGTGGGAGAGGTTCCAAGGCTGCCAGGCCGACTGGGCTGAGGTGAGTAGCTGTACCCAGCGCCAGTGTGGGACGGGCACACGGGGTCCGAGTGCTGCTTTCGGAGTTTCTGCTTGTTCTGGTAGATGTCGGTGAGGGTGGGGGCGCTCTGTAGCCTAGCACCCAACAGGAGAGACTGCGGTGACGGAGCCTGTGGCACTGGGGAACCTGCCACGGACATGCATGCAGGTTAGCCCAGGGTGCGGGCAAACACTGAAGGATTCAGAGGACGGTCCTTAAAATGCGAAGTCTAACAAATGTCATGTTCTTCAGGAGATATTTTAAAAACGGTGTACTTGGCAAGACACGATTTTGGGGCATCTTTTAGAAAACAGTGACAAGTGTATTGTCATTGGTATTCTCAAGAGACAGAAGGCAATGGTGATGGGTGTAGCAGCTAGCAGATAACTCAGATTAATGTCTGGTCGAATTAGCACAAGAGAACTATATCATAAATGGTCAAAGTCAATAAAAACTACAAAAACCTATGTTGAACAAAATGATTTCTACTTTTTATGTGACTACGTACTTGGGGATATCAATGTATTCCTCTCTCTTCTCACATAGCAGCTAAAAGAAACTTTCAAACCAATCCAGAATAACCCTTTATCTCATTAGATAATACACTTTTCTGGGATTTTATTTCACTTGTCTAAGAATAACAAGTATATATGGATAATTTAATTATTTTTATCAGTTTCATGAATAAAATTCATTTATAACCTAAAGTGTCCTATTCTCTACAAAGGAAACACTTGTCCACAGGTACTCTTGCCTCTTAAGGGGACACCCTATTAGGAACCCGAGAAATAAGGTCTTGATACTGTGAACAGCTGGCAACGGCAAGAGGACCGCCCCACACAAACCCTGTTGTTGCCGACTTCAGGTCTACTAAGCCAGCCTGGAGCTCCAGCTACAAATTCTTCAGGGCTTCTTGGAAGCTAAACTGTCACGATTATCTTAAGGACCTATAACCATAATCTTCGCAAAAAGGAAGTTGGAGCTTTTGCTACTGACCACTCCTAGCTTAATCTCATCCTAAATCTGGTATTTAATCTTTCAGAACTGGGTTCTGCCGTGTGTATGTGTATGTGTGTGTGTGTGTGTGTGTGTGTGTACATTTGTATAACTACGCACACACAAATAAATAAAATTAGTGGCAAAATGTTATAAATCTGGAGAGAGTTATCTAAGATTTATTTTTAGGGAAACACAAAATATGAAAACGAAGAAAAGAGTGCTTTTCTCAGTGACACAGAATTCCCTTAATTAGTTAGCCAACTCCTCAGATGCACATACAATAAAATTTGACTAATAAAAGTGTGATTTGCACGCATCTTTTCAGGTGCATATATATTTCATATTAAAGCAAATAAACTATATTTCTTGTTTTTCTCATGCTAACTGGCAGCTCTTATCAAGAATAATATTAATCAAAGAAAAGAAATTTCATTTCCTAGATTGATTTTCATTATCTATGTGACAATGACCAAAATTTAGCTCAGTTAATTAATTCCCAAGATAAAAGATACCCCAAAGGAGATATCTGATTGACTATACGATATGCTAAAGCCTAGCAGACTAAGATTCTAGAAAGTAGGACAATGGAAAGAATATTTCGTATCAGCTCTATTTCTTTGATAAGACTAGAAAACATAACTCAAATCCACTTATAACAGGATACAATTATTAATATTCCAAATAGATCTCTTACCTGATGAGTTTCTACTCCTGGATTCATGGCCCTGAGGATGCCCGCAGCAGCACGGACTGAATTGCTCAGGAATGGTCCCAACTATGAACGGGGAAACAGGGAAAGGAACGAGAGGGGATTCAAACCAGTGACGGATGGAAGCAGGTAAGACATGCGCGAACTGCACGGTACATCACAGTTTACAAAGCTGGATGAGCGAAGATTATTTCAGCTGGCACTTACGAGCGACTGATGTGCCGGGTGCTGGGCACGCTACAATCAAAGAACCCGAGACTCTGCCTTGGAACAAGACCAGCAAGAAGGAAAGCCACGTACACAAAGTGATGCCTCTAACAGGTGGGTCGTTTAGGACAGAGAAGTACAAAGAGCTCGTGGAGTCTGAGGCCTGCGGAGCTGCAGGGGGCCCAGCTGCTGTCCCTCTGCACCCACCACGTTCCCGACGCGCCCCCCGAGGCTCGCCCCCCGAGGCTGCTCCCAGCCAGGACTGTGTGTGGCCATACTAATTCAGGCTGGTTCAAGCAGGTCAGGGATTTGGACCATCTAGAGCTTGGGGACACTCCTTGGGCCGGGCTAAAGCGTTCTTAGAATGAATTCACTCTGGTCAAGGCTCCCCTGCCCACTCCTCCTACCAACCTCTCTCCCTCACAGGGCTCAGAGCGGCAGGGAGGTCTGAAGGGGCCCCCACCATATCCATCACAGGCGCCTCCCCAGTCATTCCGGAAGCATCTCTGCATCTACCTCTGAGAACCCAAACCAACAAGGGGAAGAGCTGGGAGAGCTCAGGGAGTGGACGCAGGCAGGAGACTCAGGCCTGTACAAAACAAGAGGCACTGACCAGGAGCTGCTGAGGGGGTGGGGGAGGGCCAGGATTGCGTTCCGGGAAGATTTTTCAGCCAAAAAGCAGCTTCAAAACCACTGCAATAGGTGTGGTGATATACATTTTTTAAAACATTATCATTATGGTTTTTGGGTTTTTTTTTCCTTGTTCTTTTTAAATCGGGGCTCCCGGGCATACTTTAATCCTTCTCACTCTGCCTCCTCCTGAAATTTCTCCACATTCCCTTATTCTTACTTGGCAGTTTTGCCTGAGGGTAGAGCCCTTTAGAAGTAAAAAAGTGTATAAAAATTTACCTCTTAGAATTAGAAAACATGTATATTTATATGGGGGGGGCAGTTTGAGACCTGCCCCGGGCCCTCTCTGCACCCCCCCCCCAGTGCTGTCCCCCTCAGATTCTGCAGTCTCAGCTGCTTTGGCTTCTCCTGCACATGTGCTGACGGTGGAGCATTTGGTCTCTCAGTTTCACTAGAACTGTGGTTTAAGGCTGGGTCTTCTGTTCGGTTGGGTTTTTGCTGCCGCTGCTGTGACACGGCTTGTGCGAGCATCCCCCCGGGCCGTGCAGACTTCCCAGGAGAGGCGGGAAGACCTCGGAAGCTGCCACCATCTTCCTCCCGAAGCTGGAAGGTCTCTGGTGGACCAAAGCCAGCGCTGCTGTCTACACAACTGTCTCTTCATCCTCATAAGTCTGAGTGGTAAGTAGGTGTTTCACGTGCTATTATCTAGGGTTTCTGATTTCGTGTGTCTGGAGCCCAAGCCCAATGGGGATATTTTTTATCCATAAGATCCATTTATATTATTCTATTTCCAACAGAGGTCCCAACAAACGTATCTAGAGCTGCTCACGCGGGGGCCGGGAGGAAGGCAGAGAGTGGGAGGGGTAGGATATGGCCCATCAGCTGAGACTCACTGCCATTGTGAGCCAATGCTCCTAATGAGAGTGTCATCTCAGATCTGTCACGGTGAAAAAAAAGTGGAAAACAACAGCTTTACTCTCCTTACCCAAAGGGGAAGGTGAATAAGGCCTGGAAGACCCAGTGGAGAGTCTTCGTCCAACTGTCTGTACTGTGTCTGCGGGCGCTGGGGAGCAGGACCCCAGCCGGAGGAAGCCCATAGGGCTGGTGTTAGACCTTCGTACCGCTGTAGATCTGCAAAGAAAAATAAAATTACTCCCTCTCTGGCAGGTTCTGGACTCTTTCTGTCTTTTTTTTTCCTAAAACTTCTAACCACACATAGAGTAGAATTTTTAAAAATATGTAATATAGTCACATGGAACAAATAAAAAATGTATAAAATTATATGGCATGAAGGCTTCCTCCCATCCTTGTATTCTGTCTGCCTAATTCTCGACACTCCCTTAATCCTACTCCAAAGGTTACCACTATTTCTAGATTCTAATATATCCTTCCAGAATTCCTTAATTCCTATACAAGCAAACCAACTGAAAATATAATCTTATTTTCATCTTGTTTTAACAAAGGTAATATACACCATACCAAATATTTTCAATTTTTTTGGGGGGGGGTTTAGGTTCCCTTTATACTCTTAAAATTACTGAATATCCCAAAGTTTTTGTGTTTTTTTCGCCCCCGGGGGGGATGGGGTAGAGGGCAGAGGGAGAGAGAGAATCTCAAGTAGGTTCCACACCCAGCATGGAGCCCAACACAGGGCTTGATCTCACGACCCTGAGATCATGACCTGAGCTGAAATCAAGAGTGGGACACTCAACTGACCGAGCCACTCAGGCAACCCTATCCCAGAGTTTTTATTTATGAAACTTGTATCTATTGATATTTACTGCATGAGAAGTTAAAAATGAAAAAATTTGGTCATTAATAATTCATTAAAACAAACTTATTACATGTAATGTTACATTATGAAAATTAATTATATCTTCCAAACAAAATAAATTCTTGAGAAACACGACATTGTTTTACATTTTGCTAGATCTCTAGTGCCGGTCTCAATAGTTGGATTCTCACGCGTGTTTCTGCACCCCATCTTTATGCAGCACAGTCTACGGGGGATGCACATGACGAAAACCCAGCCTTACGCGGATACGTAACCAGGCCTTTTCAGAGATTTGAGATACTGATCTTTAATTCTACACCAAAACTCAGCCCCTGGACGTTTCTGAAAGAATCACTGCGCTGGGGAATCTGAAACCACACCGATGAAATTCTGTTTTACATTAGGCTCTAATCTTTGGCAAGGTGTCTCGTACTTGGACTGCATCTTTTATCCACGCAGGATTTTTAAACATCTGGTATTTTGAAAAATATTGGCTGAGTCATGCAGATATTCCAAATGTTGACCACATCATAAATATCAAAAAGTCACATCCATGCCAAAGTACCACCACAGACCTTAACAGAAATGGCCGCTGAGGCATAACGGAAGCTGTCAAGATCACAGTGGTGAGTACATTTCAAAAATTCTAATTTTTTGCTCAAGAGCTCAAATTTTATGTCACTTGTTTTCCAGGAGTGGCAGACTTAGTTCATTTTCAACAAAATGGCTGCCCAGTGCCTACAAACGATAGCTTGTCAGCTGTTCTTTCATGAAAACACGGTGTTCCGTGAAAAACGGGGCTAGTTCAACTTGCAACTGAAACACTCATACACGAGCTTCTCCTTAGGAGAACAACCCCAATGTGCACCAGAAGTGCTTTCTGCCCACAAGCCACTCAAGGCTGCGGTTCTCAAAGAGAAATAGTAAATTTTACTGCTGCTTCGTTACAGCCATTCCTCGGTACCACGAACGTGTGGTGCTAAAAGATACGAAAAATCACCGTGCAGTAGGGTGCCCCTGCCTTGATGCATTTTGAGGCACCAGCAGTTTGCACAGCATTGCTTCTGTATCATTAATGCATACGTCGACATAGTGAAAAAAAGCAGTGTCCCAGTATCATCATGAAAACAGTCTTGACCTCACAGACCTTTGGAAAGGGAGCCACACACAAACCACACTTTGAAAACCACTGCTAATTCTGCTGTCACTTTGCTTTTTTCATTTTATAATACACCTTGGAAATTCTTCTACCTCAGTACATAGAGCGCTTCCCTCCTCTTTATGGAAGGTGCTCCGCTGTCATCGACCGGCGATAATAACACAGTCACTTCCTGGTGGGCATGTGGCTTATTTCTCACCCTCTGCTATTGTAACAATTAACAACCTGTACATATGTAACTTCTTACCCAGGCAAGGACTGTATCTACAGAATAAGTGACCAGAAGTTAAAGTGCTGGGTTCAAAAGATATATGCATGAATAATCTCACAGATTTGCCAAGATGTCCTTTGTAGAAAGCTCTCACGAGTTTTCATCTCATCCTACGAGATGGTGTGAATCTTTTTCCATTCATGGAACTAGCATTTGCTGGGCCCTTTTAATCTAAATCTTGTATTCTCCAATTCTAGAAAACTTTTTCTTCATTATTTCCTGGAAATTTTCTTCAACTTGTTCTTTCTGGAATGCCTACATTAACTAATACTTGAAGAATATTTTTTATTCATAGTTTCCATCTTCTTTGTTTGATTCATCTATTTTCAGATACAGCCTCAATTTTGTCTTCCAACATTTATTTTTATTTGCTTGTTATATTTTGTAATGTCCAAGAGGTCTTTTTGGGGGGCGCCTGGGTGGCACAGCGGTTAAGCGTCTGCCTTCGGCTCAGGGCGTGATCCCGGCATTATGGGATCGAGCCCCACATCAGGCTCCTCCGCTATGAGCCTGCTTCTTCCTCTCCCACTCCCCTGCTTGTGTTCCCTCTCTCGCTGGCTGTCTCTATCTGTCAAATAAATAAATAAAATCTTAAAAAAAAAAAAAAAGAGGTCTTTTTGGTTTTGATTGTTTTCAATAGCATTTTGTTCTAATGTACGGATGCAGTCTCTAACCTAGTTCTCAGGGTACACATTTTTTACATAGGTTTTCTTTTGTTTGCATTCTTGCTATTTGGTCCAGATTGCACTTCTCTGTTTTCAACCTTATGCCTCACTTGCACCCCTGCCCTCCCTGAGCTCTGTGGGACTCGGGTCTTGGGGGCACCGTGGGGTGCTCTGATGTCCGCCCTACTACAGGGGGCGCCCCGCTTCCATCTTTTTTTCTGTTTTCCAGAAACGTGTTGAAATCTCTCATCCACTGAGAGTGTATTCTTATCTTCCTTGTCTTTGTGGACTTAGACCTTTTTGTTCTTACTACCTTAGTGGGGTTTCAGGATGTGGAGGAAATAAATAATATGTAAATGATCTGCTCCAACTAGTCAGATTTCATCTTACCAAGTTCTTCCTTAATTCTTAAGAATTATTATATATACATATCATACTATATTGTCCAGCTAAGCTTAAATATCACTTAAATAGATTCTTACAAAAGTTTTTTATTGGTAGGTTTTGTACACCTCCATTATATACATACGTAAGAGATTATGTCAACCATGGAAAGTAACAGATGTTTCAATAACAACAACATTTTTAAAAGAAGAGGAAGGGAAAAAAATACTCGCTTACCTTGGAGAACCATGCAGATTTGTGCCAGAGCTGGCCGTAGATGTAAGGTTCTGCTCGATGCGCTGATAATTCCTTATCTGAGTAGGAACCGGTATTGGTGCTGTCTCACTGTGGGGCGACACAGTGGGCTGGCACTGCCTGCAACCACAATGTATTGAAAAAGGAAAGAAATCCAAGTAAGACTGTTTTTCTTTCATTTGACACCTTGGTGATATTAAGAGAAAATTCTAGAAGAGGCCAAATGATCACTTCCAAGTGAATAAAAAATGATCATCTCAAAAATAAGGCAAAAAAAAAATCACATTAGTCATTTAAAGAACTCTCCAGGCATTTATAGGCATATTGAGGACTAAGAATTATAATAAGAACTGGAAAAACATTCCTCTACAACAACAGGAGAAGTCTGTAGGTTGGCAAAACTCAGTTTCATCTGCTCATATTCTGCTATTCATTATTATGTGAGGGGAAAAAAATATTTCTAGGGAAATATGCTGGGTGAAAGAACAGGAAGTTCAAGAGCAAAGATGACTGGAATGTTTACAAAAGTCATGAATGCAGTAAGCATTCCCAAAGAACTCTGGCTTTTAAAACGATTGAAAATAACACTGTACGACTCTCAAAGCGCATGCCCGATCTGAGGGCCCCATGTTGAAGTGTTAGCGTTGGGTTTCTGTAATAGCCTCCTTCCTTGCTTTTCCTAAATTCAGAAATAATACGCCCTTTCAATTCAACTTACAACCTATCGAAACATCAGGGACAATACTGCACCTTAAAAAAGATGATGTATTTCATTCTTCTGCCCTTCTCTAATACTAAAGAAGCCCCATGAATCTAACACTTTTCCTCAAATTACAAGATAAAAAGAGACTGTAGATCTAGTTATTGAACAAACAGTATGATTATTTTCTGAAGTGTCACTTTAGAGCTTTTTGAACCATAAGAGTATTTCGTACTTAAAGAAAATCTCATCCAAAACAGAAATGTTAGTTTGCTTTGCTCAATATCCATTCACCCACTTACTAGCAGAACTCAAATTTTATGGAAGGTAGTGATTTGCTCAATGAAATTATGACACACCCCAGACTCCTTGGCAGCCATGAGTGGCCACATATCTCTCTTGGTCAATAAGATGTAAGTAGAAGCTTTCTCTCTGTTCTTCCTCTTTCCTCCGACCCAGAACATGGGTGTGCTTGCTGGAGCTGCAGCAGCTACCTTTGAACCGCGAAGAACAGGCCAAAAGAATCGGAGACAACTTCTTTGAGCCACAGAAATGAAGGCAACAACTGTTTATTTTGACTTCTCATCTTGCAAGAAAACTAACCCTTTAGTGTTAACCACACTATAGTCAGGACTGTTGTTTCTAGTTCCTAGTCTATTAGCTCTATTTTTCATTTAGGTCATTTCCATCAAGTATCATGTATTTATTTATCCAGCCATCCTTCTATATTGAAGCATAGTTGACACACAATGTTATATTAGTGTCAAGTGTAACAGTAAATATCTTTCAAATACAATGATTTGTGTTTTTAATATCTATATACCTGACTGTGAAGTTGATCTATAACCTGAAAATTAAAACAAAAAACTTCTACTGGAAACTAAACAGCTTTATAAGACTTCACTAACCAACTATGGTGCCTGTAACCCAGAGCCCGCGAAGGCCTGAGAGCCCAAGTTCCCCCAAGAGAACAACCAGCACGGCCATCAAGCATCAGAATGTGGATGAAGAAATATCATCTTTCTACTATCTCAATTCAATGAGTAAGGACGTTGTTGGTGAAGCAAGTACATCTAGGAATTTTTTTTTTAACATATACATTGTCAGGTTCTAATATTTTTCCTGTACTTGTTAATCACCAAAGGGAATTGGAGTGGAATAAAACTAGCTTAAGAAGTAAACTTAGCAACTTCATACATAATTCAAAGCCCCTCTCTCAGGGACTCTCAGGCAATCCTCTCCCAGCATATGAGGAGATGAACAGCCATGGTAGGTATCCTGGAAATGCGGTCTCTGGACAGAATCTTCAAGCAGCCTTGCTCAGTCTACAAAGTCCTCCCTGGAGAAATTCCCAGAGCTCCAGCTAGCTAAGACCACTATAGCCACTTTTCTGTCTAGCTTTAAATTAAGCACACTATTCCACCACCACCTGACTCCCTAAGCCCAAGGTGAGGAGAGGGAAGGTCTGTGTCTGCCCTGAGTCTCCAGCACGGGTGGAAGTCATCTTTGACCTGCATGGAATACTAGAAAGACTAAGCAGTCTGCCCCAAATACAATACACTTTTATTTTATTGAAATGAATAATTTTTGCCTAGGGGTCAGGCATTTTCCTGGAAAGAAATACAGTTAAATATCTCAAAATAATTTCAGTAAAAGTGAGGTTCTAAGGAAAGAATGAGATATACTACCACTAACATTACAAGGATTGGCCTATGAGAGGGTAGTTACTGGGACACGGAGATACACCATTTTAATGGTTCTGTAAGGAATATGCCTTGTGCCTACATCAAACCATTTTAATTTTGCATACAGCATAATTTTAATATATTTGTAATCACTCATTTCCACATGCTCTTAATATCTTATGGAAGAGTATTATTTTTTTCAAAATACTCACTACCTTTCTCTGAACCCCTTTCTACACTCCCTGGTATGTGTACTCCTACCACAATCCCTGGGGAGTAGGCTGAGAGAGCAGCTCCCATTTGGGACACGCTGTTCTCAAAGCAGAGAGAAACAGACTGATGACAGAACAGAAGCTTTCAGAGCCATTATGTAGTTCTGCTATCACTCTTTTCCCCTCTCTTTTAAGATCGGCACGTCCCAATTCTTGTATAGAGTCTGAGATAAAAGTACCAAAAAAGCTATAAAGCTGTTATTATTAGCAACACATAAATATGCAATTTGTGACATCAATAACAAGGGGGGGAGAAGTATACTCCCATACTCTCTACAGTATAGTTTTGTATGCAACTGAAGTTATCAGTTTAAAATGGATTGCTGTATCTTAAAGATATTTTATGTAGTCCCAAAAGTAACCAAAAAGAATATATTTATAGAATATACACAACAGGAACTAAGAATCAAAGCATGTCACTACAACGAGATCAACAAAGCACAAAGAAAGGTATTAAGAGAGAAAATGAGGGGCAAAAAAGCCACAAGCCATACATAAAAGTAACAAAATGGCAATAATAAATCTTCCCCTATTAGGCTGAAAGTAAAAGGATTGAAAAAGATATCCCAGGAGTGCCTGGGTGGTGCAGTCAGTTAAGCATCCAAGTCTTGGTTTTGGCTCAGGTCATGATCTCAGGATCGTGGATCTCACGTGAGATTGAGCCCCATGTCAGGCTCTACACTCAGCTGGGAGCCTGCTTAAGATTGTCTCTCCCTCTCCCCTCTACATGCATCCTCTCTTTTTCTCTCTCTCTCTGAAATAAAGAACCAAATCTTAAAAAAAGAGAGCAGCAAGAGTGGCAATATTAATATCAGACAAAAGAGACTTTCAGTCAAACACTGTTACAAGAGACAAGGACATTATTAAAGGGTCAACTAACCAGGAAAATATAACAATTTTAAATATTTATACGCCAAACATCAGTGCTCCCAAATATATGAAGCAAATGTTGACAGAATTGAAGGTAGAAATAGTGTCACAATAACACCCGAACAATTCGATACTTCACTTTCAATAATGGACAGAACGACCAGATGAACGAGCAACGGAGAAACGGAGCTTGGACAACATTCTAGATCAGCTGGATGTAGCAGACACATACAGAACACTCTCCCGACCACCAACAGAAGAACACACATTCTTCTCAAGTGCACATGAAACATTCTTCAGGACAGACCACATGTTAGGGCGCAAAACAAATCTTAAAATTTTAAAAGACTGAAATCATACATAGTATCTTTTCCATCATAATGTTTAGAAAGTAGAAATCAACAGAAGGAGGAAAACTAGAAAAATCACAAATACACAGAAACAAAATAACACACTCTTAAACAATAGGTCAAAGAAGAAATTACAAAATAAATCAGAAAATATCTTGAGAAAAATAAAAATCTAAACACAATGTACCAAAATTTATGGAATACAGTGAAAGTAGTGCTAAGATAGATGTTTTTGGCTGTAAATGCTAACACTAAAAAAACCCTGAACCCCCCCCCCCAAAAAAAAACCAAACCACAAACCCCACCTTGAATCAAAAACTTAACTTTACCCCTCAAGTTAGAAAAAGTACAAACTAGGGGCACCTGGGTGGCTCAGTCAGTTGGGCATCCAACTCTTGCTTTCGGCTCAGGCTGTGATCCCATGGGTTGTGAGATCAAGCCTCATGTTGGGCTCCATTCTCAACAGGGAGTCTGCTTGAATATTCTTTCCCTCTACCCCTCCCCCCACTCACACTCATTTGCAGGCCCCCCCCAAAAACAAATAAATAAATCTTAAAGAAAAAATACAAACTAAACCCATTTCCTAACAAAAATTAGGAAATAATGAAGATTAGAGCAGAGATAAACAAAATTGAAAAAAACAGAAAAACTAAGAGCTGGCATTTAAAAAAAACCCAACAAAATCAACACTTAGCTAGGTTAACTAAGAAAAAGAGAAGACTCAAAATCAGAAATTAAAGAAGGAACATGACAACCAATGCCACGGAAATAAAACGGATTGTAAGAGAGTACTATGAACAAGTGCTTGCCAACAAATTGGGTAACTTAGAAGAAATGGATAAATTTCTACAAACACATAGCCTACCAAGATTGCATGATAAAGGAAGAGAAAATTTGAACAGACCCATAACTAGTAAGGAGATTGGATCAGTAATCAAAACCTCCCGATAACAAAAAAAGCTCCAGACCAAATGTTTCATGGGTGAATGCTACCAAACACTTAAAGAATTAACATAAATACTTCTCAAACTCTTCCAAAATATTAAAGAGGAGGAAACACTCCCAATCTCTTTCCATGAGTTCAGCATTACGCTAATACCAAAGCCACACACAGATACTACCAAAACAAAGGAAATAATTTTCCTGATGAAATTTGAGGCAAAATCCTTAACAAAATACTAGCAAACCAAATTCAACAACACATTAAAAGGATCATATACCGTGACCAAATGTGATTTATAAGATACCTACATTAATGGAATGAAAGATAAAAACATGACCATGTCAATTCATGCAGAAAAAGCATTTGACAAAACCCCAACATCCTTTAATGATAAAAAGCATTCAACAAACCAGGAAAATTGAAAAAAATTACCTTGACCTAAAAAACACCATATATAAAAAGCCCATAACTAATATCATACTCAATGGTCAAAGACTATGATCAGAAGACAAGGATGCTTGTTCTCACCACTTCTACACAGAATTCCTAACCAGAGCAATCAAGCAAGAAAAATAAAAGGCATTCGAATTAGAATGGATGAAGTAAAATTATTTCTGTTCACAAGACCCAAAAGATTTCACACACAAAACACCATCAGAACTAATACATTCAGCAAAGTTGCAGGAATGAAATCAACACACAGATATAAGTAGCATTTCTATACACTAACAATGAACAGTGCAAAAAAGAAATTAAGAAAACAATGCCATTCACAATAGTACCAAAAAGAATAAAATACACAGGAATAAATATAACCAAGGAGGTGAAAGACTTGTATATTGGAAACTATAAAACATTGCCAAAAAAATTACAAAAGACATCCCATCTTCATTGACTAAAAGATTTAATTCTGTTAAGAAGTCAATACCACCCAAAGTGATCTATACGGATCAGTGCCATCCCTACCAAAACCTCAGTGGCATTTTTTGCAGAAATAGAAAAATCTATCCTGAAGTTCATATGTAATCTGCAGGGACCCTGAATAGTCAAAACAATTTTGGAAAAGAAAAACAAAACTGGAGGTTTCATACTTCCTGATTTCAAATCTACAGTAATCAAAACAATGTGGTTGGCATAACGACAGACATGGAGACCAACAGAATGGAATAGACAGCCCAGAGACACAGACATACAGACCAACAGAACGGAACAGACAGCCCAGAGACACAGACATACAGACCAACAGAACGGAACAGACAGCCCAGAGACACAGACATACAGACCAACAGAACGGAACAGACAGCCCAGAGACACACCCTTGCATATATGGACAAATGATCTTCGACAAGGATGCCAACACCACTCGATAGGGAAAAGACAGTCTCTTCAGCAAACGTGAAAACTAGATATCCATATGCAAAGAATGCAGCTGGACCCTTGCTTTATACAATATACAACAATTGACTAAAAATGGATTAAAGAGCTAAATATAAGACCCAAAATTATTTAACTCCTAGAAGAAAACATAGGAGAAAAGTTTCATGGCAATGATTTCCCGCATCACACCAAAACCACAGACAACAGAACAAAAAATAGACAAATGAGACTACATCAAATTCTAAAACTTCTACACTCAAAGGACACACCAACAGAGTGGAAAGACAACCTTTGGAATGGGAGAAAATATCTATCTGATAAAGGGTTAATACCCAAAATACATAAAGAACTCCTACAAGTCAACAACAAATGATAGATAAATGGCCATGAAGTATATGAAAAGACACTCAAAGCCACTAATCATTAGAGAATTGCAAACCAAAACCACAATGAGATATCACCCCACACTCATTAAGATGGTTATTATTTAAAAAACAACAACACAGAAATAACAAGTGTTGCTGAAGATGCAGAGAAACTGGAACCCTTGTACACTGTTGGTAGGAATGTAAAATGGTACAACTGCTATGGAAAACAATATGGCAACTCCTCAAAAAATTAAAAGTAGAAATATCATATGATCCAGCAACTCCACCGTTGGGTATAGATCAAAAAGAATTGAAAGCAGGATCTCAAACAGGTATCTGCACATTCACATTTATAGCAGAATTATTCACAATAGCCCAGAGGTAGAAGCCAATTGACCATTGACAGATGAATGGATAAACAAAACAGAGTATATACAGAGAGAGAGAATGGAATATGGTTCAGCCTTAAAGAAATTCTGACAAATGCTACAACATGGATGAACCCTGAGGACATGATGATGATTGAACTAAGCCAGTCACAAAAAGACACCTATTGTATATTCTCCTTATATGAGGTAGCTGAAGAGTCAAATTCATAGAGAGAGGAAGTAGAACAGTGGTCACCAGCGCCTAGAGGTGGGAGAAATGGGGTGTGCTCTTACATAATGAGTACTGGGTTTTAGTTTTGCAAGAGGAAAAAGTTACTGCACAACACTGTGAATATACTTAATGCTACTGAACTGTGAACTTCAAAATGGCGAAGGCAACAGATTTTTTTGTGCTTTTTACTACAATTTAAACTGTCTAAAAAAAGAAATGACAAATGGTGAAACAAAATAAATTTTGGAATCAAAAACATGGTCAAAGTTCTATAACGTTACGCACAAAAACCAAAATATGAAAAATATTCTAATTTAATATATATAAACATACCCTCCACACACCAAAAACTCATTTGAAGCACGTCTGCCGGCAGTTCCCATTGGCATATCGTCTAAAGGAGAAAGAGAAAAATACCATCAGTTCTGTTCTACCACCTGCTTAAAAAATGTAAATTGTTCCAGCATGATTATTAGGAAAATCTGAGCACAACACTAATTTACCACTTGCTTATGATGCAATTTCCTCCACGAGTAAAAGCAGTTAAAACCATGAGGAAAAACACTGAACACACTGCACCCAGCTGAATTCACAGGCTGTAACCCTTCAGTGCCCACTGCTACAAACATCGGGTCTTTCCAAGGTAAAGTGTCATCTTTATTTCAGTGTTATGCATTTCTTCACCATTTAACCTGCATGGCAAAAACTGTGCTAACGTTTTTATCATGTTCCTTTTAATACGTCACTCACCAATGTCTTTGAGTGTTATGCCCCTAATTCCAATTTGCCCATAAACTCTTTTTTATTGAACAGTTTTTTCAGAGAGTGGTAACTTTTAGGAACACACATGCCACATTCTAGTACAACTGACTGTAAGCAAAGTCTAGTTCACCCCAATGTTGGAGCACCCCCATCCTGCATAACACTCCTTGTCTCGCATGGGTCCTTGAACAAGACACTGTCGAGGCCGGGGCCTCTCAGGTGCGGTAGCACACATCACAGGCCGTCTTCACCTACTCCGGTATCATCTATATATGGGAACAGAGCTGAGATCAGAATGCAGGGGCCACTCATTCTTGTCACTGGTATGTTCATTATATCACATTGCCTGTGTGATTTCAAATGGCTACACAGGCATAATCAATGTGTTGATATGAAATAGCAGTGTTGACCAAATACGTTTTTAAAAAGAAAAGTATAGGTTACACTGCTAACCCATACTCAAAAAGGGAAAAAAAGAAAACAAACACAAATATCCCTCTGAATGGCCCTAAATAAGAATTGAGCGATGCATTTAGTTTAGCACATCTCAAGTCCCTGCTCTCACAAAGCTTTCATTCTAGTAATGAAAGAAGGTAATGGTGTCAGGCATGATAAGAAATATAAAGGAAAATAGGGCCGCCTGGGAGGCTCAGCCAGTCAAGCACCTAACTCTTGATTACGGCTCAGGTCACGATCTTGGGGTCATGGGATCGAGCCCTGCATCAGGCTCCACGCTCTCCTCTCTAAAAATAAATAAATAATATAAATATTTAAAAATATACATAAAGGAAAATAAATCAGGGTAAGAGAATAAAGAGAAGTGAGGAAGGAAGGTACCTATTTTAAAGACAATAGCTCCTGATATGGTAATGAAGGGAAAAAGGTAGATGCAAGGAGAGAAGCCTCATTTCACTAAGTATACTTCATTTTGTAGCTTTGAGTTTGGAGTCATACATAATCATGAAACAAAATAAAATCAAAAGGAAAAAATAATCCCTAGAAATGAAAAGTGAAATGAAGCAGAACAGTCATCATCTTTTGTCACACATAAACATGTGTCAACTTGTCAGTGGCATGACTAGAAGGGAATCTTTTCAAGTGACTTTAAAGCTCCTTAATTTGATTGGACATCCCTAATGGGATTACCCTAAGGACAAAAAGACCCACAAAAAGATTTGTTTTTTTTAAAGTGGGCTCCACGCCCAACATGGGGCTTGAACTCTTGACCATGAGATCAAGACAAACATGCTCTACTGACTGAGCGAGCCAGGCACCCCCCTAAAAAGATTTTAAATAGTTTTAGTTAATTACATTGTTATCTTGATATGCTACCATATTATGGAAGGAGAGAAAAGAGAACCTAAAGTCACAAGGGCAAGAAGAACAGAAAAGTCAACAGCCGCAAAAATTTAGAAGTTACAAAGCTGATCCAAGCATTTGACCTAGGAGACGCAAGAAGACAGAATCCTTAGCCAATAGAAGTTTCCCCCGTACGGTATGAAGGAGTCTTCTCCAGGAGATGTGAGCAGCCCTCCAAAAGGGAAGCGTAATACATAATACGTCACCACTGTCATTAAGACCCACCACACATGAAGCTTTCAAATAACGTTCTAGTTTTCAATTCTTCATTATGAGTATACAACAATTACCAAACACTCAAGAAAGGAATCTAATCTGAAACCCAGACTCCAAAACAACCTGGGAGAGATAAAAAAGAAATATTTTCCATGGAGAAGTTTAAAAAAAAATGTAATTAATGTCCTCAGAGATAAAATATTGCACACTGAAATAAGGACAATACTCGAAGGGAGGGAGAGCTTCTAAACATTAAAATTATGAGAGCATAAATTATAAACTCAATAGAAGAAAACATCAAGGAAACTTCCCTAAAATTAGAGCAATAAGACAAAACAAAAGTAAAATCAGACAAAAGAGGTAAGAAAATCAGGAGTGTACTCAGTTATTTGTCTTATTATTACTTTTAAATTGTACAGATGTTTTAAAGATCTTACATGGGGACTTTCGAGTCCTGGTTTCACATGTAAGAAGCTGAACAGACTGAAAAATCAACAATTCTTCTTGGATCCAAAAGAGAGAGGAGGACAGAGGCAAACTGATGCCCCAGGATTAGAGACATAGACAGGCAAGCACGTGGACCTGTGATTTGTCCGAGAAGAGACTAACCAGCAGAAGGCTTGCGGAAACCACAGCCAGGGCAGAAAAACATGAACTCTGACCGACAATTTGCTGGAGGATCATTGTGGACAACTCTCAGAGTTCAGAATTCCAGGAGGATCTAATCATCGGGAGGCTCACAATATTGTCAGATTTATCCTGGGGAACTCAGAGGCTCACAGTAAACACTCGAGAAAAATCCCCTCCTGCTTCTGGTGGGGAAGGGAAAAGGGACCATTTTTAAATAGGTTCGAGCACTGTGTTCCTAACAAGGCCTGCCCTCAGGGGTAACCACTTCATCAGAGCTTTATCTGCTGGAGTCAAGCTCCAGCCTAACTGGGCTGGGAGCTGGGAAATACCCCACCCCAGTGCCCTAGAGCCATCCCGTCCCACCTCAGGCAGGAGGGAGAAACTGGGAAACACAGCGAAGCTCAAAGACCAGAGACCCAGGCTCCCTAAAAGACTGAGACCTAATCACAGGACTGCAGAACACTTCCTCTCCCCCATACCGCATCATCACATTACTAAAAGCCTACTTACAGCAGTTCCTTTTACCCAGGACATCATATATGACTACCAAGAAAAAGTCAAAAGGCATATCAAAAGGCAAAATACAGTTCGAAGAAACAGGGCGAGCATCAGAACCAGACTTGGCAGGAATGTCAGAATTATCACACTGGAAATTTAAAACAACTATGACTAATATGCTAGGGGCCCTCATGGAAAAGGTAGGCGGCATGCAAGAACAGATGAGCAAAGTAAAAAGAGAGATGGAAATCCTAACAGAGAACCAGAAAGAAATGCTAGAGATTAAAAAACGCTGTAAAGGAAATGAAGAATGCCTGTGATAGGCTCCTCGTCGACTGGACACAGCTGAGGAAAGCAGCTCTGAACTGGAGAACACATTAACAGAATCCTCAAAAACTGGAAAACGAAGACTTTTTTAAAAAAACTTTAGATTTTATCCATTTATTTGACAGAGAAGGAGAGAGCACACAAACAGGGGGTACGGAAGGGAGAGGGAGAGGGAGAAGCAGGCTTCCCGCTGAGCAGGGAGCCCGATGCAGGGCTGGGTCCCAGGACCTTGGGATCATGACCTCAGCCAAGGGCAGATGCTTAACCAACTGAACCACCCAAGTGCTCCAACAAAGATTTTCTTTAAAAACAACAGAATAGCCAAGGTCTGTGGGACAACTACAAAAGGTGTAACATGTGTAATGGAATTACCAGAAAGAGAAGAAAGAACAAAAGGGAATAGAGGGAAATATTGGAAACAATAATGACTGAGAATTTCCTCAAATGAATGTCAGAGACCAAGCCACAGATCCACAAAACTCAGAGAACTCGAAGCAGGATAAATGCCCAAAACAACTAGCTAGGCAGATCTACAGAAAAATCAAAAATAAAGAAAAAAAAGTCTGAGAGAAGTAAAAAAAAAAAAAAAAAAAAAAAAAAAAAAAAAAGAACACCATACTTAAAGAGAAACAAAGCTAAGAATTGCATTGACTTCTCAGTAATCACACAAGCGAGAGTGAAGTGAAATATTTAAAGTGTTGAGAGAAGTAAACCACCAACTTACAATTCTGTACCCTGTAAAATTACCCATCAAAAATGAAGGAAAAATAGACTTTCTCAGACAATAAAAATTGAGGAGATTTGTTGCCAAAATAATAGTAACAGTACATTCAGTTATGTATGCTTAATGTATATGCTTTATGAATATATGGATAGGCTTATGTATTCTTATATTTAACTGGAATGAATGACAGCAATGATACACGGGACTACAGGAAGGAATTAGGATTTCGTTATTATATGGTACTTCGCACTATCCATGAAGTGGTACAGTTTATTTGAAAGTGGACCTGGATTGGGGTGCCTGGGTGGCTTAGTTGGTTAGGAGTCCAACTCTTGTTTGGCTCAGGTTATGATCTCAGGGTCATGAGACTGAGCCCCGTGTTGCGCTCCACGCTCAGCAGGGAGTCTGCTGGAGATTCTCTCACTCTCCCTCTGCCCCTCCCCACTGCTTGCACATGTCCCCCCCCCCAGATAAATAAATAAATCTTAAAAAAAAAAATGAAGTGGACCTGGATTAGTTATAAGTGTATATTCCAAACTCCAGGGCAACCAATAAAGAAAGCAAACAAACAAACAAAAGTATAATTGATATGCTAAGAAAGGAAAGAAAATGGAATCATAATAAATGGTCAATTAAAACCACAAAAGGCGGGCGCCTGGGTGGCTCATTCCATAAAGCAGGTCATGATCCCAGTCACCTGCCTTCAGCTCAGGTCACCATCCCAGGGTCCTGGGATTGAGCCCCATGTTGGGCTCTCTGCTCAGTGGGAGCCTGCTTCTCCCTCTTCCTGCTGCTCCCCCATTTATACTCTCTGTCAAATAAATAAATAAAATCTTTAAAAAAATAAAAAAATAATAAATAATAAAACCACAGAAGGCAGAAAAAGAGTGAAAGATAAAAACAGGAACAAAGAACAAGGACGAGGAAAAGAAAACAGTAACAAATATGTTAGATATTAATCTAACTATATCAATAACACTTTTAATGTCAATGGTCTAAATGCACCAATTAAAAGGCAGATTTCAGAGTGGATTAAAACACACAACCCAATTACATGTTAACTATAAGAAAACCACTTTAAAATATAAAGACATACAGATTAAAAGTAATTGACGGAGAAAAATAGACCATGCTAACACTAATCAAAAGAAAGCAGGAATAGCTATATTAATTTCAGACACAGCAGGACTTCAAAGTAAGAAAAGTTAGGGATAAAGAAGGGCCTACACAATAATATATTTATATAAATATAAATTCTCCAAGAAGACATAATAATTCTTACTTAACATGTATGCATGCCCCTAACAATGAGCGTCAAACTATGCAAGGTAAAAACTTAAAAGGAGAAACAGGTGAAACCACTATCACAGTTGGGGACTTTAACACCCATCCCTCAAAGATGGACAGATCCAGCAGGCAGAAAACCAATAAGGACACAGTTGACTCAATAACACCATCAATCACCTGAATATAACTGATATCTACAGAAAACTTCATCCAACAACAGCAAAATACACATTTTTCTCAAACTCACATGGAACATTTACTAAGATAGACTACATTCTGGACCATAAAACACATCTTAACAAACTTAAAAGAGGCACGCCTGGGTGGCTCAGTGGGTTAAGTGCCTGCCTTCAGCTCAGGGTCCTGGGATGGAGCCCCACATCGGGCTCCCTGCTCAGCGAGGAGTCTGCTTCTCCTTCTCCCTCTGCCCATCCCCCTGCTTGTGCTCTCTCTCAAACAAACAAACAAACAAACAAACAAACAAATAAAATCTTTAAAAAACAAAACAAAACAAAAAACCAAAAAACAAATTTAAAAGAATAGAAATCAATTTCTGCTTGTAGACCACAATGGAATTAAACCAGAAATCAATAATAGAAAGGTAACTGGAAAATCCCAAAATACAGGGAAACTAAAAACATACTTCTAAATAACAAACTGGTCAAAGAAGAAATCTCAAGAGACATTTTTAAATATTTTGAACTAAATGAATTTGAAAACACAATAATCAATAAGCTTCTAGCCAGGTTAACTAAAGAAAAAAACAGAGAGAAGGGATACAAATTACTAATATCACAAATGAAAGAACAGACACCAGTAGGGATCCCACCAAAATTAAAAGGATAATAAAGGAATATTATGAACAACTCTATGCCCACAAGTTTGACAGCCTAGATGAAATGGACCAATTCTTTGAAAGACACAATCTGCCAAAACTTACTCAGGAAGAAACAGGCAATTTGAATATACGCCTTTATCTATTAAAGAAATTGAATCAATAATTAATAGCCTTCTAAAACAGAACACACCAGGCCCAGATGAGTTCTCTGGTGAATTCTACCAAACATTTAAGGAAGAAATTATACCAAATCTCTATTTTCAATCTCTTTCTGACGATAGAAGCAGAGAGAATATTTCCTAACTCATTCTATGAGGCCATCACTAACCTCATACCAACACCAGAAGAAGACATTACAAGAGGACTACCAACCACTGTCTCTCATGAGCACAGAATATTAGCAAACTGAATCCAGCAATGTATAAAGAGAGTTATACACCATGACCGAATGGGACTTATCCCAGGCTTGCAAGGCTGGTTCAACATTCTACAATTAATCTATCACATTAATAGACAGAAAATCACAGAAAAAGCATTTGATAAAATCCAACCACCATTCATGATAAAAACTCACAGTAAACTAGGAATGGAGGGGAACTATCTCAGCTTGATAAAGAATATCTACAAAAAGCTACTGCTAATATCATACTAAATGGTGAGAAACTCCAAGCTTTCCTACTAAGATTGGGTAAAAATATAAGGATGCCCTCTTGTTTCTTTGTTTTTTTCTCCCACTGGTTTTTTATTGACTGTGGTTATTACAATTTCTGTAATAATCTGTGAAGAAAGTCCTCTTTTACCACTTCTTTTCAGCAACTGGAAGTCCTTGCTAACGGAATAAGTCAAGAAAAGGAAGTGAAATGTATACAGCTGAGGAAGGGAAACATAAAACTACTGTTCAAAGATGACATGATTATCTATGTACAAAAATCCAAAAGAATTGACAAAAATACCTGGAATTAATAAGTGATTAAAAGCAAGGTTGCAAGATACAAGGTTAATACTTAAAAAGTAAATTTCTTTCCTATATCTCAATAAACTAAAATTTGAAATTAAAAACACAACACCATTTATTATCAGCACCCCCCCAAAATGAAATACTTAGGTATAAATCTAACAAAATTCATACAGGATCTGTATGAGGAAAACTACAATATTCAGATGAATGAAATCAAAGAGATAATCTAAATAGAGAGATATTCTATGTTTTCGGATAGGAAGACTAAATATTGTCAACATGTCAGTTCTTCCTAACTTGATCTATAGATTCACTACAATCCCAACGAAAATCCCAGCAAGTTATTTTATGGATATCGGCAAACTAATTCTAAAGGTTAAATGGAGAGGCAAAGGACCCATAATAGCCAACAGAACATTGAAGGAGGAAGACAAAGGACTGACACAACCTGACTTTAAGACTTACTATAAAATCACAGTAATCAAAACAGTGTTGTATGGGCAAAAGAAAAGACAAACAGATCAACGGAACAGAATAGGGAGACCAGAAAGAGACCCCCAAAAATATAGTCAACTGATCTTTGACAGAGGAGCAAAGGCAACACAATGGAGCAAATCTTCAACAAATGGTGCTGCAATAATTAGACATCCACAGACCAAAAAAAAAAAAAAGATCTAGATACAGACCTTTCGAAAAAATTAACTCAAAATGGGGCACAGACCTAAATGTAAAAGAAAAAACACTGCAAATATTGTAGAAGATGACATAGGAGAAAACCTACAGGAACTTGGGTATTGTGATACCAACACCAAACACACAATCCATGAAAGAAATAAATTTATGTAAATGATTTAATCATTAGTGATTAACTTATTAAAATTAAAATTAAAAACAACTGCTCTGTGAAAGACAATATCAAGAGAATGGAATATAGGCTACAGACTGAACAAAGATATTTGTAAAAGACATATCTGATATAGGACTATTATCCCAAGTATACAGAGAACGCTTACAGCTCACCAATAAGATAACAAACAACCCAAATGAAAAATGAGCCAAAGATCTTAAGAGACACCTCACCAAAGAAGGTATATGGATGGTGAATAAGCATATGAAAAGATGTTGAACATCAGATGTTGTCAGAGAAAAGCAAATTAAAACAACGAGACACCACTGCACATCTACCAGAACAGCCCACCCTGGAGCACTGACATCACCAAATGCTGGTGAGGGTGTGGAGCAACCGGAACTTCCATTCATTGTTGGTGGGCATGCAAAATGGTACAACCACTTGGGAAGAGTTTGCTGTTTTCTTACAAAACTAAACATGCTCTTACCATACCAGGCAGCAGTCATGCTCCTTGGTATTTATCCAAAGGAGTTGCACATTTATGTCCACATAAAAACCTGCACACAGATGTTTATAGTAGCTTTATTCTTTTTTTTTTTTTAAGATTATTTATTTATTTATTTGACAGAGAGACAGCCAGAGAGAGAGGGAACACAAGCAAGAGGAGTGGGTTAGGAAGAAGCAGGCTCCCAGCGGAGGAGCCTGATGTGGGGGCTCGATCCCATAACACCAGGATCACGCCCTGAGCTGAAGGCAGATGCCCAACAACTGAGCCACCCAGGCGCCCCTATAGTAGCTTTATTCTTAATTGTCAAAAATTGGAAGCAAGCAAAGGGTCCTTCAATAGGTAAATGGACAAACTATGGTACAGATCTACAGAGACAATAAAAAGATCAGTGGTTTCCGAGGGACGGGTGGGGAGCACAGAGGATTTTTAGGGCAGTGAAAATGCTCTGTGTGTTATAATGATGGATAAATGCCATTATACCTTTCTCCAAACCCACAGAATGCACAACAACAAGAATGAATTCTAAGTAGACTATGGACTTTGGGTGATTGTGATGTGTCAGTGTAGGTTTATCCTCAGTAACAAATGTACTGTTCTGGTGAGTGATATTGAGAATGCGGAGGCAGGGGGTATCTGGGAAACTTGTACCTTCCTCTCAGTTTTGTTGTAAACCTAAAACTGCTCTAAAAAAATAAAATCTTTGGGGCACCTGGGTGGCTTAGTCGGTAAAATGTCCAACTCTTGATTTCAGCTCAGATCATGATCTCAGGTTCGTGAGATCGAGCCCCACGTTGGGCTCAGTGTGGAGTCTGCTTGGGATTCTCTCTCTCTCTCTGCCCCTCTCCCCTCTTGCTCTTACTCTCTAAATAAATAGATAAAATCTTCTAAAAATATTTGCATGATGTATTTTACAATAACAATTTTTTTTAAAGATTTATTTATTTATTTGACACAGAGAGAGAGACAGGCAGCAAGAGAGGGAACACAAGCAGGGGGAGTGGGAGAGGAAGAAGCAGGCTCCCAGCGGAGGAGCCCGATGTGGAGCTCGATCCCAGAACACTGGGATCACGCCCTGAGCCGGAGGCAGACGCTTAATGACTGAGCCACCCAGGTGCCCCATACAATAACAAATTTTTAATAACTAAAGAGAAGGGTGTGGGGACGCCTGCCTTTGGCTCAGGTCGTGATCGCAGGGTTCTGAGATCGAGTTCCACATCAGGATCTTGCTCAGCAAGGAGCCTGCTTCTCCCTCCCCTCTACCTCTCCCTCTGCTTGTGCTCTCACTCTCTTTCTCTCTGACAAATAAAATCTTTAAAAAAAATAAAATAAAAAATCAAAAGAAGGTCGTGGCCAACTATAACAAATGCTGTAAACACATCAAAAACATGAAGACTGAGAAATGACCTGAGATTTGGAAGCACAAAGACCTTGACAGCAGTTTTGAAAAAAAAAAAAATTTCAAATGCAATATTTACACAAGGACAAAAAACAAAGGTAACTACAATAAGAAAAAAGATGTGAATGTCCTTTATGCAGGAAAATATAAACATCTCTCAAAACACATTAAAAATGTGTGGTTTTGTTTTTTTTTTTTACTTAACTAAAAGTTAATGTATACTGTATTACTAGCTTCGGGGGTAGAACTTAGTGGTTTATCAGTTGCATACAACACCCAGTGGTCATTTCCTCAAGTGCCCTCCTTAACGCCCATCACCCAGTTACCCCCATTCCCCCACCCTCCTCCCCTCCAGCAACCTTCAGTTTGTTCCCTAGACTTGAGAGTCTCTTATGGTTTGCCTCCTTCTCTGTTTTTATCTTATTTCATTTTTCCTTCCCTTCCCCTATGATCCTCTGTTTTGTGAGTAACACATATTCCTGATTTGACAATTTAATATTGTAAAATCATTCACTGTCCCTGCACAGGTCTTATAAAATCAACACAATTCCCATCAAAATCCCCAAATGGTTTTTTGTAGGATTTGTCAAGCTGAAATTAGACTACATGGGGGCAAAACAGGTCAAGAGTAGCCAGGGTGATTCCAAAGAATACTAGAATGCTCTCTCCATCACCCTCCCCACAATCTCTCTCTCTCTCTCTCTCTCTCTCTCTCTCACACACACACACACACACACATTTTAAAATGTTATAATATAGACAAATAGACCAATGGAATAGGAAACCTTAAAACAAATCCAATTCTTTATGTAAACCTGATATGACAAATCTGGAATTGCCTATTAGTAGAGAAAGGACCAAATATTCAACAATAAGATCCCTACACCTTATTCCATCTACAAAAGTAAATTCCAAGTAAAATTAAATGTGAAAAAAAGAATCTTTAGAAGTTACCATTATTCCACTGGGGCAGCATGGCAGAGACTATTAGTTGCCTACAACTTGTCTGTACCAACATTTTATAGATTTGAAGTTGAAAATTTCTAGCGTATCCAGGTGGAAGGAACTCTGACACAAGGACTTCTGTTACAATACATCTTGAATAGTGAAAAGACAGAAATTAGCCAGGTAACCCTCAGCAGAGAAATGGACAAACTTGTGGTTTCGTTGTACTACAAAATTCAGATATTAAAATAAACTACATACATATCTAGATCGGTATGTAGATACATAGCAAAACATGAGTAAAAAACCAAGCCGTAGAAAGGTTCCTTATATCATTTACTTAAAACTGTAAAAACACGAGAATATCGTATGTGATTTATAGATACAGGCATACGTGGAAGTATAAAAACATCTACAGTAAGAATTTACCTGTGGCAAGAGCAGAACGAGGAAAAGGACTTTAGCTGAACCTACATAGCATCTGACGTCTTTAAGAGGAGACAGCTAAAACAACGTGGCAAAACGCTGACATAAATAAAATTAGAACGGTGGTGATTTGAGTGTCTGTTGTTATTATTTCCTCTTTGAAATAGTGCATAATTTTTTAAGTTTTAACTCCTTTTTTAAAATAGAAGAAACCCACTGTATGCTGGATTTTTAAAGGTAACTCCCAGTAGTCGGAGCACCGAGGGTGAACCGCCCCACCTACTCCCGCAGCCCTGTCCGTGCTCCCCCTTCCCCAGCCGCTCCCTCCCGAAGCGCGCTTGCTCTGGGGATGATGGCCTTCACGACAACGGGGATGGTGCCTAACGGTACAGCTGTGAAATCAGTATTTGACAAACAACTATACAGACCTCTTGACACGAACTTCTCCAACCATCTGTCCCTGCACATGGTCAACTTGATACTATCCAATTATTGAAGGAACCCAATTTCTAGTTTTTCTGATCCTGTTTCTTCACAACCAAACCACAGTTCCTTCTTTCTCAATGGTTTTGTTTAACTTCTTTTTTGTAGATTTTCTGGTGCCCTTCGCTATTCCTTCGAGCCCTGACCATATTTAGTCAACTTAGATTCTGCTTCCTTTATAAAAATTCTTCCCATATATTTATGAAACTCATTCCTGACCTCATGCCAGTCTCTTCTGAAGGCATCCAGACTGGTTTTAAACTCCCTTGACTCTTAGGTTGTTTTTGCAAAAGAGGTCTTCCTTTAATTCCTTTCCTTAGATTTAGTTTCTCTCATTCTGCTGACTTTTCTATTTCTTTCTGTGTGGATACAAACAGAATTTGAGGTCATTTCCTGTGAACTTTTCTTCTACCTGCACAATCCACAGTTACTGCTTCATGGGACGTGACTGAGCAGGCTTTAGAACGGGAGGTAGAGGGTTCTGGGAATTCAAACAACTAAATAAAGAGCCCCTTGGAAAAGGTGCCCTACACGAGAGAGCATGACATAGAGGTTCAAAATAAATGCTAGTCTAGTAAATTAAGAAATATAATGTGTACAAGTAGAAAAGATTCTCACATGAGTGGTCTGACGAGATGTTGTGTGGAACGAAAACAAAGTCATCCGTGTCACAAGAAGAGTTCTTGCTACTAGTACTGGCAGAATCTTTGGACACTTGTAGAAAGTTGGGAGGACCCAATGGTGGGGAGGATAAGTTTTCTTCCTGAATGTGCTGCATATCTGGAAGGGACTAAAATTAACAACATAAAATTAAAACTGGCCTAATAATAAAATGCACGTCAGAATAGCCATTAGACTAAAGAATACTGTCTTCATAAAAGTGGGCATAGAGTTCAATTCCATCTTAAAATTTCAAAAAAAAAAATCTCTTTGGAAAATCTTTCCCTTAGAAAAGCACAGTTTAAAGTGTCTTTGTATAAGGACTTCTAAAATGGTTTTCCAAAAATGATACTTAAAAATATATCATACCACTTATCATGTACATGTCTGCCTCTCCTGAAATTTCTGAGGTGTGTTTTTATCATCTCAACCTTCCCAGTTTCGGCTCTTGGCCTAGCAAAGCTGGTACTCAGTAACTATTCACTTGATGACTAAAACACAATGTCTGGGGACTAGACTAATGACATCCTGCACACATTTTTAAAAGTTTTAAACTTCCAATGAAGAAAACATTATAAACAGGAAAGCAAGAGACCATGTTATGTAAAAAAGTAAATAAATCAATAACGATAACTGTATTCAAGCCTAGAGATTTATGTACGCTCACAGAAAGAAACATCTGGAAAATCTTACAGGTTGTGGGTATGTTCCTTTTGTTTCTCTTTTGTTAGGGGAAGGAGTGGGTTTGCAGGAGATAGGACAGAAAGGAAAGAAAAGCATATAAATGTATATAAGCGAATACTCAGATGTAAGCACTTACGTGTCCTTTGGCATTTGCCTAGTTCAAGGACTCAAGTGACACCTCCAATTAAATGTCTTGATTACACAATGGTTTTCTGAAACAATGAACTTCCTAACTTATTGCGTTAAGTCCCCTGTGACCCTGTTTAACCTCTGTTTCTATTTAAGAAAAGAAAAATACTACCCAATGCTCTTTAAACTTAAACCCATATCTTAAACACCCAATTCACTGCTAGCCCTCCTTTGAAAGTTACTGTACAATGAAATCTGTCTCAGATCTCCTATTGTGTGTGTGTGTCTGTGTGTGACACACACATCACATACAATCCCCTCATCACTTTTTAAAGAGACCTTATGTGTCAAGGTAATAAAGGGAAGTGACAATGGAAGGACTAACGTGACTGACCGTCTACCATGGGGTAGACACTGTTGAGAGCTCTCCATGTCTTCCCTAACCCCAGTCCTGTTCTGAAACCCATTTCATATATGTATATATATGTACGTACGTATATATATCTCAGAAGTTTAGGAAATTTGCCTGAGATCACACATCTAAAGAGCAGTCAAGCTGAGATGATCCAAGCCTCTAACCCCACAATTTCTTTCCAGCGGTTTAGGCAGGCACTTTCTCAAGTTCTTCCATGTGTTTGTAACATTGTCTGCACCCATGGCATCTGAGCGGAGCGATCTTCTCCTCGCTAGTCTCTCCGCCCATGCTCTAAGTCTATTCCCCTCCACCTCCTCAGAGACCTGGACCAGCTCCCCTCTGCTCTCACCCTCTCCCTTTCCTCTGGCTTTTTTCCCCCTCCGCGTATAAACACATTACATTTTCTCAACCTCAAATCCCCGCAGTCCTCTTAATTACCATCTTCTCTGACTTCTTTACTTTTTAACAACGTCTCTCGAAATTATCAGTCTTCATGGACTCAAACTCCTCACCTCCTATGTGTCGCTCAACCCACCATAATCCACTTTTTGCCTTCAACTGGCCAATGAAATGGTCTTTATCAGACGTACCATTCACTCCCACTGCCAAGTCGTGCAGACACGTGCTCTATTCCCTGTTACCTGAGCTGTTTCGCCTGCACAGTGACCGCTCTTGACACTCTACCCTTCGCTCAGTGAGTCTGCTTCTCCTCCCACTTCTTACTCTGTTTTGTGGGTACCTGCTTCTCGTTTGTCCCTTAAAGGAGAGGGGAAGAGTGTGGAGTTCCCCAAGGGGCCACTCTGGGTCCTCTCTTCCTCACATTTTTATACTCACCCCGGCGACCACTCTCACCCTCCTTCAAGTACCTGCAAGACCCTGCAGCTGAGGTCTCTCTGGTGAACGCTGAACTGACTCACCACCTTTCCACTCCAAAGCACTCCTCCCCACACTCCCTGACTGAGCGGCTTCACCATCACCCCTCCATTCGGGCCCCAGTTCAAGCAATTCCACGCTCGGCAAACTCTACCTTTCTCTTACGTGGCCCCCACCTTCCCTGTAGCTCAGGCCCTCAGTCTCAGAAAAACAAAAAACAAAACAATAAAGCTGCACTAGTCTGTGGTGTTCTCTTGCCTCTAACAGAGAGACCCCTCTACTCTCCACTAGTCTCACATGCGGTCATCCACCCCGCTTCTAGAAGAATCGAGCTAAGACACACAGCGGGTCACAGCACACCTCTGCCTAAAACCATTCAGATGGCTCACCACAGCCAAATCCCATCAAGACACAGCAGCTCCCTGCCTCTCCAGCTTTACCTCCTCCTCCCCATACCACCAGCCCAGACTCTGCTCAGAGAAGCCTTGTCCACAGAACTTCCAGCAATGACAGAGATGTCCTACCTGTGAGCTGTCCAGTGTGCCGTAGACCCACTAGCCATAGACGGCTACTCGACACCTGAAATGTGGCTAACGTGACTAAGGTACAAGATTTTACATTTCACTTAATTCTAGCAAATTCAAGTGGGCCTGGGGCGGGGGTTACAGAGTTCTTTCAGTGGGTCATGCTTCCGTGATTTCATGAATGGGGATTCCTCGGCCTACAATACCATTCTTTTACTAATTCACCTTGCTAGGTGTTTCTTCAAAACCCACCTCAGTGCCCTCCCCTGAGCAGCCTTCCTGAGTTCTTGGTCTGATTTCATGCTCCTCATTCATGTTCCCACAGGCAATAAAGAGACACACACACACATGTTCCAACAGTATTGGTTTACCTACCTGGTCTCCACACAACTAAACTAAAAGCTCCTTAATGTAAGGGACCTGGTTATTTCATTCATTAGTATCAACCAGAACCTCACACAAAGTAGGTGCTTAATAAATGTTATGAAACCAAGACATATTCAAGGAATACTATCTAAATAGCATTTAACCTAGAGCCAATATCATAACTAAAAGACTGATTCAGATTTTTTTTCTTCCCTTCCAAAGATTTCTCTGGAATCGAGTAGCAGCTGGGTATTTGTGTGAGAATATAAAACAGAGAATGCTGCCTGTGCATGCCTGTGTGTACCAGGTGTTGTCAACCCTCCCTATGACAGTCTACTCCAGCCGTGGGAAGCAAGAGGATGCAGGCATAAAAGCATCTTATTTTTGGCAGGTTACATTGAAAGCAAGGCCTATTAAACCACCTCATTTCTCACTATCTGGAAATTACACAGAAACATTCTCGATTTCCTTTTATTCCCCAGTTTTCCTTTTTCGCTTCTTATTTTCACTTCAAGCATTAGCTTTAGCTTTTTTTTTTTGTTTGTTTAAATCGGCTCCACACCCAGCGTGGAGCCCAATGCAGAGCCTGAACTCACGACCCTGAGACCAAGACCTGAGTTGAGATCAAGAGTTAGACGCTTAACGGACTGAGCCACCCAGGCGCCCCAGCATTAGCTTTTAATAAAAGCCTCCTAAAAACGGTTTTCCCACCAAAGTGTTCAGCATCTAAATATGCCTCCTCTCTCCCTCTGTCATGTCCTCACCCCTGTTAGCTCTCCATCTCTTCGCTAGCAGCCTGAGCCTAGCTCCGCATGCTCTCCCTTTCAATGCCACCCCCCCAACAGAAAACCCCAACTCACTCTCTCCAGTCACAGCCATTTCCAATTCTATGTCCCTCCTACTGGACCCTCTCTTTCTCATTGCTTGGTCATTCCACAAACAGGTCCCTTCCCCTTGCTCTCCCCCACATCTCTCTCATAATTACATTCTTCCCTGGGGCTCCTTTCTCAAGCATGAACTGTGCATTTCATATTATGTCCCCCACTGTATCAAATACAGACTTCGCGATAACAGCTACAGCTGATCAAGCCCAGGTTCATGAAGCCTGCCTTACAGCCGAGTGAGCAAGCAGCCGGGCCAGCAGCGAAGCCAGCGGTGCCTGGCTCCGATAAAGCCACTGTCTCTCCATGTCAACACGCTTCCTCTGCATTTCTCCCCAGTCACTCCAAACCCAGTGGTCTCTTATATCCCAGACCGAAGCAGGAAATCCACAACACTTTTTTTCCCCTCTTAGTTCTTTTTTAATTCATGGGAATATAATGTCTTATCAGCCCCTCTGCTTCTTCTAACTTGCTATAAGTCTGCAGGGTTAGGCAAAAAGGGTTTTTGCCAGTTTTCGGACTCGTCTGTTCGTGATCGGCTGCCTCGGCATCTGCTTCGGCTATGGGCTGTTAGGCTTTCCCTGAAAATAATAACAACAGCAGTTGCCACTTACTGAGTATTGTGTACCAGACGTTGTGGTAAAGTGCTTCTGCTCATTTATCATTAAAAACCCCTATGGAATACGTCCATTACACTGGCTTGCCACATGAGGAACAGGCTCAAAGAGATAAGTCATTTGTCCTGGTTAGTGTGGCAGGGAAGGGATGCAGACGCTCCCAAGCCCCATGGTCTTACGCCTCGGAGGTGAACCCGCTAACCGTACAATCACCTCCTTTTGTGACTGCCCCACCCTCCGCCAGCAGAATTCAAGACATTCCCGTCTGCCAGGCTAATCTGGAAAATATTCACAATAGCTGACACAAGAGCCCTTGGACCTTCAGCTGATGGAAAAGCCTCAAGGTCACAACCCACACTGCAAGGAGATCTGGGGGAAGGGTCAGAAAAGGGCAGAGAGGAGCAGAAATTCTCAGGATCTAGAAGAAGCACTTAGGTTGGAGGGAAGAAAGCCATGGAGAAAGTGGCCTGGGAAGCCCAGGGGAGGGAAGAGGCTGGTGTGGAGCAACCCTTGAAGGGCTGGTAACCATCATTACCGGAACTGAAGTCAGAGGAATGTGGCTCAGAGGTCACTCACCACCACTGGAAGTTCTGTGTACAGTAAATATCCAAACTGATGTGATGACAGTCGGAGAAAAGAAATATTAATTATCTATGTACTTGTAATGGGTACTCTTTGCAGCGATCATCCTTTGTAATCCCCAGGGCGTGAAAAGGTGACAGTATTGCACTCCCTCTTTAGAGGAAGATGCCTCGGAGGGGTGACCTTTCTTGCTCAATACACAGCTCAACAAGGACAAAGGTCCACATCTAGATTCATCTGACTCAACAGTAATGCCCTCTGCCCACACCTCGGCAGCACTAGTGAACACTGCACATCAAAAGGATAGCCACAGTGTATTTGCAGGCTCCCTTATGAACACAGGCAATAGCACTAACGCTGAAATTACTTTTAATAAAACCCAAACTTACTGGTGGGGAGGCAAAGCGACAAGGTGGAGAGCTGCCACAGGGGCCTCCAGAGACAGAGCCGGCATACACAGGCACTGGAACCGGACAGGCTGGGGGAAGAAACACAGGTGAAGAGAGACGCCGTGCTGCAGAGCAATTACACGGCTCGTCTAATAGAAAACCTGTCGAAACCACGACCTCTTTGTGTTGACCAAGAATCCATTCACCTACTTACTACAGCTCCCATGGGTAAAACTAAAACTGCAGCAATCACTACAACTACTTCAACTGGGATTTGGGAAAAAACAACTGTAATTCAATAAATAAAGCTACAGGTATTTAAGAAAAGCTTAATGAAATCTTGAAATAATGAATTAATTAATTTAATTAATTTTGTGACACAAAATACTAATTTTTCCTTAAGTCTGCCTTTACTCTTCAAGTAAAAATGCAAAAGAACGGGTACTCACATTTTTTCACTGGAACTTGCTCAAGAAAAGGATGGTTAAAAAATGCTTCTGTAATGAAAAAGGAGAATGCAACCCTTAAACTGAGGCTGACCAGCAGACCGGTTAATCTTGTCAATGTATTTAACACGGTGTCTTTGAGATCATAACTATTATTAACTTCTTTATGTAGCCTCCATCACCTTCCATTTTAAAAGCCTATGATTTTTATAACTCACCCATAAAAACGATCAGATTATAAGGAATTCTTAACGAAAAATTTAAAATAATAATTGTGAATTTTGCAAACACGCGTTACTAACGCGGCCCGCCCCGAGCAACCGAAGCAGATGTGTTCTGGGACCTGCGCTGCCCTCACGCAGACAACCCTGGGGAGGGCTGAGAGCAGGCCCCCACTAAGTGCACACGGAAAGCACGGCTGTGGTTAACTGTCCTAAGAGGCAATCCAGGCAGCTGATTTATATAATAAATCCCATACTTTTATCCCAGAAGAGATATTCCTGCAGCTGGTTTCACATTTTTAAAAAAAATCTGTTAAGTCTGATTCAATTTCTTTGGCTGTCCACCAAGGGTAAATCCTACACAATAAGCCTGCTAATTAAATAAAGATAAATAAGTCGGTGAGGACATGGCCGTTCATTATTTTACTTTCTTTACCTTCCTGTGTGTTTAAAGTATTTCACTATTTCTTTAAAAACCCACAAAGATAATCTCATCTGTCACGAAGTCCCAGACCCGATGCTCGTGAATCTCACAGGGCGGGCAAGGAGGGCAGCGCAACACCAGCGCGGGGGTTAAATGAGGTGACAGGAGATCAGGAAAAGCTTAACTCAGGGTCAGTCTAATGTATCTTCTACCCTGAAGGGTCCTGTAAGTCTCACTGAAATAAATCACCAAAAGCCACTCAGGGTAAATATCAGTTACAAGACTTGCTAAGGAATAGAAATGTGGAGAAACACATGAGTTTTCTACCTGAGATCATTTTTAGAGCAAAAATTAATATACATATACATAAATTCTAGTTTGATACACAAGATTTTTTTATGCTGATTTTTACAATGGACATAATAGGGATGAAGTAGAGAAGATATAAAAAGAACTGAATGCAAATGCTCTGAAACTGCATTCTAAATCAATTGCTACGGTATGGAAAATATACAAATACTTGACATACAATCTATCATTTAAAAACTATCATCGACGAATATGTTGTTTCAGTACTGACCCCTATTTCTCATGGTTACAGAGCAACTCTCAATTTAATTTCTCCCTCTGAAAGATAAAAATATTTACCAAGTACATGAGCTGAAATTTAGTTCCAAGTTTACAGAACTTTAAGAAAATACATATTCAGACTATTTCACCTTGTCCCCTAGATGGAAACTTCTAGAGCTATTGTCTGCTGAGGACATTTGCTAGGACAACAAACTGAGTGCTTCACATAGCAGTTTATTTAATCCTCACAAACTTAATGCACGGCATTATCTTCCTTTTATGGACAAGGATAAAGCACATAAAGGCCATGTATCTTCTCCAATGTCAAAGCTAGCAAGCTGAGGGACTAGAATTCAGACTCTGGTCAGTCTTATCCAGGAGCCTATGTGGACTTCCATAACACACATGAACAGACCAAAACTCTGGACTAAGTTTTTGCAAATCTCTACTATTGCAACTAATTACTACAGGAAAAATCAAACACTTTTTTTTTTTTCCTAAAAATGTCAAGATCAAGGTTAATTTAAGAAGCATTTTCATTGAACATGTCTTATGGCTTTTCTGGTCCGACATGTAAATTTAAGTCGTGCTGTTTTTACATACGATTGGTAAGAATAAGATCGAAAGGAACAATCTTTTACATGAGACTGGTAAGAACAAGTTAACAAACCATTCCCCAAAGAGGAGCTGAGACCCAAACAATTTCAGGGAAAAATGTTCTTTCAAAACCTTCTAGAACTGGATAATCTCTACAGTATTAAGCATCCCAAATTCTTTCATTACATGACAAGTGGTAAAATACTATTTGAAAATATACTGTCATAAGTTAAAATACTTAGACATTTTTAGCTTTAAATGATTATATTATAAAAAGAAGAAAGGCTCAAAATCAGTGATATGGCTTTCCCCTTTAAATGTGAAAATCTCAGGTCACGGCCTCCGTGGACACCCACAGCGTGCTCTCCTAAAGCCCTGAAGCAGCCGTGAAAAACAAACTGCCACGGAGCTGCCCCTCCCTGTCTCCCAAAATCCCATCTTGGAGGCCAGGGACTTTTCCACCTGGATTCTGGAGCGTTTCTCCTCCTTTCTTTCCTCCCAGACCTTCTCCCAAATACATCCCAGCCTAGACCTCTCCTCGGAACTCCAGCTGCCTTTCGGGCATCTGCACTTCCATGTTAAGTGTGTGTCTTCAATTTAACAGGTCCAAGCTGAACTCCAGCCACACAGCCTCAGGGGTGTCTGCAACCAACAACTCTATTCCCTCACACGCCCGGGCCAGACACCCTGGAGGCACTTTTGAGTCTTCTCTCTCTCACATCCTACATCCAATTCATCTGTAAATACTGTTGCCTCTACCTCCAAAAAGATCCAGAATTCAAGGGACTCCCCACCACTTATGTGGCTATTATTCCAGCCTAAGCCCCCTCATCTCTCACTGGGGTAACTGCTATACTCCCCATATTGGTCCCCCAGCCTGTCCTCCCGCTGCCTCAACCGCCCCCTCTCCACAGTCTGTTGGCAACAAGCAACCAGAATGATCCTTTCTAAAACATCGGTCAGATCCTATTATTCCTCTGCTCACATTCTCCCCATCACACTTTGAGCAAAAGCCCACGTCTCTAACTGGCCTTCTAACTGTTCCTCCAGCTTACATGGCACACTCCCAGCTCTGGGCATTTGTACTGGCTGTTCCCTCGGCCTGGAAAGCTCTTCCCACAGACGTGCACACCGCCCACTGTCTCACTATCCCTGTCCATCAATCAAGTCCTCCTTCAAAGGACACTTCCTCAGAAAGGGCTTCATGGAACTTAAACTTTCGATCCCTCCCCCCACCTGCATTCCCCTTCCCTCTGCTTTCCCGCAGCACTCATCACCTTCTCTATGGTACATAATTATAGTTTATCCTTCGTTTGCCTCTCCCTGACGAGGATATGCGCTACGTGAGGCCAGGGATTTTCTTTATTATTTATTACTCTATCCCCCCGAATCTAGAACACAGCGAGCACTCGATATTTACCAAATAAGGGAAGAAAAATATTACTTACCAAAGTCCATTCTGTCTTTCTGGTTTCTCTGAAGCAAACCCAAAAGGAGATTAGCCAAATAAGGTGATGTTTCTCTGGGAATACTGGGGGAAAGGAAGAAAAAGACTCTAAGTGGTGAGTTTATACATATCAGTTACACGACTTTTGCCTTCGTTATGGTAAATGAAAATTCCTATGCAGCTTCACAAATACATTTTATACCAAGAAGATCATAGTAAAGCCACGTTCCTTATAGGAGAAAAACAAAAATAAAAAACAACACTAAGCAATTGCCTTTGAGAAAAGAGCATCCATTCGCGAAGATTCCTGCATTGTGCTTATTAATATTATCTGTTTGAATATCTGCCGGCATAACGCACTTCACAAGCACAATCCTGAGTTCTAACACAACTTCAACTTGGCAATAATATTTCCTAGAGTTCTCTATTAGAAGAAGAGCCACCTCCAATTCTGTCTGGCAACGGGCACAGCTCAAATACCAGTGAGAAATAACACAGCTTCCTAAAATCCGGTAAGAAAAAGACAAACCGATAGAAAAATGAGTAATAGGAACATGCAATTCACAGAATAAAAACTACAAAAGGACACTAAACAAATGAAAGAAGGCCAACTTTACTAGTAAAGAGAATAATGCAAATTAAAGAGCTAATGGTCCTCCTCTGTTTGTGAGGCACCTGCTGTGATAACACCCTGTGTTGGTAAAAACGGGGAAACAAGCATTTGGTTGTTCTGCTGCATTAGCTCATTTGGAGAGCATCCCTTCTGGTCTAACAATTCCATTTCTAGGAGTCTATCCTAAAGAAATACACAGACGTGTACACACACACATGCTTCACTCAACGGTCTGGAGTAACCAAAAAATGAAAACAAGGATCTGATTAAACAAAATATGATGCATCTAGCCATGGAACTCTATGAGCCACTTAAAAGAATGAGGTAGTTCTCTATATCCTGTGGCTAAACGATGTCTATGATACACTGTACGGTAAAAAAAGTTGCAGAACAATTTGCCAAGTCTGATGTAATTTGTACTGAAATACGTGTGCATAAACATAGATATATGTGTATAAATATCTACATAAGGTACAGAGCCAGCTCGTGCCATCCTAGAGAGCAGGGAAGGCCAAGGGAGGAACTGACCTCCTAGTTCACGCACATCTGTTCTGTTTGCATCCCCACCCCAAGAACATGTAAACCTTCGGCAGTTTTTTTTTTTTCCTTTTAAATATACTTTACATTTTAAAAAAGAAAAAACATGGCACAGTACTACCCAGGCACCTATGATGCACCAGTAATTTTCTGATTTCTTGTTATAATGAATGTTCTCACATTACTGTCAACTGAAAAAAGATTCAGGAATGGAAACCGGTAACACCGAGTTCAAATAATGTTGCATTCACAGACAGTAAAACCCAGTGTAACCAGACACCTACCTAGGCATTAAGCTCCTGTTTTTTTCATAAAACATCCTTAGGTCTTGAGGACTATTGGCCTGTTTCAAAAAAGAAAAAAAAAGAAAGGCTTTATTCCCTAGACAATGGGGGCAAAAGGTTCAAATCATGTGATCCAGGCTGATATTCTTGCTATAAAGCAGACGTTCTGAACGTGAAAGTCCTGCGTTGTGGAAAAAGCCACAGACTGGCACCAGGAACTTAAAAACCTCTAGAACCGTGTGCAAATTCTGCATATCTGGGCTTACGATATCTTTGCTGAGGTCAGCCTCCCAGAGGAGCCCGAAACTTATTAAGAGTTAAGAACCACTACTCTGGAAGTCACCCAGGCCACCCAACATGTACATTTTTATTGTGTAAAGTCAGGGTGTATTTTCCCTTAGGACTGCCAAGGGCACAAGGAAGAGAATGAAGCACACCGCTACCTTTCAGTCCCTCCCCGCCAACAGGGGGCGCCCTCACAGTAAACTACTGGATGAGCGAAGCCTCTGTAACCAACGGGACCGGGAAATTAAGTGTCTAAACCGGCTGGGGCACTGATTTTATATCCTTTCTTACACAGATAAGTTTACTTTGTTCCCGTTTTCAGGTTCAAAAAATCCCGCTGTAACTGGGCAATATGACCTCAGGAGGAATCATCATGATTAGTTCTAGAGGGTCTCTTTCTGACAGGGTGTGAAGGGAATGGAGAAGAGGGAAGAATAACCCAAAATAATATCCATAAAAACGAAACCATCAACTCCGTCTCACCCAGCAGCGACCGGCACAGGAAGCTGGAGACAGTTTCCGGTTCTGTTCCCAGACCAGGCCTAGCCCGCACATGGACTGCACTGAACCTCACTGTTCACACCATTTCCCACCAGGGTGTTAGTCCTGACCGCTGGCTAGTTTTCACTAGCCTGGAAAACATATAACGGGCTCGACGCCTGGGCCAACTACAAAAGGAAGGCAGATGAAAAAAGGAAAAGCAAAAGATGTTCTGGCCCACCCTAGCGGCTTCTGCCTGTAATAAAATGAAAACAAGTCACAAGGGAACCAAAAACACTGCTTGCAAAGTATTCCCCACTTTCTAAGTCAAAGGCAACTTCGAAGCGAGAAGATCCCAAAACTGAGCACCGAAGTAAAGAGTCAGGCTACCTGAAAAGGTGGTTTTCCAACCAGGCACTGATATATCACTGTTCCTATGCTCCACAGGTCCGCCTTCGCATCGTAATGTTGTGACATGATAACTTCAGGAGCCTGGGGGTAAAAACATTCCAGACACATGCGTCATGTTACTTACACAACTAAGATTGACAAGTTAACTGGTAAAGGTTAAGCTCCCAACAATACTAAAATGAGATCACACTGTGACATTTCCCTAATCAGATGATTCTGCTGCGAGCTTAAATCACATTCGTACACTGGGATTTACTGGTAAATCTCCAAAACCACGTCGCATGAAAAGAAGCAATGGACAGAAACAAACATTTCTATATATTACTATGGACAGCAATACAGGAAAGAGTATTAATGTTATAGTAAAGAAAACTACACAGCAGCTACAGGACAGAGGTTACTTCTGGGGTAGAAGAGTGGGAAATGGGAAGAGGGAAAGGTTTAAAGGACTTGGGCTGTTGCTGAAATCGTTTCTTTCTTTCTAGAAAAAAAAATATCAAGGCACACATGGCAAAATGTTACCTTTGTTAAATATGGACAATAGGTACACAAGTGTTTGCTGTATTACTCCCTGTTTTTCCTGTCATTTGAAAGCTTTTAAAATAATATACAAATGATGGTGATGAAAACACAATAAGAAATTGTCTTAAAAGCAAAGGCGTTTGTTTTCTCTGCTGCTTTGTTACAGCTCTTTTCCCACCTCTCACTACATGTTGCTTTTTAAAAATACCAATAACCTGGACAAGCATTAAACAGAAATGTCAAATACTCTCAAAGCCAGTGAAACTTTATTTTCCAGGCGTACCATTTTTAGTTGTCATCCCTAGTAAGCTTCTGATTTAGGTCAGAGGAAATCCTTATTGAACATAAGCCCACTTTAAACTTAGACCTGAGACAAGTACGTGGATTTACTTTGCAGAATTCTGAAGCTCCAGAGTTAACCTATTTCCAGGCTCGATGGTTCACACTGGTTCGGAAGTTGCACGGCCTTTCCTTCTCAGACGTGACCACACCCATACAGAAAGATGAAGGAGAGAACTAAGATTTTTCAGCTTTACCTCTAACACTAATTGAAAAACCTTCTAGGATCCAGGGATCTTGTCAAGAGAAGTAACATGCAAAAGCTAAGCATGCTCACCCTCGAGATGAAGCGATGCCCAAGAGGTTTTTTTGCTGTTTTCCCTAATATTACACATCAGGTATAGCATGCCTGTGCTTCATCGATTTGTGTTTCTATTTAATCTAATAGGGTATTTCTACCACTAATAACTAATTTTTTAGAAAACTTAAACTAAAAGGACTCCACGCTGGGTGTGGAGGCTACTTAAAAAAAATTTTTTTTAGCTAATGGGTAAAAGTGACTTTTACGGTCCACTACTTTAAAGCAAAAGATGACTTACAGCATTATCAGTAATATAATCAGCGTTATAATACAACGATTTAGGCTATCCATAAAATCACATCTTAATTGGAAACCAGCGTCACACTTCAATTCCAGTGCCAATGGCACCATACTATACGCAGGCAAGGACAAAAAAAACTCACTCACCATGTACATCGGGGACCCACACAGTGTGGCAGCCATCATGTTACTATGCAGGTAACGAGCAAACCCAAAATCCGCTATTTCACAGAAAAGGAGAAAAACAAAGGACACCTTTACTCACACTTCACATAGATCGTACCTTCAAGACACAACAGGGCACAAAGGAGCTGTGAGGAATTTGCAGCTTATTGAGGACGTCTGTCGGCCAAAGAAAACAGTTTCTACCTCAATTTCGACAAGCTAAGAACTGGTAGTGATCGCCAACCGTACGAGTCACTGCTCTTCCAGTTATATCATCGAGGAGCGAGCGCCAAGCTTTGCGAGAGAAAACGCTAATTGCAATAAACGATTCATTAATACAGCTCTTACTAAATATCGGTGCCAGGTATAGAATTTGAACTTTTTCTTTCCTTCTCCAGATCCAGATGTAACATACATAAAATCAGAAACTTCTTTATTTTTTTTTAAAGATTTTATTTATTTGAGAGAGGGAGAGAACGAGCTGGGAGAGGGGCTGAGGGAGAGGAAGAAGTGGACTCCCCGCCGAGCAGGAAGCCCGATGCGGGGCTCCATCCCAGGACCTGGGGATCATGACCTGAGCCGAAGGCAGACGCCCAACCGACTGAGCCACCCAGGCACCTCCAGAAATTTCTTTAAATACTGGTAAAAAAAAAAAAATTTTTTTTCTAACAATGAAAAGAAAAGCGTAAAAAAATACCTAGCATTACACACTGCTTCAAAAACTTGTGAAAAAGAGAGGCTGATCTAAATGGTCTCTTAGATCCCTTGTGTTAAAATCCCATGAGCTGTAAAGAGCCCGAGTTATTCAACTGCTGTTACGACGATAATACATCAGATTCCCTTTGATGAGAAGCAGGATAGGGTTTGCTGCTGGGAGTCGTGTTTGGAGTTCCTGACGTGGGCCCCTCGGTCCTGAGATTTAGGATAGGCTGCCAGTAATGTGAAGAGCTCCCATATCCAAAAGCACCTTGCTGAACTCCATAAAAATTTCCGAAGTGCGCCAACAAAACCCATCATTCTAACAAGGCTGAACTAAAATTTTCTAAAACTATGGAGTCTCAAGACTGTCCTTTGTATAAAACACTACGTAGGCTGTTTACCTATTTTGATGCGAATACCACTGACGTTGGATTTTCTGCGATTCGCGTATGACAGCAAGATGTTCTGTGGTTTGAGATCCCTGTGGATTATTCCTTTGCTGTGCAGAATCCGCATGGCAGCTGCGATCTGATGCAGAAACACTCTAATAGTATCTTCACTGAGAGTTCCTTTAGCTGGTAGAAGAGGAATCGCATAAATATTTAAGCACACAAAGTCAAATACCATCTGCATCCCCCATCAACAGAATGGAGTTAACATAGAGGGAATGAGGGACTAGGAGCCCCCCCCTTTTTTTCCCTCCGTTTTACTCTAATAACTTAAGTCTATGAAAAGATATCAGACACCTCAAACGTTCCACTCGATCTGTTGTAAAGAGAACGGATTCACATTTGCATCTCCTGTTTTCGCTGGTGTTTTTCCTTGCCCGTTTTTTAACTGAAGGTGCCCACGTGACTCTGAGCACAACAGGTACTCAGCAAATGTGAGGCCGCCCTCAACAAGCCAAATATAAGTTCCCCTTATTAGCCAAATATCTGGGATAAATGTCCGTATTTCATTGCGGCCATTACAGGAGCACAAATTAAAAGCACGTGGGGCCCCTGAATGGAGACTTGGACCTTTCACCACCACTTGTAACTGTGAGGGGTCCGTGCTCCCACACGGCTGTCCCCTCATCTTCCCTGCTGCAACACTCCTGCCCCAGCGAAGGGTCGCTCATCACTAGACACCTTTAAGAAGGAACACTTTAACTCGTTTTCACTACTATAAGGAGATGGTATGAACATTACTGGAGAGCAGTCATGACTCGGCGGCGACTACAGCGTGTCTACGTGTAAGCTGGGGCATACTGGAATGGTCAACAGCTTGATGTGGAGTCAGGCTGCCTTTCCTCGAATCCCGGCTCCTCCACCTCCTCACTGAGTGACCCTGGAAGATGAACCCTCCGTGCCTGCTTCCTCGTCTAGAAAAAGCTGGAAACAGACTAACCACGTGGGGTTGTGGTGACAATCAAACAAGACAGCACCTTTAATAATAAAGACTTTAGAAAAAGCCTGGCACAGAATAGCTATTCAAATACAGTCAGTGCACGAAGAGAAACTTTTTATTACAATGGATCTAAAAGCCACAAGTGTGATTCCTTGAATCTACATTAGGGATTGAATATCCATGACCCTATCTACTAAATCTTTTGTGAATCTACTTCTGCTCATACAACTCTAGAGTATGTTCTAGATAACCTTTCCATATGCAATTAAGAAGATAAAAATGTTATTACACTGGGAACAGATACTAGTTTTAAAATCATTTTAGACACGTTATAATGACTTTTTACATCTTCGACATCTTCAAGTAAGATAAATCCCCCTGGTTTAGAAATACTTTTTTCTGTTTTACTTTTTTTTATTATTCTTTGGGGCTCTTTTCTTGATGCTCACTGAAAACAAAAAGAAATCTAAATACACTAAAACATGTAAAAAGTGATATCTTCCATATGCCACCCCTTAGAAATAAACACTGCTAAAAATATGGAGTGTATTCTTCCAGATCTTAGTGGGTGGTTCAAACCGATGATTAGATCTTTATTTTTGTAACGTTTTTCTTAGGTTACTTTGCAAAAATTAGAATGGACAGTTCTCCCTTTCATTCATTTACATTTTCATTCTAGGGCTACTTTAAATGACTGCAGCTCCTTAGAACTTGAATTTTTGCCCCATGACATACAATTGAATATGCTTAAAATTTATTTGCTTCGGAGTCCAAATTCTAACACTGTTCTTGTGGGGGGAAATGAATGATCTAGTTTAAGCTGCCTCTGAACACAAAGTGTAGTAAATATTCACGTCGTTCTATGAACATGGAATGCATACTTCTCATCACAACCCCATAAACTCAATTTTCCATGTTAAAAACTTAGTGTTTTAAAGGCATGGCCAAAATCAAAACTCTTCCAAAAAATTGAGTCTTTGAGCAAGTTAGCCTGGAGGGAGTAGGCTCAGCCACAGCTGCCACGCTCAGTGAATTCTGCCAGAATCCATGTTAAAGTACGACTTGCTAATTAATTTGTTTTAAACTTGCAATCAGAATTTGTTTTCTATCTTTTGAAAAGGTCAACAGCATTTTACTTACCAAAGCAAATAAAAGGACTACGTGATCGTGTTGTGATATAATGGCATTAGATCGTCTACACCAGCGCTCTCCGATAAATATAATGTGACCCACACACATAACTTTAAATTTTCTAGTAGCCATGTTTTAAAAACTAAAAAGAAACAGGTCTAAATAATATACATTTAATCTAATACATCCAAAATGATTTCAACTTGTACTCAACATAAAATCCTTAATGAAATATAATCGTTTTCTTCCTTGAAGTGTTCAAAATAAAAAATATTCACATTTACAGCCCACCTTTGGACTAGCCCGCATTTCAAGAGCTCTGTAGCCCCGTGAGGTTGGTGGCTACCTTCTTGGAACGTTAAACTCTCGAAAATTCCTTGAGGTCCAGATTTCTTTCACAGGTCTTTACAAGTGTTTTCAAACTACAAGGGAATCCTTTAAGGACTGTGGCAGAGAGGGACCAGGGAGAGGTTCAGGAGCTTGACCAAAACCACAGCAATTAAGTGATGTGAAGAGGGGCACTGTGGTAAACGAGCTTGTCCGTCTGACTCCAACATTTACGCTCATGAAGGCCTCACTCTTGGGCCCCCTGTTCTAACATGCTGCTCTGGAATAGCAACTACAGAGTTCAACCTAACGGACGAAACCGCTGCCAAACGGGCCGGACCCCCGCCACACCAGTAACTGCCTGCTTCCGCGAGTGGGACTTCTGTTACTGAGGGAAACTGATATTCTAATGAGGGCACTGAACTGATAGGGCGCGCTCAGTCTGACCCCAGGGGAAAGGTGCTTTTGCCCGGATCACTGAGAACATCAAGAACTGAGAAGGTAGAAGCAGGCTGTTTTCTAGCTTGAACTTCTTTTCAGCAATGGTCAATGAAAGTGCCTGTACTAGCAAATGACATTTTGAAAAAATTTTTTTTTACCAAATTAGGATAAAAAAAAAAAAAAAGAATCTTGGTTGGGAAAAACACAAAACTACACATGCAATAAATTCCCAAATTCAAGGTAAAGGTTGTCTCTAAGTGGGAGGACAGGAGTGGAACTACGTTAGGGCTTACACGGAGCTTCGACTATAACTTTTTCTTAAATTGGGGGGGTGGGGAGTAATAACCAGTTCCCTTCCTTCCTTCCTTCTTTCCTTCCTTCCTTCTCTCCCTCACTCCCTCCTCTCCTTCAGCAACAATCAGCTAGCCAAAACCCAAGCTTTTCAGTCCTGTCTCTGTCCCCTGCCTCCCCGAAGGCATGCTGGCTTCGGGAGCGGTCCTGCCGCTCTCCCTCGGCTACTGCGGGCAGGGCAGGGCAGGCGCCCCGGGGAAGCAGGAGCCGCGGAGCACTGGTCCACTTGGGGCAGGAACACGCGGGACCAGGCGGGTCTCGGCTCCCCTCTGGCCTGAATCTCCCTGGTCAGGATGAACTGGGCTCACGCTCTGCTCCTTCTCTGCGGTGACAGTCGCGGTGCCTGGCCGGCCAGCCGATGACCACGGACCGCGGGCGCTCCGCTGGCGGGGGGCCATGTGGCGTCCGTGGTGTCGCTGTCCTGGGGTCGCCGCTGTCCCCTGTGCGCCCAGGCCAGCGTCACGGACGGGAAGGAGCTCCGCGCCCAGGGGCCACTTCACCCACCACACCAAGCAGGCGATGGCTGAGGGCAATACTCCCAGTGTTCTTCCTAGTAATCTCTACGCAGCTTTTGAAAGTCAGCAATGTTTCATATTTTAAAGATTTTTAAAAGCTCACTTCCAATTGCACTCCCTAATTACTAGCTGAAATTAACATTCTTAATATGTTCTGGTAAACTGTCCACACCCTTTGTAAGTGTACCTATTGATGTCTTAGGGCCACCATCAACCGCCATGATCTATTCAGAGGTTGAGATACTTTTCTTGGCATATTTCCCTTGCATTTTAAGGGATGAACAGGGAGATGCTGGCCTCATCTAGCATCGTTTTAAAAAAATACTTGTGGGAGACACACTTTGATCTGAATGCCTCATATCCATCCTATGTATTTCAAGCACCATCCAGTACTAAAATCTCACCTCTGCCATGAAATAATTTCAACGTTACTTTTCATTAATCCTTTGTAACTTTTTAATTTACCAGAAAGATTCACATTAATAAACACATTCTTAGATATATTTTTGCATTGTGATTTTTTTTTATTTTGAAAGAAATAAAAGGGACTGAAGTTTCACTGCTGGTAACCCAGGAGAGTCTTTTGAAGAAGAGAACCATTTGGTTTTTTTTTCTCTCTTGGGGAAAGGACCCATCTCTCAAACACTGGCAGCGAGAGGGACACATGAAGGAAGCACTTACACACAAGTTTAGGAATAAAACCACAACAAACAACAGTTGGTCAGCAAAGTGATCACACTTAAACAAACACAAGTATTTATTGAATGTTTCTATACAAATGCAGAAAACAGGGTCAGCATTATTTCAGAAGTAACTCCCAGGATTAAACAGACTACGGAGCTATCCTTATTGAACACTGACAGACAAACAAAAATTACCTTGCAAATAATCTGCCAGGTCTCCACCATTGCAGTACTGATACATAAAAGAAAAAATAATTAAAATAAGGAAACTGGCTCAAGATTAATTCAATTCATGATCAGTTAATTCTAATAAAAATATTTTCTATATAATATAAATCTAATCTGAAAAATGTAAGAATTATAGTGTCAAAAATTTTAAATTAGATATTCCCTATAATCTAAATCACTCAATGGACTTTATTAATTCAAAATTTCAAATAACAATCTACTGACCACTTTAAAGTATATATCAATCAAAAGGAATCTGAAGTAAATTAAACAGCACATATACACCTACCTCCATCACCAGAAAGACAGAGTTGGGTAATTCCTGAAAAGTAACATTAAATACAATTTAGAGAAAGAATGAAACTCACATTCAAAAAATAATGACAGTTAATAAAAATACTACACTTGCTCATTACTAAACAAGTAAAATAAAATCACAAAATCTATTAGTAAGTGAATTTAAAATCCCCAACACAATAATTTAAGCATCCCAACTTCAAAGCCAAGCCAAGTTTTGATGACACTAATATAGTCATTACACTCAATTCTGTTTACGGAAAAAACTAAAGAAAGATTCATTGTTTGGTCATAGCTTTGGTAAATTGGTAGGGGGAAAAGGATTCTCTGGCCCTCAGAGAAGCACTTCCACTTTGAAAAGTTTATGATTTGAGCAATGACTCGGTAACCCTAGCTAACAACACTAAATGAACAATCTGATTTCTGGAATACATGACCCAGGATGGTTAGTTTTTTGTTTTTCTGATTCTTACGTTTATTTGGAGGCAACCACATTACCTGGGAATTGTTGGCAAAGGAAAGACATTTATTTCCTCACATGTCTTGGTAACAGACTGATTTTTAAGGAACTGATTAAAGAAATTTTAGTAAGTCTCTCAAAGTCATACAGCTCCAGATCTGTTGCTTGGGTAATTCAAAGACTGGCTTCATGATTCTTCAAAAACAATTTTTACAATGTTAATTAAATTGTAAATTGTGCTTTCTATAGCCTAACTGGAGACAGTGTTCAGATAGACACAGCCCTTCCCAAAAGCACTTGGCCTCACTGATACCCTAAACAAGGCTGAGGAGCTGTATCAGAGGACAAGAGGAGAGGTAAGGCAGCACCCCTCCGAGTGTGCTTCAGCAGTCAGGGCCAATCAGTGAATTATCTGGTACCAGCCCACAGTGAGGTGATTACAGAAACTAAACGTAAGAAATTTTAAAAGGCTTAAAGTAATTTAACAAAATAATTTTATGTCTGCTAAACCTAATAATAAAAACTTTGGACATCTGTTTGCAGGTCCTTTTTTCAGTTCATTTTTACAACAGTTTGTTTTTATTGGGTTTTATAAACTATCAGTTCCCACAGATTAGAAACAAAAACTGGTGTCTCAGCACTTCTAGTCTAGAGCACTTCTGTGCAACGAGGAGCAATACAAGGGGCTGCCACAAAGCGGTTCCACGGTGCTCGCCAAGGGTCTGGACGCCACGAGTCAAGACCCAAATTATGCTCTGCAAGAAACTCAGTGACTTGGGATGATTTACTTCACTTAATTCTCCAGAGGACGAGAAAAAATTAAAACACATTGTGCCCAATTCTTTGAGCCCCCCGCCCGCACATGGAGGCATTTGGAAGTTCAGAAGAATGGCAGTGCCTTGTGCTCTGTGTCGGGGAACCAGAAACCACAGTGCTGCCCAAGCAGGATCACACGCGGCATGGAGAGCCAAGCCGAAAGCCGAAAACAGACAGCTGGTTTCCCTAAACAGCAGCACTCCCATGAGCAGGAAGGAAGTGGGGAACCGTCCGCTCCCAGCAGGCTAGAAAAGCAAATCTGTAAGAAATACTTATTTCCTTTTATCATAAACAAAAACAAAAATCTATTTCTAATTTAGCTAAATCATCTCTGTGGTGAATCAGTCTGTTTAGCCATCTAACCTGATCAAATCCAGACCAAAATGCCCTATCATCCCTAAAAATACTGAGATATCATCAAACCACTGTTTTCTTCTTCTCAAGACAAAGTACAAAAATATTATCTCAAATCAGTATTGTTTAATCATATAATAGCACCATATCCTAACTACTGAAGAGAAAAGACAACTAGGAATTCCTTAGGGAAGGCTAAACTGTTTACTCCGCACGAAGACATGGGAAGAAATATTTTAACATCCTTGATTTCTCACGCAAATCTTCTCTTGCCCACCTTTAAAGCAGTACAAACCTCCAAAAGTTCGGTCACTCTCTCTTGAACACCCCTGCTCCTTAAAGGCCTCCACTACAAAACAGTGCATCTTTTAAGTGAGGATCTAAGTAATCCGGAGCACGAGTAGCTCCAAGAGCCGGGAAAGAATCGGCAAAAAGAAAAGAGAAAACAACCAATCAAGTCATCTATGGACAAAGTGAAACTCCGACGGTACTGGGGCACCAGGGAAGAACCTGAAGAGATACTTGGAGGGTCAAAAAGGCCGAGGAATGAGGCCAAGAGGCCTGTGAGCTAGACCACGGAGGGTTTCCCAAAGTTGAACACACACCTGATCTCCTTTTCTAAAGTCAGGAAATCCTCATCCTCAACTCCTCTCCAGCAACTTCCATCCACAAAATTAAACACAATGAATTTCGATTTATCATTTTCCCACTCAAATTCCTTAATAAGACAGAAAATCCCCAAGAAGGAAAAAAAAAGGTATTATTATGAAGAACTCTATGCCAGTATACAAAAATTTAGATGAAATAAACATAACAACAATCTGTTCAAGTAAAAACACAATCCTCAGAATTATTCTCCTTGGGGCTACATGGTACTAGCCAGCCTCATAGCATCGTATGAGTAAGCAGGCTTGGGTTATCATCTCCCTTTACCAAGAGGGTGGTGTTTATAAATAAAAAATAAAGTCTTTTGAAGGACGCACAGCAGGGGGTTTTTTCTGGAGAAAGAAATAAAGGGAGCTATCAGAAGAGGGCATCTCTTATTTACTTTATATACTGCTAGACTAGTTAAATTGTTTTTCCCCGAGGGCCTATTACTTTTGTAATTCGAAAAAATAATACACATAAAGTGAATTGAAGAATCAGAGAGCATGACTAGGTGTTCTTTCCAGCAGAATTCAGATGCTCAGGATCAGAAGGGGAGAAACATTAAGTAACAAAACAGTTCAGAAAGAGAGAAAGACTGAAGAAAAAGTCTGGGCTCCTAAAACCCATCCCTCACCACTTCTCTGCTACTTTTCCTGATCATTCTCCACCCCTTAGATGACTCCTATGGGTTATCTTGTAAAAGAATAAAGAAGATCCCTTAACCTCCTACGGGATCAGAGATGAAGGGCTCTTTTGTTATGTTAACGAGGTGACCTTCGGAAAAACCCCAGGTCACCTAAGGACAGGGGCTGGATTGCCAGAGGAACCAACAGCTGGATTAGAGGGTTGGAAATTTCAGCCCCACCACTCCCCACCCCACCTTCCAGAGAGAGGAGAGGGACTAGAGATTGAGTTAAATCACCGGTGGCCAATGATTTAATGTAGCGAACCCATATACTGCAGCCTCCATAAAAGCCCGAAAGGATGGGGCTCAGAGGAATGTGGAGAGAGTGGTTGCCTTTCCTACATACCTCACCCTGTGCATCTCTCCCATCTGGTTGTTTCTAAGTTATATTCTTTTATATCCTCTTATAATAAACAGATAATCTAGCAGGTGAAATGTTTCTCTGAGCGCTGCGAGCCACGCTAGCAATTAATCAAATCCAAGGAGGCGGCTGCTGGTACCTCTGATCTATAGCTGGTTGGTCAGAGACTCAGATGACAACTGGGACTTGTGACCGGGTGTCTAAAATTGGGGTGGGGGGCGCGGGGCAGGGGGTGCAGTCTTGTAGGGCAAAGTCCTTAACATGCCGAATCTGATGCTAACTCCAGGTAGACAGTGTTAGAATCGAGTGGATGGCTTGGTGGTGGCGGAAAAAAAAAGCACTGGAATATAACAGTGATCTGTCAAACCTGAAAGAGGACGCCAACTAGCTCCATTCGGACCTCAGCCTGCACGTTCTCATTGATTAAATTCTCCTTTCCAGTTTATCTCAACTCAGGCAAAAGACCTGAAGGGCAAAAGCAGCAACAGGGACTGCCCCATGGCCAGCAAGACCCCTTGTGATTGACACCAAGACAATGACTGACCTGACCTTTCCTGCCCACCTGCATGTACCCACCAACCTTTGCCCCACATTTTCCTTGTATGCACCTAGAAGTTATTTGCAGCACTTTGGAGACCATCTTTTGAGAGTTACTCGGCTGTCTTCCCAGTGTCGGCCTGAAATAAATCCCTTTCTTGTTTCAACACCACTCATTTCTCTGCCTTTGAATTTTGTCAGTGGCGAGTGGTCAAACCTGGTCCATTCGGGACCCCCAGAGCCAGGTGCTCTTGCACCCTTAGGCCCCCGTTACAAACTTAAGAAGTGATAACAAAGTACCTCCCTAATCTAAACCTGATTTGCCCATAATTCTTCAAATTGCCTCTTTGCAACAGTCCCACGGAAGGTTTCACCCTCTTCTGCAGTTACACCAATGGCAGGTAAAAGTTTGGGATATTCCTCTGAAAAATAAGATGAGACCCCATATCATTTCTCTGCACATAAATTCCAGAGACCAAGGATATAAATATGAAAAACCAAAACCATAACTACTAGAAGAAAACAAGGGAGGGCCATTTTTATAATCCCAAGGTGGAGAAATCCTTCTATGATATGAAACCTAGAGACCATTAAAGAACAGATGGACAAATTGCACGACGCAAGAACGTCCATATACCGAAGAGATGCTAAAGATCCCCTCCTCCCTGCCCCCCCAGAAAACAGAGGCAGACAAACTGGGGAAAACATTTCAATACCTACAACAAAGAGGTGTCAACTCAGATTTCCTCATCTTGGCCTCACACAGCTGTTATCAGCCCTATCTCCTCAATGTCTCACCCATCTGTCCAGGCCTCTCCCTTTCCAGGGGTGCTACTGCTGTCACCCAGACACCTCCTACATGGTGGCCCCGTATCCACCTGTGCCCATTCTCCAGAGTCGCCAATGTTACCTACTTTAATAAAGGTCTATGCTGACTGATTTATAATGGAGAATAGTCCTTTTTGTAACCATAATGGTGAAATCTAATACTCACTGGCATTGAAGGACCTGAATGCAAATTCATAATCAGAAGACTGCCCAATGATTACAGAAGAAAGCAAAAGTGAAAACTCCCCCACAAAAAGAGAAAATTGCTTTTCCCCCTCAGTTATAAAGTGTTTATTGCAAAACCTTAAGATACATAACACTTGAAAGAAGTAAACAGTCACCTTAATGTCACCACCTGAGACTGACGTGAGGGCTTATGCTTTCGTGCACCTGTTCACACACACTCATGTGCAAATGGAGCATATATTTGCATTATTGTACATTGTAACATCATCCATTTCCACCTTTTTGCTTATCTCTACCCCTCTAAACAGTCAATATTTCCACCTGGTGTATCTTCCCGTAACCTTCTCCTTAGTAAAAGGTGAGTATTTCTAACGGCAACAGATACTTCTCTTCATTCAGATATTTTTAACTGCCCACTAGACACAGGACCCAGTCCCAGGTCCTGAGGGACAGCCGCGAGCAGGCACAGTTAAATGCCCTATTCTTGTTAAACTTCACTTCTCAGAGGTCAGAGTCAGGGAGAGACACCAAGCAGAAGAATTGAGTATATACAATATGTCAGAGCGGGATGTGTGCTTTGAAAAATAAGTCGGGAAGGGAGATAGTGCTGGGGAGGGGATTGTAATTCTAACGAGGGTGGCTAAAGCAAGCTGAAATGTATTCATTGAAAACATAACACTTGAGTAAAGACCTCAAGAAGGTTGGGAATATATCTATACATACCACAGAGATAGAGAAATATCTGTATATACGGTGTATCTGGGAAGCAAGGTCTTCGCGAAAAGGAAGAAGAGGGCCCTGAGAAAGGACTGCTACGGGGACCATACTGCGGGTCCATGTGGATGGGAGAAGCAGCAAGCACAGAGAAACAGGAGACGGGGTCAGAGATAATAGGGTCATGCTGTGCAAATAAGGACTTTGGCTTTTACTTTGATAAAAATGGGGAGTCCGAGCAGAGGACTAACAAGCCCTGACTTACATCACTGGGACTATTCTGACTGCAATGCTAAGGATATTCTTACAGGGTGTGGAAGCAAAATATTGTCCGACAGCATACCAAAAATGTTCTAACAATTCACATTTCTACCAGTAATCCATGAGAATCTTTTACACCTCCTCCCCAATGTCACCAGTAAGAACTGAGGCACTTTTTAATTTTGCCAAAGGGATGCGTGAGAAGTGACACCTCACTGTGACTTTAATTTACATTTCCCTGACTACTTGTTCATGAATATCATTTCATACATCAGCCGTTTTTGTTTCTCTTACGAGAATAAACAATTTATATCCTTTGCTTACTATCTCTTTGGGTTATCTTTTCCTTACCAATTTGTGAGAGGATTTATATGTTTGAGATATTAGCCCGTTATCTGTTGTGCTGTAAACACTTTCTCATTTATTATGGTATAACGTACATTCATTAACATACATGAAATGAGGTGTACATTTCAATGTGTTGTGACAAATGCACAGACCCATGTAACTACCCTTCCAATCAAAATACAGATCATTTCCATCATCCCAGAAAGTTCTTTCATCCCGTCTGCTCTCCCCACCTCCCCAGAGGCACCCTCTATTGTTCCCTCCCCGACGCCTACCACCCTCACTCAGTTTTGCCTCTTCTTGGAACTCACAAAAACAGAATCATACAGTAGCTGTATATGGCTGGCTTCTTTTTCTCAACACTGTAGAGGCCACTTTCAGGCAACAGGCTTGAACAATGGAAACTTGAGCAAGGCAAAAGGCCCACAGTGACCACCGAGCTGAATGCAAACAGGCTCATTAAGCGAAGCACCTCGCACCTCCGAAAGAGCACAGACCCTAAGTGACCAATGAGCTACTTACAACCAGTTACCAAAAATGGGAAAATTCCATATGTTCCCCTACCTCTTCACTCTGCGTTATAACTACAGCCCCCACCACTGCTTCCTCCAAAGACAGTCTCTCCGTTGCTGCCCTGCCTGCTGCTTCCTTGCGGTGTATTCAATGAACTCCTATCTCCTTTGTTCTGCCCCAAGTGAATTCTCTCAGGGTCTGCAGCACCGCGGGCTTCCGTCCAGTCGGGACATTTAAACACAAACATAACGTCTAAAATTCATATGCTGTGGCAGGTATCAAGTTTGTTCCTTTTAATGGCTGTCAATTTGGTCATGGTACTATTCGCCATAAAGCAAGTTTTAAAAAATTTTATATGTCCCTACTCCTATAGTTTATGAGTTTCTTGATTTAAAATACCCTTCCAACTCTTGGTTATATATAGTCATCTAAATATTATTCTAAGATTCTTGGGATGCCTGGGTGGCTCAGTCAGTAAGCATACACCTTCGGCTCAGGTCGTGATCTCCAGGTCCTGGGACCGATTTCTGCATCAGGTTCCCTGCTCAGTGGGGAGTCTGCTTCTCCCTCTCCCTCAACTCTCCGCCCCTCTCTCTCTCTGACTCAAAAAAATAAATAAAATCTTAAAAAATATACATTATTCTAAGATTCTTCTCTTTATTTTATATATTTAAGCCTTTAATTCCTTTGGAAAATGATGAGAACAGGGATCCAACTTTATTTTTTCTCAGATATCTCAGTTTTGCCAGCACCATTTTATTAAATGAATCATCTTTTTCTCGCAACACTAAAAATTACCTAGTGGTGGATATTTATGCAGACAAGGGACAAATACGCAGGTGAAGTACCGCTAACTGACAATACTTCTCTCATGCCCAGAAGGCTCAAAGATAGGTATCTTTTCAACAGCATCATGATATTACTCTCCTGCTCTTAAAACGCTTCAATGGCTTAGCTCTGCCCTCAGAATCAAGACTGCATGTGGGCCCTGCCAACATCAGGCCAGCATCATCTCCTACTACCCTCCCCTCACTGCCCCCCCCACACTCCCATCCCCCACCCAGGCTTCATCCTTCCTGTCTGCTCTACAGAGAAGACTTCCTCTGCTTGGGGTGCTTACCTGCTCTTCTCCCACCTACCCAAGCCCCGCCGTCTCCCACTCTTCCATCAAGTTAGCTTAAACACCATTTCTTCACCAAGTCTTCCCCAGCCCACAAAGTGGGGAGCCCTACTCCCCTCACCCCCACAGGCTTTTCTCTCAAAGGTCTTCAACTGTCCTCCTCTCCCTCATGGCACTGTGCACACTTAGAATAAGCAGCTATTTGCTTCATGTCCTCTTCCCCAATATGCGGGAAGCCCCACGAGGGCAAGGACCATTTCTATTTTGTTCGCCACTAAACTCCTCTATTTTTCTCATTAACTGGTCCAAGAAACACTAATTCCAAAGGAATCAGTAAGAACAATGAACACGACACAAGCATCACAGAACAGCAACAGGAAAGTCACAGAAGAAAGACAAAAAGGCAAATAAAACATGAGGACGGTCAATGCACTAATGATTTAAGGAAAAAAAAACAACAGGTCATCAAATCAAAATAAATCGGTACAACCTTCTGCAAAGGCAACATGCTAATATCTTTGACCAGACGACAAGGAATTTCGTCTACAGGATCACTCATTCAAACAAGCAAAGATACGTACACAGCTTTCTCTGCAGCACGGTTTCTAACAGGGAAAAATAAGAAACAACCCAAATGGCCACAACTGGGTTTTAAGTAAATTATCATTTAGCCCTAGAGTACTATGTTGATATGAAAAGGTATCCAAAATACACTAAGTCTAATTAAATAAGCTGCATTTATGTAAAAACACTATTATTAAGTTCCTCACAATGAAAAGCTTAAAAACTAAGTATAAATGATTATAGCTGCACACACACACACACACACACACACACACGTTGAAAACTCTAAAAGAAAGGTAACGGTGGTTATCTCTGAAAATTGCTACTTCTTTCCTAATTTATTCATGTTCATAATGATTATTTTAACTATGGGGATATGTTAATTTTTTAATTAGGGAAAGTGTGTTGCTTTTTAGGTGTCATCTAAACTGAAACCTGATTTTTTACAATGTCAAGTTCTCAATTTATTAAAGTTTATCCATAAACTTTAGACAGATTTCCAAAACTGATGGCCAGGAAAAAAGATGTTCAAGTTGATAAAATTACTGTACTGTCTCCACAAACATACAGTAAACAATTAAAATTAAGGAAGCAAATCTAAAATATACACCAAGATTCTGTTTACTCATTAGCCAAAAGCTCAGGAGTGTATTTATTTGACTGATATTTCTTACATTTATATATTTCCAGTGGTAGACAAGGCACAACATAGAAACATTTTAATGCGGTCACCTTGAACTTCCTGATTGTTTGATAACTCAGGTTTTTGAGTACATATTCCTCCTAGATATCTCACTCTACAACCAAAGCTAGTACTTAAAAATATTTTTCTAATAGAATGAAATCTAAGTATACTCTATTTTCTAAAAGTAAAATGTACTTTGCAACTGATAGGGTTTTCTGTGCTTCTTGAAAAATGGGAAATTAAGAGTTAATATTATTTAACAATTTTTGTACCAGGCACTGACTTGTACCACTTGGTGCCCTCTGTCTCCAGAGACTAAGACAAACTACACAAACAGCTCTGAGGAGAATCAACAGTTCAACTAGGGATGGGGAGATAAGTTTAGTTTTGACTTGAAAGTTTCTTCCCCTTTCTTTCTATGCTGCTTTGAATTTCTTGGATGAAGGAATGAGTTACACCCATTCAAACAGGTAATAAAATACACCTCACAGCACTCACACAGTCTGCACATGAAATTTAAATTGCAATTTTGGGGGAGAGTAATCACACTCTCCAATCAAAAACTTTAAAACCGTGTGCAGACTTATTTGCCCTGGTAATTCCAGTGCTAGAAATTGAATGTAAATAATCCCAGCTATGTTCAGAACTTATATATTATCCTCACAGCACTTTTCTATAATGGAAAAAAAAATCTTGTAACTTGGGTTCAAATACTTTGTAATGTGATAGGACTACGTGAAAAATCACTACATACAAAAAAGAAGCACGAGAAGAACAGTTCATTTCGTCTCACCCCACTAAAACTAAGCACTCTGAAAGCAAGGACTTTGTTTTACTCACTGCCTTATCCTAGCCCTTAGGACAATGCCTGGCACATAGTAGCCACGCCAAACCTTACAAAACAAATGAATTCGAGTAATGCAAGTGTGTACAGAAAAGGTTTTAGCTAGAAACACATACAGCAGACTCACATAACATATCCATTTGCTTTACTGGAATTCAACTGTCCAAACTAAAAAAAACAAAAGAAGGAAATAACGTAAATCATGCACCCCTGTCTGCTTTGGAGTGAGAATCCAGGGAGAAGCTGAGTCTGCTGCCCCCCTCTGTAGATCTCAGATCGCTGTGGCTCTCACACAGTGGATACCGCACTAGACAAGAGTAGTTCTAGAATTTAAAACATAATATGGCCCCTAAATATAAGGCAACTACTTACGCTGGTGCTCTGCCCCCCCCATAGTAATTTTCTCCAAAATTGGGATTTTTAAAAGGATTTCCAAGGGGAAATGTTACCTTAGAAGAGAACTTCAGAACCTTGCTTTCCCACCTCCAAATAAAATGCGACTCAACTCTATGCCACGGTGATAGTCACAGATAAATCAGGGTGGTGTATATGCATGCTTTCTTTGTTTTTATTTATTTTTTAATACCTCTACAATTAGCAAATGTTGCTTTGCAATAAGAAAAAAGCTCTATCTAATTTTTAAATAGCCCACAGCAGTCCTTTCTACATTTATTACAGAAATGCTAGAGGAAAAAAGAAGAAATGCTAGATCTGGTATCAACATTCGTCTACTTGACCGACACCAACACTACTCCTATAGTAGAACTGTACTCATGCAGCACGTTATTTCTCCTATCCCTCTACACTACTTTAAACAATTTCTTAGGTGAAAAACATGTAACTCAAACTATATACCTTTCCAACAAGAATAAGGCAATTTCTATTTCTACTACAGTTCACTTAAATTTGTATGAAACAGCGAAGTTCTTTACTGACATGCGAATTAGAAAAATAATAATAAAATAATAAGGTACCTGAACATCATAGAGTGCTACAATATTTTCATGCTGAAGTTCCTGTTAAGGAAATTGAGAATTTAAAATATTTGTGACTGCTTAATAAATACGTTTCAATATCCAAATAAATATTAACTTAAGTATACACACACATGTACTAGATACTCTTTCTATATACTACACTTCCATTACTGGATTAGAACAATTCAATCTACAAAAGAACAAGAGGAAAGGTGCCTGATCAAACTTTCCTTGAGCCCTAAATGTTTTTTCACCACGATCATTTCTTAGACTCTTAACAAGGTGAGTACTCTCATTTACAAAATAAATGTCACAGTTTCTAAGGCCACAGACTCTCTGGGAGTCTCTCAAATTCAATATACAGTTCTAACAACAATAAAGGCATAAAATTCCAAAGTGCTTTTAAAGAGCACATTATTTGCCTGAAAGAAAACGAAGCATAATTCTTAGCTCAAAGAGCTGTAAAAATTCCTACCAAAGAGCTCCTTAGAGTAGAAATTTCCATGAAAGCTGGTGTGAGGTGAGCGCTCTATGTTCACATAGCTCGGGGAACACGGAGTTAAATACACCTAAGCCAGTTTCTTCATTGCGCAATTTTTCAGATTTTTCTTTACCGAGCAAAGTGCTTTGCGACTCTCCCAAGAAGTATGCAGTAAACAGGATTTTCCACACATATTTGACTAGGAGACCTTTTTTTTTTTTTCCCTCAAAGCACCTCACTTGAATAACACTGCTTGTGAGTGATCTAAAAAGACCACTTCCAAGGCAAATAATTATTTTTTTCAATTTACAAGGAGAAAAGATTCCATCTGCCCCAGTCCCCCCCAAACACTTAAGTGTCACCTGAAAGGGATCAAGAGAAGAGCTAAATAATGGATAAGAAGGGTGTGCCTCTCCTCAAACAGTAACACAATAACTAGGGAAAAGAAGAAATTAGGAGAAGCTAAAATCAGTCTTCACAGAATCCCTCAAAGCACTGGCCACAAGCCACAAACATCTATTCTTAAAAATAGCTTCCGAGTACTCAAACGTCTCAAAAAACTGAGCATGCAAAAATGAGAGCAACAGGTGAAAATTCTCAAACTTGGCTCCAATGACCAACATTACAAAAGATGTCATCATGTATTAACTTAAAGTAAGTTTTAACCCAGTATGAAATATCACATAAAGCAACATACCTTTAAGATCTTAATTTCCTTCCCAAGCAGTATTTGTGATTTTGACAAGTTCTTTTTATTAATACTTTTAATAGCTACCTCCCAATCGGTTTTCTGGAAAGGAAAAATAGTGTTACTCCGGGAAGTTATTTTATAGAAACATAATCTACAAGCACAAAGGTATTTTTAGCAAATTCATAAACACTGGGGGGGGGGTGGAAAAGAATCTGAATCTCCAACAATAGGAAAATGATTTCATAAATTACAAGCTAATGTCTCGCAAGACAACCACTAAAAATAATAAATATGAAGACCACGTAGTAAGTAGCATGAAGTGAAACAAAGGACAAAGTTTTTAACCACTTTAAAGTTATGGAGAAATGTGGATAATACACTGGAAGGTGGTATTTGATAGCTTGGCAAGATTTAACCCTGTCTTAATTACTTTTTATCGAGTTTTCAGTTATTCTCATAATAAAGGAAAGCAGTTTTTATTACTCTGATAAGCAACAAAACCAGCCCACTTTTAACAGGCCCCTTGCCAACACCCAGGACTACCAAACCCCTTTGATTATTTCCACTCCCTAGATGCTCTTCCAAATTCTTTGGATTCGAAAACCTCGTGGGACCCTATTTGGAAACACGCTTTAAAACATTTTTGAACCTGCATTCATGTTTACTTGGATTGAAAAATGAAGCGTCCAACCCATCTTTTCCACCCGCCTAGCTAACCTCAGGTCGGGAAGGTGGGGACGGGCTCGTCCGGGTGTAGACGGACCAATGCTGGGAAATGTGACACCCCCCGAGTTTGAGAAAGTCTCGGGCTAACGGGAAGCCGGCCCGTTTTCCGCTGGGTCTGCAAATATCGACCTCAAAAGTGACAAGCCTTGGCAGCCCAGGGCGCGGAAAAACCTAAGGCGCGTCCACGCCCGAGCCGGGCAGGGGACCGTGCAGTCCTTTCGGATTCGGATCCCGCACACATTCAGGGGGAAAGGCACGACCGGGCGGGCCAGGGGGGTGAGCCCCTAAGCGCACTCTGGTTACCAGGCACTCTGCAAGGAGGAAATCAGAGGCCGAGCGGCCCGTCGGTAGGTGGAGCGCAGCAGCGGCTTCGGCCTCAAAACAATCCTCGCCCGACCAAAACAAACCCCGCGACACTGACAGCGCGCACAATGGCAGGCCTCAGGGCGGCGAGCCAACCCAGGAGGGCCTGCGCGCCTGCGGCGTCGCCAAGTTTCAGGACCACCCAGTCCGGCCGCGGCCGCGCGGGCGGGAGGGCAGCAGAGGTGCCGCGGCCCGCAGACCCCGGCCTCGCCCCGGCCGGCGGGGCTCACCTGGCGGTGCCGCCCCCGGAAGACCACGGCGAAGGCCCCGTGTCCCACGAGGTCCCTCTTGCTGTACTCGAAGTCGCCCACCACCTCCATGGCCGCGCCCCCGGGGCATACAGCGGGCGCGCGGGCGGGCGGGCAGCGCAGCGAGGCGGGCCGGGCTCAGCACCGCGGGCCCGCCGGCCCGGAGAGCGCCCGCGAGCCGCCGGACTGGGGCAGCCGCGGCCCCCGGCCCGGGCGGACGCTCATGCCGAGAGGCCGGAGCGGAAACAGGGGAGGCCTCTGCGCGGGGCCGGGGTCAGCGAGGCCTGGCCCGGCCCCGGCCGCTCCTCATGGCCCGGCCCGCCGCCGGCCGAAGGCTCCCTTGGCGAAGCGGCCTCAGCGCTGCCCAGCCAGGGGCGCCGCAGCCGTCACTGTGCGCCCCCGGAGCCGCACACGCGCCCAGGAGAGGTGCGGGGCCCGGTGTTCCCCATCCCCAGCTCGTCCGGCCGCGTCGGCCCCCTCAGCCCGGGGTGCTGCTGCGGTGGCGGCCGCCGCCCTAGGACCAGCACAACCACCGTCCCTGCGCGCCTCCCTGCCTCGCAGCGGCGTTCAACGCACACGCGCGCGCGCCGGCCGCTCCCGAGCCGACTGCCGGCCCTCCGCGACGTCAGCACGTCTTGTAGGACGCAGCGCCCGCCGAAGCCCGCTCCCTCCGCCAGGAAAATGAGTGCGCGCGCGCCCCGGGGCGCGGCGCTGCCGTCGAGGCCAGTCCCCCAGTCACTGGCCCAAGCGGGGAATTGGGATGCGAGCCGCTGGAACCACAGCTCCTTACCCGCTTCAGCCTTCGCCCTGGGCCTGGGAGCAGATTCGAGCGTGCCACGCCCCGGGCTGCGAGGCGGGCGTCGGGGAAGCGGGTCTTAAACTCCCAACCGCAGGAGGGACCGGGCATCCCTTGTGCAGGATGGACCCCAGGGAACCGGTCAGGGCAAGGAGCATCTCCTAGAGCCCGGCTTTCCCGGAGCGCTCTGAAAGCGAGGTCGTGCTGCCAAGCTGCGGGTCTTCCCCGACCCTTCTGGGTTTACTTCCCAGGGTCCCTGAAGAGATGGTGTCGGGCAGGGGTTCTGCACAGTTTGGGGTCCGTTGAGTTCCGTGAGAAGCCGATGACAGCTCAGGATCCTTTTCCCGTAAAAATGCTTATGCACGCAGACTCAGTATTGAATACATTTTCCACGGCTCTGATAATGGGAACCCCTGCTTCCAGCCACGAGGTATCCTGCCAGTTGGACCTCAGGCTTCCCTTTGAGGCTTTAAGGGAGCTTGCTTTTCTACCTGATTATTGAAGTTCAAATGTCAAAGAATTTATTTGGCAACTTTCCCTCAAGGAAGTGTCTTACAAAACTATTTTATAAACAATAAACTGCAAAATATCATAGAAAACTCAGGCCCCATACTATCCCGGTATGTTCAGTTGTTTAGTATATCTGCTCTCAGGTTGTCCCTTATCACCAGAATTACAATCACACCCCCCCCCCAGGTCCTCCCGGCAAACACCCGAAGGCGACCCAGAGACCCTAAGAACCTCTGGCTGGAATTCTCAGAGGAAGCCCCTCCCTTCCTCCAACCTTCAAAACGTTGGGTCTTGGATTTCTGCTCTCCCTTCTGTGCACACCTACGTCATTCTCTCCCTATCTCAAAATCTAGCCCAGGTGAGTGTTGGACACTATGGAAATCTGGAAAAGCAAATGAAACAAGTATGCACAGAGACACAACAATTCATCTGGAGTTGATTCTTTCCCTGTTTGAAAGCTTCTCTATTGTAAATCTTTAAATATGGATGTTTAAATAGAATAGAGGATTTTTAAAAAAGATTTTTGTATTTATTTGAGAGACAGAGGGCATAAGCGGCGGGGGGAGGGAGGAGGAGCAGAGGGAGAGGGAGAAGCAGACTCCCTGCTGAGTGGGGAGCTCATCCCAGGGCTCAGTCCCAGGACTCTGACCTGAGCTGAAGACAGACACTTAACCAGCTGAGCCACCCAGGCGCCCCAGCATACAGGGTTTAACGTGCCACCCCCCCCAACCAAAAAGATAGCTCTTCAGGAATATGTATCTTATGGGCTGCAGGATACCGAACAGGTTACTTAACCTCCCCGTGCCTCAGTTTCCTCATCTGTAAAATGAAGACAGTAATAGTAACTGCGTCATCAGGGCCATTAAGTGAGTTAAACATGTGACGTGCTGGACCAGTGCCTGGCTTGTTCAAAGAACTATTTCAGCAATTGCCAGGTAAGTAAAGTGAAATCAAAGCTGGCTTTAGGCAATTCTTCCCCAATCCCGGACCAGTGCCCTCAGGCTGGTTCCGCCTTCCCTCCTCTGTCTACGCCCCCGGTGGTTTTTCTGTCAACAAAATCAAAGCTTCTCAGCTCCAGGGATGGACATCTATACCCACGTAGTAAGGGTGGTTTATCTAACACATGTCTGGAGAATTCTTCCTGTAAACTTTCCCCGCAGGAACAATTAGTGTACATTTTTTGGAGAGCAGGGAGCAATGGGGCGGTATACATCTAGACCAGGTCTGACAGCCTTTCTCACACATCTCGGGGAGCACAGGGGGTGCCCTCCCAGGCTGCCCAGAAGTGGGGAAGATGCTGCCTTCAGGGTCTGTCTGCTGAGACGCTCCTCTGGGGGTTAGTACCATCTGAGAGCAGCACTCTGACCTTCTGACCTTCCTGCTGGTCACCTCACTGTCCCAGATGAGGACAGGTGTACCCTTGGTAAAATAAGCCAATGCATATTTTATACATATCTGTGTCTTGGACCTTTTGTCATGAGACATAATGCAATACCCAGCCCTGTTCACAAGGTCCCATCTGCTTGGAATTGAAGTTCACTATAATTAATACACAATTTTGAGCTGTTTATATTTAATATCATTAAAATTACATCCCCACACTAGGACATTATGAAGATTTTTTTTTTTAGATTTTATTTATTTTATTTGACAGAGAGAGAGCATTAGCGGGGGAGCAGAGGCAGAGGGAGAGGGAGAAGCAGGCTCCCCTCTGAGCAGGACCCTGGGATCATGACTTTAACCAACTGAGCCACCCAGGCACCCCTATGAAGATGTTTTTAAGCTGCCAGCGGCCCTTGGTCTGGCCCTGCATCCCATCTGTATGCCATGCCTGAGCTCCATAACATACCATTGCTTCCAAAAATAAAGTACGCAGATTGCACACTAAGGATCTCTGACGTCAAGGCTTATTATGGGAGCAGGGGAACTTTGTTAAGGGAATGTTTAGTTAGGACTATGTCGGTAGTACTTAAGAAATGCCGATTGTGATAAAGCAAAAAATAGAAAGAATGTAGATAAGGGTACAGGTGTGCCTCTCAGCGTCAGCAGACGGGGCCTCGAAAGCAAACTACCAGGAGGACCAGGGACTCAAGGGGGACTGCTTTGCCCCTGCTTCTTGCTTCTTTACCCCTGCACTCCTTTGACATGGGAGAAGGGCACAAGCACTCACAGCCACCAGTCTCAAACCCAAATTCTTTTCTTTCTTTTTTTTTTTTTAAGATTTTATTTATTTTCCATGACACACAGAGAGAGAGCACAAGCAGGGGAGCAGTAGACAGAAGGAGAGGGAGAACAGGCTTCCTGCTGAGCAAGGAGCCCAATGCAGGACTCGATGTCAGGACCCTGGAATCGTGACCTGAGCCGAAGTCAGACGTTTAACGGACTGAGCCACACAGGCGTCCCTCAAATCCAAATTCTTAAGGAAGGGATTCTGATTGGCTCACCTTAGGTGAGGGGCATTGAACAATCATCCAGGGATTGGAGATGAGGGAGAAAAGTCAAGTTGTCTAAGACTGTTCCCAATGCAAGTCCGCAGGTGCAAGGGGGGGGGGCGGGGAGGAGAGAGATCCACCCAGAAGCAGGGGCTGGGTGGACAACCCAGGAAATATTTACTATTGGGCGAATTCAGGCTTTCTTCAGGAATGGAGGCAAGGGGGAGTTTTAGTTTGCTTCTGAAATCACTCAGCGTGGCCAATCTGATTCACTTTCATTGGTCTTAATTTGCCCAATTAACTCTGTGGGTGTGCATGCGTGCCAGCGTGCCTATTGATAAGCTGTCGAAATGTGTCAGTGCTAGTTAGTAAATTGGATAATAGTGACCGCAATGAGAGGTAAAATGAATTACTAACATAAATTCTAGTATAAACTTTATCAGCCAAATGCTGTAGGATGTCATGGTGAGAAAAGGGCCTCTTGGAAAAGTAAATGTGAGGAATGTCCACAGCCCAGTCTCCTGGGCAGGGAGTTGTTGGTGATTTAGGAGACTGGCTCGTTTATCATTCTCTTCAAATCCCATTATTGCTTCTATTTTGGTTCCATTGTTTCTACTTTGATTCTGCTGCTGATGCATTGCAATTCTTGTGAATAGTTAGTATGCAGATATTTATACAGGCATGAATTTACAATAAATTATGGAAATAAGCACATAAAATGAAGAGACAACAAGATTTGGATATATTTCTTTAAGCTTTTAGGAGATGTCATAGCCACAATTCTTCTGAATCATAAAAATACGTCTTCTGAAATTATACCAAAAATAGACTTCAGCAGAGGAATTTGCTGGTACTCTGATAATGTGACAACAGCAAGGAGCATCTTTCCGTATTCTGCAAGAACTGGAATAAAATTTGCGTTTCTAAAATGACAAACAGTTTGATTATTTCAACCAAGATCCTGAGTAGCTTATTTTTGCTATTGTCATAACTGTTGGACCCAAATGGTGCTCACAGTTTGAATCATTAAAAGTTAAAACTGCTAAACACATATTTCGTAGGAATGGTCGTAATGTTCTGTTAATGCTGACGGGTGAAATAAAGAATATTTGCAAACATCACTGAGCTAAATTGCAAGGAACATCATGAGTCAGTTTTCCAAATAAAGCATCTGAAATAACAAAACTCCTAAAAGAAATATTTTATTGATGTGGATGATAAAGAAAATGAAAAAAATTTAATTTTAATCAAAAACTTAAACAGGGGGCGCCTGGGTAGCTCGCTCAGTTGGTTACGCGTCCAACTCTTGATTTCAAGATCTCAGGGTCATGAGATTGAGCCCCACGTTGGGCTCCATGCTGAGCCTGGAGCCTGGTTGGGATTCTCTCTCTCCCTCTCCCTCTGCAGCAGCCCCCCTCTAAAAAAACAAAAACCAAAAAACAAGTACTTAAAAGTACTAAAAAGAATAGAACATCTTCAGCCATGATGGATTTACCAGAACTTCGAAAAAGAACAACAATAGAAATGTATCCTTGTGGTCTATATCTTTGCTATCCACTGAAATGAGAAAACACTGTCCCCGATGGGTTCTCCAGAAACAGGTGCTAACCCAGAGCTGGGGTGCAAGATGATTACTAGAAATTAACACAGGTGGCAGGAGGGCATGGAAGCAACATTGGCAGAAGGAGAACTGGAATACAGACTTGAGCAAACCTGGGCCATCCCAGCAGAAAGTTCTGGAGAAAAGCCTCAGAGTTGACTCACACTGAGCCAAAATGTCCCGGCTCTGTCATCACCTGATGGGGCTGTGCTGCAGGTGTGACCCCAGGTGGGCTGGGCTGCTGTCAGGCCGAGGCCCTGAAGGAGCAGAGAGCTGGAGGCTGACCGAATTTCCCCAACTGGGCAGTGCATCCTTCCTCCTGCAGAGGTCTGGGCAGCAAATCTCCAAGTCGACTCCAGTGTTTTGGAAAACTTACGAGTCAGGCTGTAAAATTTCTGTCATTGTCAATGACGTGTCTGTTGTTTCTCATACAAGTATTTTTGCTTTGCATTGTTTTTTTTTTTTTTAAAGAAAAACAGTTTATTTTGGAAACTTTAAAAAGTGCTGCGGTGCTCCATTCATCCATCTGTTTATTTGTCCAAAAGTACCAGGCTGCAGGGCGCCTGGCTGGCTCAGTCAGAAGAGTATGTGATGCTTGATCTCAGGGTCGCGAGTTCAAGCCCCACCTTGGGTGTAGAGATTAAATCAGATAAATAAACTTTAAAAAAAGGAAAGGAGGAAAGGAAAGAAAGGAAAGGAGAAGAAGCACCAGGCTGCTAGGGTGGGCCCAGAAACTAAGCTTTGAAATTCTTGTGAATAGTTAGTACGCCCAAGGCTGAGTATTGGTTCTCCTGCTGGTCCTCTTCCTTCCCGAATCCACCTGTCCACTCCCAATCAACAGGAAGCTTCTCCAGCCACACCCACACCCACTCATCCTCCCTCTTCACCCAAGAGGCATCATGTTGGGAAAATGGCCTCGTCACTCAGATAGTAACTCAGGCCCGAGGCGGGGTGGTGAACCAGGTCCCATCACCCCAAGACCGAGGACCCTAGGGCTCTTCATCCCCTGGTGGGAGCTGGACAGGGGAATGGGGCAGAGGGCAGGGATGGGGTACCCAGTCCAGAGGACCACAACCCTCCAAAAAACTCCAAGAAACAACTAGCAAACGGAGGCGCAGACTATCCCCAGGCCCACTCGTTTCCTTCTCCCAGCAACGGGCCAGCCATCCTGCACTAGATTCTCTTCCTGCGTCGTCTGGGAGTCTGGGCCAGAGAGGGTTCAGGCTGGGGGCAGACGCCATGTGTCCCGGCTGCACCATTCCCAGCCGTGACCTCCATGCTTTCTGCCGCAGCCTCATTGTGTCATTAAGTGTGGTGGCTCTGGCCCTGCCCCTTCTTTGGGTGATGCGGGAGGCCCTCTCCCTCCCAGCAGCCCTCTCCACTCTGGAAGTGAAGGAACATGGTCGGCAGCTCCTGGCTCACCTGGACCAGACTGCCATCCTCCTGACCACATCTGACCCATTGGTCATGAGCTGCCCCATAAGCTTCCACCTTATCCAGCTCCTGGTCCACATCTGGTTGGTAGGCCAAGGTCTAGATAGGGAGCCCTTTATTCGTGAAAGTGGACACTGCCGAAGAACTGCTCCATTGTCCCTGAAGCCACTTGGCCTTCTCCTGGTCATTCCCCCTCTGATGCCATTCTCCATGGCCACCTGCAAGGCCGGCTGGGGACGTTTGGCGCACTGGTACATTTCCCCCAGGCCTGCCATCATCCGGCTGCGGACCCCACATGCAAGTCTTACTCCTGTCCTCACGGTGCAAAATTGAAGGCCTGGAAGATTGTTTACCGGACCTTATGGATGACGTGGTGCTAACAGGAATAGCCTCTAAAATCAAATCGCATATTGAATCTGATGGTCAGTGCTCTGGAAAAATGGTTTCAATGAGAAATACGCATGTGAAAACCTCATTGGATTTTGCATGCACGGTGCCAGTGTAATGCTAGGGAGAAAGTCTGGCATTTTCAAAGTTTAAGAAAACTTTCAGAAGTTTTCATGCGATGCTTAGTCACTGTGTTCAGTCACCACGGGGTGATGCAAGACATTTGGAAATCAAGTTACGCACTTGAAATCTTCCCTCAGTAAATGTTGTATTTACTACCTCGTGTCAAGTAAACAGCAGGGAGAAGGAGATACAATATTTGCGCGCAGGGATTGAAGTACTGATGGCTGGATAAAGACTTGGATCTTGACAGGCAGCCCGTTATCCTAGAATGACAAAGCGGTGAAAAGATTACATCGATCGGAGCGCTTGGCTGGCTCCATTTGCAGAGCGGTCGTGAGTTTGAGCCCCACACTGGGGATAGAGATTGCTTGAAAACAAAATTCTATCAATCCTGCTCTACGGACTTTAATAAAAACTGTAAAATGGGAGTGGTTAAATAAATACTAAATACACGGAGAAGTTTATGAGTTCGGGTTTAATAAGCAATGTTACATATTATCAACGATTATAATACAACAGCCAGCAATTTACAAGATATCGTCGAAGCTGATGGATCAATTCAATGGTCCTCAAAGTGTGGGTTCCTGAAAATTTCGGGCCCTTTCAGGGGTTCCATGAGGTCAGACTGTGACGTCTTCTGTGTATTTTCATAAAAATGTGATTTGGCCTTTTCGTTGTATTAATATTGGCACTAATGGTGCAAAAGCCACTTTTCTCACGAAATTTGTTTTGGAAAAAATAGTTATTTTTCTTTACAATATGTTATTTGTGTTCACTTATAATGGACTTATTCTTGTCGTTTTTAAATAAATTAAGAATAAATTTATTTTGCATTTCTTAGTTTTAATTTTTAATACAGTAAATACATTGAGTCTTGAAGCTAAACAGTTTGAGAACTGCTGGATTAATTAAGCCCATGATAAAAGTGATTAAATATACAAACCTAAGGACGGAAAACTACGACAAAGGAGTAGGTGAAAGAGAAATAAAGAGATACGGTATGCTCTTAGAAATAAAATAGGGCAGGGGCGCCTGGGTGGCACAGCGGTTAAGCGTCTGCCTTCGGCTCAGGGCGTGATCCCGGCGTTCCGGGGTCGAGCCCCACATCAGGCTCCTCTGCTGGGAGCCTGCTTCTTCCTCTCCCACTCTCCCTGCTTGTGTTCCCTCTCTCGCTGGCTGTCTCTGTCTCTGTCAAATAAATAAATAAAATCTTTAAAAAAAAAAAGAAATAAAATAGGGGCACCTGGGTGTTTCAGTCGGTTAAGCGTGTGACTCTTGATTTCGGCTCAGGTCATGATCTCAGGGTGGTGAGATCAAGCCCCACATTGGGCTCCATGCTGGGCATGGATTCTCTCTCCCTCTTCCTCTGCCCCTCTCCCACCTCTCTCTCCCTCTAAAAGAGAAAGAAAGAAAGAAAGAAAGAGAGAAAGAAAGAAAGAAAGAGAAAGAAAGAAAGAGAAAGAAAGAAAAGAAAGAAAGAAAGAGAAAGAAAGAAAGAAAGAAAGAAAGGAAAGAAAGAGAAAGAAAAGAAAGAAAACAAAGTATCAGCCCCAAGGGAAAATCTTGGTTGTTTAATTATGTAATAAGGAAATTATTTAATGACACAGTGACAATTACAGTAAACTTTTAAATCTTTCCATTTATTAAATGCTGAAACTTGTTCAAATGATGTTTTGGCCTCATGGATTGAGGACGAACAAAAAGTCATAAAAGTATGTCAACTGATTCAATAAGACATACCAATAATCTTATATGTACTTGATAATAAAGATGTCGAATATATTTTTTAAATCTCTGAGATTATTACAAGGATTAAGAAAGGATTCAAAGTCATGAACAACATAGTTAATATATATTTTTAAATTTTATTTATTTATTTGACCGAGAGAGAGAGGGAGAGAGGGCACAAGCAGGGAGAGAGGCAGGCAGAGGGAGAGGGAGAAGCAGGCCCCCCACTGAGCAGAGACACCCCCCCCCCCCGCATGAGGGGCTTGATCCCAGGACCCTGAGATCATGACCTGAGCTGAAGGCAGATGCTTCACCGACAACCATCCAGGCTCCCCAACGACATAGTTAATATTAAGAGACATTTGCTACTTATTAAGAATATTGAAATTATTCTCAAATTAAGAATACTGAAATACCTTATGGCTTTCAATTCAATGGAGAATTCCTAAGGAGAGTCTGCTATATTCCCTACGGTTAAATCATGGGCCAGGCAGAGCCCTCATTTAACTAGTGACAGCCAGTTGTATTAGAGAAGTGATCACCCAACAATTTCAAAGTATCAGCAAATCATTCACAAATTATCAAAGTAATTTAATAAATTATTTATGCTATATCTCATAGGTGCTGGTAAGATGTGTGGTATATTGTTCAGTTTACTCAGATAGTAAAATGGAATGTTTAAAATTATTTATATACTTGTATATTAACATATAATATTGTTTATATTAAATATTGTTTGATATTTTTAACATCACCCTGAACACAAGAAAGATTGGGTCCCTGTCCCCAGTAGCCTCCCAAGGATGAATAAAAACTGTTTCAGTAACCTATTGCTAACGTTGTAACACTTAGTCGCTTAAAATAAGAAACTTTTTTTTTTTTTAATTGCTCACCATTCTTTGCGTGGGTCAGGAGTTTGGATGGGGCCCATCAGGAATGGCTCACCTCTGCCCCACGTGGTATTGGCTGTGGTGGCTTCATTGGGGCCGGAGAAGCCAACACAGCCTCTCCTGAAACGTCTGCTGCCTCTTCCTGGGTCATGGCTTGACCAGCCGGGGCCTGCTGGGAGCACCGAGACTCTTCTCGTCGGGTGGGCTGGATCCATTCAGAGACCCCCTCAGACCCTCCCTCCAGCCAGTGCCCCCCAAAGGGTAACACGAGCCCACCTTGTGGATTTAGTTTTACCCGCTTGTGTATGATATCTGGCACTCTGCTATGTACGAGAGAATCATCCAAATTGTCATTAGTCCATTCTTGTTGCTTTTCCACACCGCATGGTAGGAAGACACCCCAACTTGTGTATCCGTTCCCGTACTGATAAGCACTTAAGTAACGTCCAATTTATGTCTATCACAAATAGGGCTGCAGTGAGCGTTCTAGGACATGAATTTTGGTGAATGCAGGTATGCATTTCTGGTTGGCATCTACCTAGAAGGGGAGTGGCTGGGTCATAGCGCACATACTCAACGCTGATAGAGGCTAAGAAAGTATGTTCCGAAGTATATTCCAATGTGCACCCCCGCCACCCAAGTATGAGAGTTCCGGTTGCCGTTATTCTCACCGAAACCTAGTAGTGTCAGCCTTTCTATCATCTGGTGATCGTGACTTGACAGCCTTAACCCCTCCTCCTGGAAGGTTGTGAGCTGCATTATATGGCCCAAGGAAATCCCACGGGGCTGGTGTCAGGGGCAAAGGTACAGCCACCTCACCTCCCCCACAGGGATAGAAATTTCCTGCCAACTGGTTGGACAGATGAAGATCTGAAAATCAGTGGGAGTTAATTTGGGGATGTGGGTGATGGTTTTGTTCTCCTGGTTCCCTCAGAGTCTTGCGGTATCCCTAGACCCTGAAGCAGGAGACCAGAATCCACATCTCGATTCCTTCCTGCTCTGTTTCCCCTCACCCTTGTCATCACGCACCCCAAATTCAGCTCCGGACACTCTGCCTACTAGTCATGTCCCAAAGGCATCAGCCCCTTTACACCTCTGAGCCGTGGCTGATGTTGTAACTCTTCAGCCTTCTGGGACTCTCTTCTCCACCAAAACCTCTCTGCTTCTTAAAGGCCCAACCCAAGTGTCCCTTGTCTGGAAGGTTCTCCCACATTCCCCAGTCCTTTCTGGATCTCCTCATGGCACGTTACCTGTGTCTTGCATCAGGGTTTTGCATCTGTTGTTCTCTTAGCCTGGAACTCTTTTCCTTTCACATTGCCAGCCCCTCACCTCTTTCCTGTCTGTTTTACCCATTTCTCTCCCGAGCGTCTGTCCGCTCCTACTAGGAAGGAGGCTCTGTGGGGCCAAGGATTTGTGTCAGCTTCACTTACTGCTCCGGTCCCCATGCCGAGAAAAGTGCCTGGAAAGGCTCAGTTTGTTGAATGAATAAATTTTGTCTTTTGCTTTACCTGTCATGCAGTGGCTGGGGACTCCCACAAGCCAGGGCAATGTGTTGAAAGCAGAACTAGATTTAGAATTAGAAGCAGCTAATCCCACGTAGATGGAGTCTGGTGAGGCTAAAATGGTGTTTCAGGTGAATCTGGAAATGAGTCAGGTGTCCATGAGGAAGAAAGCCTCCTCAGACAAAGTTAGCCGCTTGTGCCCAGATCTAGCAACCGTATAGAGCCCCGTGGGGCTGGGGTATAGAGATTGAGTACGGGATGAAGGAAATGAAGCCAGAAGGTGAGGAGGGAAACAGCCTTTCTTCACTCAACAAACATTTTATACCTGGACAAGAGAGAGGTTTGGGAGTCATGAGCGAACGTGTCTGAGATAAAGCAGCGAGAGGGGTTGAGACAAAGAGGAGAGAGGAAGTGGGAGCCATTGAAGCATCTGGTGGGAGGGTACTAAGCAATCTTCCCTGATCTTCTTGTTTATAATATTATCTTTACTTATAACAAAAGCAATAGCAATTCATTGTAGAAAATTTTGAAAAGACAAGGGACATCCAGTCTGGGCATAGACACTCATCGTTTCTTGCCCCATCTGTGTGCAAATTTAGAAAACAAGAGGGATAGTGGTAGTGTGTCTATTTTAAGCTATTTTAAAGTTTATTGATATATTCACTTATGTAGATTTCCCCCCAAAAAAGTATAGAGTATTGCACTATACGTGCCAGCATTTTGTTTTCCTACTCTTTTTAATTTTTTTTCTAATTTTGCTCACCTCCCTCTTCTTCTTCTTTCATGAGACACATGTCAGCGACCTATTATAGATTTTCCCCAGGCAAATACAACCACATAGAAACTTATTTAAATAGATGCTTATAAATACATATGTGGAAAATACCCTTCTGGTGTATGTCGGAGTTTGACAAACGTGGGATCGTATAAAAGACACTTTCCTGCATTTCGCTATTCTTAGGTTATGACCTGATGGAATTCCTTCAAGTTAACCAGAGCCAACCCAATCAGCCCCCTTTTCATGGTTGCATAATATTCCACGGTATGTGCCAAGGAAAACAAGCGCAGGAAGAATATAACCAAAAAAGAATCATCTTACAACATGTGGCCCCTTGAAGCACATCTGAGACATGCAGGACACGGCATTCCTACAGGGTCTCACGACTAATGTTTTACTAGATAGTAAAGGGTAATCTTGTCTTGATAATCGCCAGACCGCCGAGGTCCCGTAAACCTCACTTTCAACATACACAAATTTCATAGAGACTTTCTTTCTTTCTTTCTTTCTTTCTTTCTTTCTTTCTTTCTTTCTTTCT
>NW_024423786.1:67832686-67977798 GCF_017311325.1 Ursus maritimus | reverse complement strand
GATTTAGAATTAGAAGCAGCTAATCCCACGTAGATGGAGTCTGGTGAGGCTAAAATGGTGTTTCAGGTGAATCTGGAAATGAGTCAGGTGTCCATGAGGAAGAAAGCCTCCTCAGACAAAGTTAGCCGCTTGTGCCCAGATCTAGCAACCGTATAGAGCCCCGTGGGGCTGGGGTATAGAGATTGAGTACGGGATGAAGGAAATGAAGCCAGAAGGTGAGGAGGGAAACAGCCTTTCTTCACTCAACAAACATTTTATACCTGGACAAGAGAGAGGTTTGGGAGTCATGAGCGAACGTGTCTGAGATAAAGCAGCGAGAGGGGTTGAGACAAAGAGGAGAGAGGAAGTGGGAGCCATTGAAGCATCTGGTGGGAGGGTACTAAGCAATCTTCCCTGATCTTCTTGTTTATAATATTATCTTTACTTATAACAAAAGCAATAGCAATTCATTGTAGAAAATTTTGAAAAGACAAGGGACATCCAGTCTGGGCATAGACACTCATCGTTTCTTGCCCCATCTGTGTGCAAATTTAGAAAACAAGAGGGATAGTGGTAGTGTGTCTATTTTAAGCTATTTTAAAGTTTATTGATATATTCACTTATGTAGATTTCCCCCCAAAAAAGTATAGAGTATTGCACTATACGTGCCAGCATTTTGTTTTCCTACTCTTTTTAATTTTTTTTCTAATTTTGCTCACCTCCCTCTTCTTCTTCTTTCATGAGACACATGTCAGCGACCTATTATAGATTTTCCCCAGGCAAATACAACCACATAGAAACTTATTTAAATAGATGCTTATAAATACATATGTGGAAAATACCCTTCTGGTGTATGTCGGAGTTTGACAAACGTGGGATCGTATAAAAGACACTTTCCTGCATTTCGCTATTCTTAGGTTATGACCTGATGGAATTCCTTCAAGTTAACCAGAGCCAACCCAATCAGCCCCCTTTTCATGGTTGCATAATATTCCACGGTATGTGCCAAGGAAAACAAGCGCAGGAAGAATATAACCAAAAAAGAATCATCTTACAACATGTGGCCCCTTGAAGCACATCTGAGACATGCAGGACACGGCATTCCTACAGGGTCTCACGACTAATGTTTTACTAGATAGTAAAGGGTAATCTTGTCTTGATAATCGCCAGACCGCCGAGGTCCCGTAAACCTCACTTTCAACATACACAAATTTCATAGAGACTTTCTTTCTTTCTTTCTTTCTTTCTTTCTTTCTTTCTTTCTTTCTTTCTTTCTTTTCTTTCTTTCTTTTTTCTTTCTTTTTTAAAGATTCTATTTATTTATTTGACAGAGACGGCCAGCGAGAGAGGGAACACAAGCAGGGGGAGTGGGAGAGGAAGAAGCAGGCTCCTAGGAAGGAGTCTGATGTGGGGCTCGATCCCAGAACGCTGGGATCACGCCCTGAGCCGAAGGCAGACGCTTAACGACTGTGCCACCCAGGCACCCCTCAGAGAGACTTTCTTATCCCAAACCCCCTAACTGATCAGTCCCTCCTCATAATCCAAGTGCCCTTCTTTCCGCCCACGGGTCCTGTCCCCGTGTTTAATAAAAGCACCTTTTGCACCGTGAGACTTTCTCAAGAATTCTCTCTTGAGGTCACACTCAATGACCCTGCATCAGCGTGGATGCACCAGGAGATATTCAATCACCCTCCGCCGTTGGACATTCGGTGTTCCCTGTCGTGTGTGTGTGTGTGTGTGTGTGTGCGTGTGCATATATTTGCCACTATAAACTATGTTACATTACATCTATACTTTATGTATCAAGGCTTTTACTTCTTGGAATAGATTGCCAGGAATGGGATTGCTAGGTCTAAGGACATATGAACATTTTTCGTTTTAAAGATTTTATTTATTTGAGAGAAGGCGGAGAGAGACAGCATGAGAGCAGAGGGAGAGGGAGAAGCCGACTCCCTGCTGAGCAGGGAGCCTGACATGGGGCTCGATCCCAGAACCCTGAGATCCTGACCTGAGCCACCCAGATGCCCCAGATATATGAATCTTTAACTGTAATGGATTTTTCCAGACTGCTTTCCTAAAATCAAACCACAGCTCCCATTTCTTTCCTTTTTTTTTTTTTTAAAGATTTTATTTATTTATTTGACAGAGATAGAGACAGCCAGCGAGAGAGGGAACACAAGCAGGGGGAGTGGGAGAGGAAGAAGCAGGCTCCTAGCAGAGGAGCCCGATGTGGGGCTCGATCCCACAACGCAGGGATCACGCCCTGAGCCGAAGGCAGACGCTTAACCGCTGTGCCACCCAGGCGCCCCCACAGCTCCCATTTCTACCTCTTTAATGTTTTCCACTGTCGTGGCAATAAAATGATGTTTTGTTTTTCTCTCATGTGGTTTTTCCTAGAAACTAAGGAGTCTGCACGTCTTCTCGTATACTTGTGGACCATTTGGACTTGCTTTTTTGGTGAATTAATATGTGGCGATGTGTCAGAGCTCTTCCTAGAACTATATGATACACATGTGTGCGCACACACACACACACACACACTTTGTCATTTGCCTTGAAAATATTGTTTTTCCAAATCTGTAATTTATGTATTGGTTTAGTTTATGGTGTCCCTCAAAACACATTTTTAATTTTCAAACATGTATTCCCCTCCCCCCCTGCCCCCATCTTCTGGCTTTCCCGTGTGAGTTAAGAAGTGGTTTTTTTTGTTTGTTTTTTGCATTTGATTTTTAAATCCATCTGAAATTGATCTTTGCCTAAGGTAAAAAACGAAAATTTAACAACTTGCTCTTATTAAATAAGGCACCTCTGTTTTGTGGTGTCTCTGTCATTGCTTCCACCTGCTGTGTCGGGCCCAGGATGACCAGGACGGAGGCGCGCATAACCGACGTTTTGTAGGATGGCTACGTGGAGAGAGGGTTGGCTCTGAGAGTCAAAGTTCAAAACCAGCCCAATGGCTCACAGTAGGCTTGTCTTTCAGGCAAGATGTCTTAGGGGTGCCTGGCTGGCTCAGTGGGTAGAGCATGTGACTTTTGATGTCGGGGTTGTGAGTTCGAGCCCCACCTTGGGTGTGGAGATTACTTAAAAAAATAAAATCTTAAAAAAAAATGTCTTAGAGGGAAAAATATGACTCCCAAGACCATAAAGTTGAGGATATCTGAAGAAAGCCTGTGCCAATCAGAAAGGGGCTTGGAACCTTGGAAGAATAAAAAGGTAGAATCAAGGAGACAGTGGAGGGAGAGGGGTTATTGTCGAGATTTCCGTTGCCTTGATGTGGGTGATTGTTTCCAGTGCCATTGCCCTGTACCATTGCCCTGTACCATGACCTTGGCTCTGATTCCAGCTCGCTCCGTATCTCTGAAGATCTGGCTTCTCACGTGGCTTTGCGGTGGTGAGCACGTCCCGATCTTTGGACACAGCATTCTAGCTCACATATTCATTCATTCAAGGATTTATGAGTGAACCAAACTGACAAGGTGTCTACCCTCAGGAAGCTTATTCTCTGGTGGGGGAAGCAGACCATAAGTAGGATCAATAGAATAGGAGGTTAGCTAGCGATAGGGACGAAGGAGAAAACAAAATCTAGGAAGGGAGGTAGGAAATATGGAGGGAGGGATACGATTTTAAAGAAGACAACTGAGAATGGCTCCACTGAGAAGGTGATAGCTGAGTAAAGACTTGAAGGGAGGGAGAGTGTGATCCATGCACGTACTCAGAGGGAGAGCATCCCAAGTGCAGAAGCCCTGAGGCAGGAGCATGCCTGTAGCCCAGAGTGGCTGGAGCTGGTGAACCAGAGGGAGGGTGATCGGACATGACGTCACAGAATCAACAGGACAGATGCTATAGGGTGTCATAGGTCATTGTAAGGACTCTGGCTTTTCCCCTGGGTCAGATCGGAACACTTGTAAGGTTTTAAACAAAAGAACAACATCATCGCAGCAAAATTGAGCAGAAAAGTGTCTCCAGGGGCGCCTGGGTGGCACAGCAGTTAAGCGTCTGCCTTCGGCTCAGGGCGTGGTCCTGGCATTCTGGGATCGAGCCCCACATCAGGCTCCTCCGCTAGGAGCCTGCTTCTTCCTCTCCCACTCCCCCCGCTTGTGTTCCCTCTCTCGCTGGCTGTCTCTCTCTGTCAAATAAATAAATAAAATCTTAAAAAAAAAAAAAGAAAATTGTCTCCACCACTAGAAGAACGGGTAATTAATGACATAATCACTCTGTACTATAAATGTATCAAATCGACATGCTGTGCCCCTTAGACTTACACATGTTATATGCCAACTATGTCTCAATTTTAAAAATGGAGCAGAGGGGTGCCTGGGTGACTCAGTCAGTTAAGCGTCTGCCTTTGCCTCAGGTCATGATCCCGGGGTCCTGGAATGGAGCCCTGTATCGGGTTCCCTGCTCAGCCGGGAGCCTTCTTCTCTCTCTGCCCCTCCCCTGCCTGGCTCCTACTCTCTCTCTCTTTCTCTCTCTGTCTGAAAAAAAAAATAAATAAAATCTTCAAAAAAAAAAAATGGAGCAGAAAGTACAGAGATTTTGCACATACACCTCATTTCTACATGTGCACATCCTCCCCAACTGTCCATGTCCAGCACGAGAGTAGGACATTTGGTACAACTGATAAGCCTGCATCGACACACATTACTCAGAGCCCGTAGTTTACATTCGGGTTCACTCCTGGTGGGGCACACTGTGTGGGTTTGCACAAACATCAAAGCTGAGGAAAGTTCCCCTCTGTTCCTGGTTTGCACGAATGGGTGTTGGATTTTGCCCAATGCTCTTTCCGGTTTACTTTTTAACAGTTGAGCTTTTTCTAATAAATCAATAAATTGGTCCTCTGGTGTCTGTTTCTGTGTCACAGCCTCAGGGAACTGGATTGATGTGACCTGCTCCTGAGAGAATCTCTCAGCCTGACCTTTGGATGCTCGTGAAATCGGGGCTGTGTGAATTTTCTGGAGGAGGCCCCCCTCGTAAAGCCGTAGGGAGGACAGCAGGGCTGCCAGCTTCTCCCGATGTCCCCTGCTCGCCATCAAAGCAGTGCTGAGGGCTAACCTCAGGCCCACAGCCTCCCGAGCTTCCTTCCCGAGAGGCCTGGCATGTCAGCGCTGCGGCCGACCTCAGGCAATGCACAGGAGACTGCTTTGGGCCCTGCGGTCGGGACAGAATGTTCACTTCCTCCCGAGTTGGGGAAAGACATCAGATCAGCAGTTCTCACCACAGCAGCGAGAGGAGAAGGAAAACTCCCTTTTCCAGGCCTGGCAACCACACAACCCCAGTAAATCCTCATGACCAGAGGCGCCTCTAACGAGGAATCAAAGGCCTGCACGATCTGGACTATGCAAGCAGCCTCGGAAGTAAGATGATCGCAGAGGGTCTTTCTTTGTAATAATCTAAAGAAACCCAGCTCTTCACCCTCTTCTTCATAATACATCCTCAGGACCTTTTGATGGCATTGCTGGAGGTTTCTCGAATCAGTGGACTTCTCGCTCCTGCCACCACTTGTCTCAGGCTTTTTCAACTCATTTCATCTCTGCAACCCTTCACGCTCTATTGGTTTATCCTGTGCTTCCAGTGACTCTCTTCCCTATGTGTGGTTCTGCACATCACGCATTTGTCATTTGGGAAATCTTGGTTCATCGGGTTATGCGGATCTTCCAAATGTTGACACATCTCATCAGACAGTATCTAAAAAAAAAAAAAAAATCACATCTGTTAATCTTCTTGCAATGAAAAGGTCTTGTAAGAATGGGAAGCTCTCCAGCTCACGGTGGCGAGGACCGGTGCTCCAAAATTCGAAATTTTGCTGGAAAACTCGCATTTTATCCTTGGCAATAAATACTGTCAGTGTTTTCTTCTCAAAGCCATAGGCTTACTTCGTTCGTTTTCGAGAAGACGTCTTTTAAAGAGCCAGGTCTGAACAGCCGGTTAGTCAGCTGTTCGTTCACAGTAGCCGGTGACAACAGTGGCTGGTTCTGCTAACAGCCCTAACAATTGCATAAGTGCTTTCCTGGGGCCGCCGTCATATTCGCTGTGCAGAAGTGCTTTATCCGTCCTTCCCGTTTTGTCCCCCAAGATATTAAAAAACATGTATTTGAGGGTTGAGATTTAATAAAATTAAGAATTGTTTCTGCTTCACCAAGGGCATTCTTACGGGAAACTGGCTTTTTTTTTTTTTTTTTTTTTAGGACAGGTGCATGATGGTGCAGAATATAATGACCGCTGGTCCACTTTCGTGTCATTGTCCAGATTCCTGTTAAGGTGTAGGAAGTTTCACCCACCATTTAAAGATTTTATTTATTTATTTGACAGAGAGAGAGAGAGAGAGAGAGAGCACAAGCAGGGGGAGCAGGAGAGGGAGAAGCAGCCTCCCCGCTGAGCAGGGAGTCTGATGTGGGGCTTGATCCCAGGACCCCAGGATCATGACCTGAGCCGAAGGCAGTTGCTTAACCAACTGAGCCACCCAGATGTCCACCTCCCCCCACTTTTTTTAATGGAATGAACTTTTGATTGTTTTTGCATTGTCAGTACAAAATACTCACCTGATGGAAAAGGCACTTAATGTCTTAGTATGATTATGATAAATAATTTTGATGATGCAGACCTCGTGAAAGGGTCTCAGGGCAGTCAGACACTTGAGTCAGACCTTAGGAATTGCTAGACTTGTACAAGAAAGTGACATCTCAACACCAGCCTCTTGCCAGGAGCAGGTAGCGGGGACCCCTTCAGCCCCTAAGGCATAGAAAGGCTTAGTTCTGATTCTGGGTAGATGGGCCTGGAAGGCCATTAGCCAGGCCTCATTTAAAGCAAGCAAGTTTTGTGGGTTTTTTTTTTTCCCCCTCCAGCATCTCCTGGGCCATGCTCTGTGGATCAACCCCAGCCCTTCCCTGGGAAGAGCTCACTCACATCTGGCGAAGCAGACCTGTGCAGAACCAGCCCTCCAAGACGCCATATTGGATGCTGTGTGGGGACGTGCTCTGGGAACTCAGACAGACTGGGCACCAGGGAAGGTTCTGGATAAAAGGCAGAGGAGGAAGTGAGAAGCACTTTGGAGGCGAGAAGGACTTCTCCAGGCAGAGCGTGGGGGAGGACATTTTAAACTGTAGGCATTGCTTGAGCAAAGGCACAGGCTCAGAGGTGTGAAAGCCCACTGAAGAAAGGGTGCAAAGAGTATGGCTTAAAGTCTAGCGTTCCAAGATCTAGGTGGCTAGATCGGCCAGGGTGTTAAATGCTACATAGGGAGCTTGGACTTTATTCAGCAGCAACAGGGAGTTCATCAATGATACAGGAGATTTTATATTTAAGGCAAATCCCTATTTTCCTAATGAAAACATTTTCTTAAAATTAAGGGATCAACCTGGATAAATTCAAACTTCTAGGAATGTCGATGAAATAGTCAGATGTCGAATTATAGTATCTAATTTATTTTGTTACACATGCGTATTTAAAATAACATTATATACAATAATACGTAAGTACAAAATATTGCTTTCCCCCCATTCTTACATGTCAAGTAACAATTCTATTCAAAGTCTCTACATGCATCTTAGATGTCACCGTCTTCATCATATCCAGAGCCACTTTCTTCAAGTATATATCCTTCAATTGCATCTAAGTGGTCTGAGATGCAGCATTTTAAGATACGAGTCTGATACTGCCATTGGAAAGTCTGATCCAAGTCACCGCGTTAGGACAGTTCTCCCTCCATCCCCAACTTACCATGTAGGTGAAAGTTTATAATCCTTACAAACAAAAGTATGCACTTATTGCTTTTGAAGTTGCTCTTTGAAAGGCTGGTTTACAAAACCTAACTCTTGTAACAGTGAGGGCATGCCCCCGGAACGATTACGAAGTTTCTTCCCACCCCGCTTTTCACCCATCCCAGTAGAAGGAGTCTATAGTGGTTCTTGCGTCGGTCGGTTGTGTGGCGGGCTAAAATGTGAGCGGGGACCAGAGGCAGAGAAGTTGCAGATGACAAGACCTAGTTATGGGTGTGACTGAAGCGAAATACATTCTTGAGAACGAAGAAGGCCAAAGAGTTCTAAGGAGGGTTGCTGGGTAGATCGTTATCATCATGGACAGTGAAGTGCCTTGGGGGTGGCAATGAAGGAGTGAGAAAGATAGCTGGGCGTGTCCCGGAGCCGGGCAGGGGGCAGAGATGAGGACAGCCGCCCCACGTAGCAACGGAGGACGTGGAACAAGGATATGGAAAGAGCATCGGCCAGCAGTGGGCAGTCCTGCCAATATGCCGATATGAAGTCCTGGTCTAGTTGCAGGGGGGGAGGGTGGGGAGGAGTGTCAGGCCGGGAAGAAAGGGTATTTTGAGGAAAGAGATCCATGCGGAATGGACACGCTCTGGAGGAAGACTGAGATGATCAGGAAGTCTGTGACTCGCAAAGAGGGGTCCACCCAGACTGCCCCCAACAGGTTCTTCGTGCTCTCCCGTAACACTCATCGCATCAATCGTCATTGTTTTCTAGACTGCAAGGAGGGCGCGCACTATGTGTGTTCTGGGGACTGCTGTACCCCCAGTGACTAGAAGAGCCATATAATAAGTCCCCAGGAAATACGTGCTGAAGAAAGAAACGGGGAGGAGGGAGATGAAGCGGGGCAGAAAGGAAGAACAAGTTACCACTGTCCTGTGGGAGGGACTGGAAAAGGAGGACAGCAAGGGAGACAGGTCAAGAACGGCATAGTCCAGACCTCAGAGGGCAGCTGGCATCAAGGAGCTGGGGGACATACTGGAAGGAAATGGACCAGACAGGGATTGCACCAAAGATTCCACTGGGGCCTCGGGTGTGATCCCAACAGCCCAAGGCTCAGCCCTGGAGGAACATTATCAGGTGCACTGTCCCTGGCAAAGGCACAGGGCATGGAGAGGGGGACAAGGGGGGAGGGAGCCCGTGGGGCTGAGACTAGACCATGGCTTCTTCCAAGCCGTACCCCAGGGGGAGACACTTGCCTCTATGGTCTCAGACCGGCTCAGTGACTGAGACAGTGGGATGGTGTTTGGGTGTTCCTGGCATTAACATCTGAATACTAATAAAGGATATATGTGCTTGTTTGGGCGACTCACGAGTAATAAGCCTCAAATTCCATTTCTGTGTGGCACGGGCATTTCCGATAAAAGGGAATGAAAACATTCAGTTCCCAATTTACAGGAACGATTTGAAGGCAGTGATTCTCGAAAGTCTGGGCTCCGGAGCTGCAAGAGCATCACCTGGAGATGTGTTAAAAAGGCAAATTCTCAGCCCTTACCCCGGACCGACTAAATCAGAAATGGGGTTAGGCCGAGAAATGCACGGTTTAACAAGTTCTCCAGGGGATCCTGATGCACGTGGAAGTTTGCGAACCACTGCTTTGGAGCAAGGGATGGATGGAGTGTTTTAAAGCCACAGTCCCCCTTTCCGGAAAGCTTCCGCATCTGCTGTACGAGTCTTGAGCGAGTACCCACAAGCGGCACAATGCGGGAAGAGCCGATGGCGATTTACGACAGAGCAGAGAGGTGGCGAAGAGGGCCGGTTCACTGCCTGGACCGGCCTCCGCGGCCTCCGCAGCCTCAGCCTCCCTCACACGAGGGGAGAGCAGGTACTTACCTTCCAGTGCACGGTGTTAAGTACTCAGTGCTGTTGCTTATTGTCGTTATCATGAAAGTGGAACTCAGAAAAGAGCCCATCACCTCACGGAATCAGCTCAATGCCTAGCTCGGCTCTTCCAAGGCCGGGATTTCGTCTCACGCGCAGGGAACTTTACACCACTAGCCTTCTCGTTTCTGGTTTCTGAGAATTCACATTTCCCGAAGCTCTGCAGAGAGCCCCAGGGGGCTCAGACGGAGCCTTTGGCCTCTTCTGAGCCTACCTCACTCAGACAGATTTGCGTGATGGCCTCAGACATCAAGGTGCTGCCCCTCGTCAACCAGGTGTTCAACACCTGAGTGTTCTAGTCTTGCAGGGAGTAAATGGAAGAATGGCGCGGCGGCCAGTCCTCAAGGGGCGGCTGCTCTCGGAAGAGCCCTTCTACTCTGTGGGTCTCCTTTATGGGTCAGGAAAGCCTAGTGACCCCCTGCAGGTCTCTGTAAGGAAAGGGTGTTCAATCATCGGCTCAAAAGGCTATCTTGAGTCAAAAAACACCAGCAATTATAGAGGGAGCGTCCGACGCCTATCCCCTCCTCAGTAGAATGGGAGCTCCGGGTGGCCCAGAAGTTTATTTCCCGTGTCCCTGCACTGTAAACGGAGCCCGGCCCTCGCAGGCATTACAAATACTTCGGAAACGGCAAACATTTGCTAAACCAGTGGCTCTGTCATTAGAAGGAACAGAAGGTTGCTCTCTGTCAAGAGGAGGAGACCGAAGGTCTGGGTGGAGCCCGCTGGGCTCTGGTGAGCACGCCAGGTCGGGCCCGCCGCTCAGAGCTCCGCACCGCATGGAGGCCCACGGCGCTGTTTAGCTGGGGCCTTTCCACGAGGCGCATGGCGGGCAGGACTCTTACTGCGACAGGCCGGCTGGGGATCTTTTAGGGGTGAGCCTGAAGGCACATTCAAGATGGGGGACTCAGATACCTGAAGTCAGGAAATGCCAGTCCCCAAAATCCTATTTGCTCCTTGGCAATTCCCAGGTCCCTCTGAGCTAAACTTGAGCCCGCTTTTTCTAGGCACCCTGCCTGCCCGCCACAGGCCCCGAGGGCCCAGCTGCCCCAGCCTGTGCTCACGAATACAGGGTCCAACTCAGCGGCCGTAGTGTCGGTGCCTCAGCGGTGCCTGGCGGAGGGGCACCAGCACCCCTGGGCAAGGGGCTTTATTATTCCAGGTGAGTTCGGACACTCGCATTGTACCGGAGCAGGCGGTCTGAGGGGCACAGGCTGAGGAAATATTTGGTTGCATAAAGCTACTAAGGCAGAAATACTCACTACCCCATGTGACAGGCAAGCAGATGAACTTCCTCCTCCCTGAGCAGGAATGTCCTCTAGGCTTTTGCTCATACGGATCCTTCCAACAGTCGCCACGCCGTGGCCATTTCCACCTGTCCCAAAGCCCTACAGCACCATAGTTCTTACTCCCAGCCATTCCCAACCCTGCCCCAGCAGGCCTCGTAAGTGCCAACAGTGCTTATCTGTGAGGGGCCTCATAAGCTAAGTATTAGCATGGGTCTCCTAAGTTGGAACCTGGAGGGTTTTGCTGGGATTTCCTCCCGCTTATGGTTCAGCCAAAGGCCAGATGTCTTGTCTAGTCCATATAAATGGTCAGCATGAACCTATTTTGTAATAATCACGGCCCCCATTGGTAGAAATGCCCTCTATTTCTGGGTTCATTACAGTTGCTAAAAGGGGGGATGGTGTTTATCCTTTAGAAGGATGTTGGGAAGCATGAAAAGGTCCTGGTCCAGAAGGCCTGAGTTCTAACCATGACTATCCCACAGTAGGCTAAGGACCTGTGCCTGAGTAACTCCTCCCTATAAAAATGAGGAAGTGTCTTTTAGCTCCATTAGTTGAGGATTCCATTTTGAGAGAATTCACAAAATGACCAAAGGTTTACTAAAGAAAAATTCTCCTGAATGTAGGGGTATTTTGCAAACACGCTGAGGACGCATGATCAGGAGTTTATTAGAACAGTCTGGTAGTACTTTAGTCAAGGTCCTTTTGGTTGCAGGTAATAAAAAGTCACTTTAGACTGATTTTTGAAAACCTAAGACGCATTCTAAGGATACCTGAGAGATGAACAGAGTCCACAGGAAGGATGGAGAACCAGATCCAGAAACCCATGAAGTAAGTAGCTGATCTGATTTGCTCGCACTCCTGTTCCTCTATTTCTACTTCTAAACCTCTCTGCTTGTCCATGTAGTACGGCCCACGGGTCCTGACTTTCTAAGGGCCCCACACAAGCTGCAAACCGAGAGGGTCTCTCTCCTTCCCCTTGCAAAATTCTTAAGAAAAAGAACTGTCTTGGGCCTGTTTGGATCAGAAGTTCGATCATCTGGTCTCATCAACTGGTGTGTGGGGGAGGGGAGAAGAGGGAAAGGTCACTGGGTACACGGACATGGTCCCCTCTCCTGCTGGCAGTGAGTCAGGCGGGTGCCCCCAAACAGTGTCAGTAGAGAGAGAGAGAGAGTGAGAGAGAGAGAGGTCAGCTGCTTCAGCAGGTGCTTACCTACTGGTACGTAAGACAACAAAGAGGTCTGTAATTGTCTACAATTCAGAGTGACCTTCCCCTCCAAGTTCCTACTGAACTCATCACAGCTCCAGAAATGCGCATTACTACATTTCCTAAAGCTCTACTGAGTACTGAAACCCAAGTTGAAATGGTTACAAAAAGTTGCTCCCTGTTTTACTGCTCTTTGCTGGACTTGGTTGACATTTGCTTTTTACTCTCATCAAATCTTACAGGAGTGATGAAGACATGGCAAGTTACAAAAGGTCCCCCTCTTGCACGAACACCTTTTCTAACAGTTTCTAACATGACGTCAACAACATGATAAAGACGGATGTTCAACGGATTCCTCGAGCCTGTGAAAGTCCTGCCGAGGCATTGTATTTTGTGGGCGCACCGCACAGAGCCTGGAACGCAGTGGTGCTCAATGTCAGACTGAATCCAATTCCAATTGTAATGTAAGTACAAGGATCTACTTCTGATCAAATATGAAATCCAGCTAATAATTTCGGGCCACCATCTGCTTCTGTGTCCCACAGCAGGTGGGGCAGAAGAAAGTAACCAAGTCTCCAACTTGCTATTCTTCTCTTTATAAGAACCTAATGACTACTGACATCTCCAGCTCAGAAGCACAAAATGTATACAAAGAAATTACTATATATTAACTGAAAGCACGAGTTTAAATAGCCTAGAGTCTTACAGAAGTTGTTATCCCAAAACATGCAGAGGCAGCAAGAGTCACCCCAAAACCACATTTTATTCTATGACCTTTATATTGCTTTTCTGTTACTTAAAGGTTGAAGCAAAGTGAAAGGATGGAAATACTTTGTTAAAAGAACAAAATGAGTTAATCACAGCAAATACACTGAATAAAACCTCAGGTCTATGCCATACACTCCAAACACAAGGCTAAGTCCAGGAGTGGCTCATGTCTGGGTTTTCGTAAAGCAAACGGAAATATTTGGAAGAATCAACACATTTCAGTAGAAGAGCCATAAGTGCCCTGAAAGCAGAAAGCTGACACAATTTTAAATATAATTCATATATATATATATTTTTAAAATCAAACACAATTAAATAGAATATGGTTTAAGTACATGAATACTTTGCTTTAGAAGAATAACAGAGGTGGTACATGGTACCAAAAACTTATACACAGCCTTTTTGCTTCTTCTGTTGATGAAACAGTGTGCCCCTATACAATCAAATATTGCAATGGAATAAATTCTCTATTCATTCAGGACTTTCTCAAGGACAGAGGTGATTAATAATTATATATTTATATATATATATATTTCTTTTTTTTTCTTTTTTTCTTTTTTGCAAAGTCTGAGCAAAAGCAGTAACACCTAAGAGAACGTTCTCTCCCCCTCAGTCACGTGCCCTGAAGCAGCATCGGCACTGCCTGGCCAGTGGAGTGTGCTCGCCAGCGGGGCGGCCCTGCTGACGGCAGCGAGGTCCAGACCCAGCAGCTGACCAAGTGCAAGTGCAGTGAGGGAGTCTCCCGCTCTCCTGAAGACACAAAGAACAAAGGCCACCAGCTGCACACTTCCCAACTCACAGCAAAGAAACGGGAGGCGTCAGGGCTGAGTGCTTATCCGGCCCGCCCCAACCCTTGCTTGCCAATCTTATTAAAAAAAAAAAAAAAAAAAAAAGAATGAAAAAACAAAACAAAAACCATACAATCTGGGAATAAACACTTCGTCCAAGGTATCACAGGGGGAAACTGGAGTGATTGGTACTCTTCCTTCTTTTCCACATGTATTCTGAAGGGAAAGTTAAGTAACTTGGAGCAGAGTATTCGAGAAGAGCTAGTCTTCATGCTCAAAGTAAAGGAGACTCATCTTTTTGTTAGCAGGGGAGGCTGGTTTTCAGTATACTGCATCTCAGGAGCAATTAAAATGTGAAAATTGCATACTGTCACCAAAGGGAAGGACAATGTCACTGAGACTTGACCTGTCAGCCAGCTTCCTTCCCAGTTAATGCCTCTGTGAAGGAAGACTGCCAGGGAGCCCTCGCCCCACTCCGCTGAAGGAAAACAATCCGCTAGCACCGCACTGCCACTCTGAGCTGCCTGGCTCTCGGAGGGGCTGACTCACCTGTTTGTTTAGGAGGCCAAAGCAAAGCACTTCCGGTACCTGCTTTAGGGTTCTTGTAGGGACGGGCCAGCGCTACAGAATGTGCATCAAACATCAGCTCTACGCTTGTCTGCCTCCCACAGTATGTGGTCCCTGTCTATTCCAGTGGACTAAAACTCTTTCATAAATGGGTTATTGCCATTGGAAAGCTATGAATTTTCTAGTAATGTAAACAATACCACTTTGTCTCTTTATGACTTTCACTGTGTGAACATCACGTGCGGCAAATGTGTCTGCATGTCACTCTGCTTCTGATGGAAGTCTAGGATTGTCCGCCATTCTTCCTTGGGAACAACAGTGATAATCAGTGAAAAGAAATACAGTGCTTTGTTTTCATTGGCTGTGTTGAAGAATCCAACCAAAGGAAAATAGTTCTCTTATTTTTCAAAAGCAGATTTCCTTTATCTCAGGTCTTGAGTCATAGCTGGAAAAAAAAAAAGAAAGAAAAAGGTGAGGTACATTTTTAAAACCGTGACGTGATGTATTATCATTACAGATTAAGAAGGGAACCAACACTTAGTGTTTACTACACACCAGCACTTCTGAGGGTCAGGATCTGACTACAATCTTGAGGTAAAATGCTATAATCATCTTCATTTACATATGAATGAACAGAAGCTTTAAAAAGGTCAAGCAACTCATCCTAAGGTTACATAACAAGGACTGGCACCCAGATCTGCTGTTACCGTTCCGCAATAGATATGAGAACAAAATGTCTACTCTTTGACAGAGTGATTCCGCTTCTAGGAATTAACCATAGAGCATACTCATTAGAGAGGGCAAAGATTTATATACACACACATTCATTATTGTTTGTAACAGGGGAAAAACCCACAATAACTTAGATGACAATCCACAGGGGACTCATTAAATCAGGCCAGCCGTACGTAACACAAAATACTCTACCACCTTTAGAGTACCTCACACCAGGTTCCCGAGGCGGAGACCCCTTTACTCACAACACTGGGGAGGAAACAAACACCGTGGGGGACAAGCTCCTTGGGACATATACACATGAAACAATTCAGAAATGCCGCGAGGTAGTTGATGTTAAATGCCAAGTACGTTCTATAGACAAGCATAAAGTAGGACATTCAAAGCAGAGAGGCTTCAACATAGGCTGGAGAGGCTGCGTCTTCTTTCATGGAAGTAGGATGTGTTATGTTCAAATAATCACGGAATGAGTATCAGAAGGGGATCTTAGGAGACTATCTTGTCCAGTTTCTCTGATCCACTGAGGAGGAAATAAGACTTGGAAACGTAAAGTAACTTTCAAAAGGTCACATATGTTCACGAAAAGTGGAACGAACAAGTTCTGTTTAGCCTAGCACTTTTTCCACACCAGGACACCGCCGATCCCTAAGGACGGGCAGGACAGGTATCTTAGCGAGCCAAAGAGAAGGGCTGGCAAGCTTAAAAAACAAAATACAGCAAAACATATCTGTATATCCTAAAAATAAAAGGCACATCATAATAAAATCTGAACACACAACTCAAATGAAAAGCCTTAAGTTTAAATACCTGCTATCTAAAATGGTGCCTAAAAGGACATTTTCATATTGTTAAACATTTGATCCTCAAAGATAACGGGGAATCACAACTTCATACACCTTTATCTTGCTCTTCGCTATTTTAGGTTTGTCTGAGCCAGTGAGGATAAATATAGATAAAAATTATCACCCTTACACAGAAAAGAGGATAGAATCTGCAAAAGTGAACAGAGCTTTGGTGTGAATCAGTGCAGTGCAAAGTTCAAAATTAAACCAAGCTCTGGCAATGACAGTTCTGAGAGTAAACAGCTGGCGAAGAAAGGGGGATGCTGGGCCTTGATATACGTGCAAGCCCTCCGAACTACTGTGGGTTATGTGGGATGTCATCTGAACATATTTAATTCCGATTCCCAATTTTTGCTAATGTAAATAACAGAGGAGTCGTTTAATGCCTTCAGAAGGAACATGAGCAGAAATTCTCCAACTGCATGAAGTCTCTGTGAATCAACTCAAGTTAGAGAAAGTAAAACTGCTGAAGAAACTGGGACCATCTGGCTTGAAGAGAGGACTGGGTGTGTGGGGGGGTACGCTACGTGGGGGCCTCAACTCTCTGCAGGCTACCTGCGTGGCTCACGCACACACAGCAGGAACCAGCTGGTGAAGCTATAGAGAAACCGAGTATTCGCTTGTGGATGTTCTGGATACAACTCCTTTCTCAGAAAGCTGTTTTGCAAAGATCATCTCCCAGTCTATAACTCGCCGTTTCATTTTCTTTACAGGGTCTTTTGACAAGCACAAGTTTCTACTTTTGATAAAGATCAATTTATCGGTTTTTCTCCTTTATGGCTCATGCTTAGTTTGATCTAAGAAATCTTGGCCTAACCCCAAATCACAAAGATTCTCTCCTACGAGTTTTAGTTTTAGCTCTGACATTTAGGTCTATGCTCCGTTCTGAGCTGATTCTTATGTGCAATAAGGAAGGGGGTTCATTTTCCTCCCATATATGTTTCTAGTTGTTCCAGTACTGCACACTACAAAGACTTTCTTTTTTACTACTGAATTACCTTGGCAGATATGTCAAAAATCAATTGACTTCATATATTTGGGTCTACTTCTGTACTCTTTATGCTAATATCACTCTGCCCTGATCATGCAGCTTTATAATACATGTGTCCACGTACTGTTAGTCTTCCAATTTTCTTCCCCCTCCCGCATGTTTGTTTGTATTTTTTTGATATTCTAGTTACTTTAAATCTTCCAATAAATTTTATAATTATCTTGTCAATTTCTACAAAAAACCCTGCTGGCATTTTTACTGTGATTGTACTGAACCAATCAGTAATCTTGGATAATCTTGTACAGCATGGAGAGTAGAGGCAATACTGTATCACGTATCTGAAAGTTGCTGAGAGAGGAGATCTGAGAAGTTCTCATCACAAAAAAAATTTGCGATGACCATTTTGCAACGTATATAAATATCAAATCCTTATGCTGTATACCTGAAACTAACATAATGTTATATGTCAGTTACACCTCAGTCATTATCACCACCACTATCATCATCCTGGGGAGAAATGGCACCTTAACAACACTGAGTCTCTTGATTCACAAACATGATCTGTTTTTATTTAAATCTTACTTCTGCTCAGTTGTACTGTATATTGTACAAATCGTACACACATTTTGTTGAATATATTCTTAGGATTTTATGTTTTGGGAAGCCACTGTAGATTGTATCCTTTTTAAAATTTCAATTTCTGTTAATTGCTAGTATATAGAAATGTACTTCACTTTTGTATATTAACCTTATATTCTTTTGCATTGCTAAACTTAGTTCAAATGCTTTTTTGTTGATTCCTGAAGACACTACCGTCCAACAGACCTTTCTGTGACAATGGAAATGTTCTGCATTGTGCATACATGGCTAGTCACTACCATACTGGATAAAGCAGCCTCAGGAATGTCTACATAAATGATGAGGTCTTCTGCAAAGAAAACCAGTTTTACTCCTTCCATTACAATTTATAGGCCTTTTTTTCTTTACCTTTTAGGACTTCCAGCACAAGTATCCTTGCCTTCTTCCTAGAATCATGCAGTCTTTCCCCATTACATATGATTTTAGCTGTGACTTTTATCAGGTTGAGGGGGTTCTGTTCTGTTCCCAGTTTCCTGAGAGTTTTATCATCAATGGTTGAATTTTGTCAAATTCTCTTTCTCCATCTATTGAGATGATCATGTATTTTTCTTTTTATAACAGCAACTGATATTTTCCTTAAAAAAATTTATTCATTCATTCATTCATTCATTCATTCATTCATTCCAGAAAGAGAAAGAGAGTGAGCGAGCATGAGTGGGCTCAAGAATAGAGGGAGAGGGACAAGCAGACTCCATGCTGAGTGCAAAGTTCGACTCGGGGCTTGATCCCAGGACCCTGAGATCATGACCTGAGCTTTAATCAAGAGTTGGACGTTTAAACGACTGAGCCACCCAGGCACCCCAGCAACTGATTTTCAAATATCAAAGCAAACCTGCTTTCCTGGGATAGCCCCACTTGTCATGATGTACTATCCTTTTTACATACTGATGATTGGTTTTCTCGTATTTATTTATTTACTTATTCATTTGAGAGCTCGAGTAGGGGGAGGGGCAGAGGGAGAGGGAGCGACAGAATCTCAAGCAGACTCCCTGCTGAGTGCAGAGCCTGATGCAGGACTCAATCTCATGACCCTGAGCTGAAAACAAGAGTTGGACACAACCAACTGAGCCACCTAGGTGCCCTTTGTATTTTTGTTAAGGATTTTGAGTGTATGTTCAAGAGAGATGCTAGCCTGTAGCTTTCTTTTCTTGTAATGTCTTTGTCTGGCGTTAAGGTTATGCCAGCCTCATACAATGCATTGGGAAATATTACCTCCTCTTCAATTTTCTGGAGCTTTGTCTAGAAATAGTATTATTTCTTCTTTAAATTCCATCTGGGCCTGGAGTTTTCTTTATGGGAAGGAAACTGACTTTCTCTCTCCCACCTCCCAATTTTATTGTTACGACTGACATAACACTGTGTAAGTTTAAGGTGTATAATGTGATAATTAGATATACATATATATTGTGAAATGAGTATCACAGTAAGATTAATACCTCTATCACCTCACATAAATACCTTTTTTAAAAACAGTAAGAATACTTACAATCTACTCCACTAGCAACTTTCAAGTCTATAATACAACATTGTTAACTAGAGTCACCACGCTGTACATTAATCTCTAGAACTAACCCACCTCATAACTGGAAGTTTGCACCCTCTGAGCAGCATCTCTTTATTGCTCCTAACCCCCAGTCCCTGAAACTACTATTTTACTGTTTCTGTGAGTTCGACTTTTTTAGATGCCACATGTAAGTGAGGTCATACAGCATTTGTCTATGTCAGACTTATTTCACTTAGCGTAATGTCCTCAAGGTCCATCCATATTGTCACAAATGACAGGATTTCATTTTTTTTATGGTTAAATTTTCTTGATCCATTCAACTGTCAGGGCCACATATTTCTTTTCTTTCTTTTTTTTTTTTTAAAGATTTTATTTATTTATTCGACAGAGATAGAGACAGCCAGCGAGAGAGGGAACACAAGCAGGGGGAGTGGGAGAGGAAGAAGCAGGCTCATAGTAGAGGAGCCTGATGTGGGGCTCGATCCCATAACGCCGGGATCACGCCCTGAGCCGAAGGCAGACACTTAACCTCTGTGCCACCCAGGCGCCCCAGGGCCACATATTTCTATGTAACACCTGGCTATTATAAATTATGCAATGAACATGGGGTATAGGTATCTTTTTGAGGTAACAATTTCATTTTCTTCAAATATATACCCAGAAGTGGGATTGCGAGACCTATACGGTAGTTCTATTTTTAATTCTTTGAGGAATCTCCACACGGCTGTACCAATTTACGTTCCCACCAGCAGTGAGCAAGGGTTCCTTTTTCTTACATCCTTGTCAACACTTGTTACTGCTTGTCTTTTTGATAAACAGTTATCCTAACAGGTATAAGGGGATACCTCACTGTGGTTATGATTTACACTTCCCTAATGGTTCGTGATATTAAGCATCTTTTCATGTACCTTTTGGCCATTTGTATGTCTTTGGAAAAATGTCTTTCCAGGTTCTTTGCCCACTTTTTAATTTGAAATTTTTTTTTCTGCTATTGAGGTCCGTATATATTTGCATATTAATTCCTCAAATTCAATTTAATAGATACAGTATTATTCAGGTTACCTATTTCTTCTTGAGTGAGCTCTGGTAATTTATATATTTCAAGGAATTTCTCCATCTCATTCAAGCTGTTGAATTAATTAGCATAAAGTTGTTCATAATAGTCAACTATTATCATTCTAATAACTTTAGGATCTGTAGTGATGTCCCCTCTTTCAATCCTGGTATCTGTAATTCATGTCTAATCTCTTTTCCCCCACCCCCCAGTCAGTCTTGTTAGAGGTTTATCAATTTAATTGGTCTTTTTAAAGAGCCAGCTTTTGATTTTTCTCTATTATCTATGTAATTGATATTCACCTTTTTTTTTTTTTTAAAGCCCAACATAGGGCTTAAACTCATGACCCTGAAATCAAGACCTGAGCTGAGATCAAGAGTCGGATGCTTAACTAAGTCACCCAAGTACCCCCCATATTCACTTTTATCTTTAATATTTCCTTTTTTCTTCTTCCTTTGGGTTTAATTTACTCATTTCCTAGTTTAAGATAGAAGACTGAAAACTTTTTTTTTTGTCTAACGTAAACATTTAATGCTATAAATTTCCTTCTAAGGACTGCTTTAGCAGTATTCCACAATACTGTAAACATTTTCATTCAGTCCAAAATATTTTCTAACTTCCGTTCTGATTTCTTCTTTGACCAATGGAAGACTAAGAAGTATGCTATTTAATTTCCAAATACTTGGGGGATTTTCCACACATCCTTCTGCAACTGACTTCTTGATTAGTTTCTTTTTGGTAAGAAAATAGACTGATTTCAATCCTTATAATTTATTGAAACTTGTTTTATGGCCCCGAATATAGTATATCTTGATAAATGTTCTATGTGTTGGCCAAGAGAACGTGTACCCTGCTGCTGCTGAACGCACTGTTCTATAAATGTCCCCTAAGTCAAGCTGGTCGACAGTGTGGTTCTATCCATTACTGACACAGGGCTGCTGCAATCTCTAACTGCTGGAGATTTCGACAGCCATTATGGATTTGTGTATCTTCCCTGTAGTTCTATCAGTTTTAGCTTTATGTGTTTTCAAGCTGTTATCAGATGCATACACATTTAGAATTCTTGATGTCTTCTTGATGAACTGACCTTTTTATCATATAAAATGTCCTTTTTTTTGCCTGGTAATATTCCTTGTTTTGAAGTTTTATTCTGACCTGTGCTAATACAGGCAGTCCAAATTACTTTTGATAATGTCTGCATGGTATATCTTCTCCATCCTTTTACTTTTGGCCTATGTCTTCATATTTAAAGTGGGCTTCTTCCAGAGAGCATCTAAGTAGGTTCTGCCATTATCTATGTAATCAGACAATCTCTGTTTTAACTAGACTATTCAGACCATTTTTATTTAATGTGGTGATTAATATGATTTCATTTAAAACTACTATCTTGCTATTTGTCTTTCATTTGTCCCACAGGATTCTTTCTTCTCTTTCCCCCCTTTTCTTGAGTTCTTTTGTATTCAGTATTTTTTTAGGGTGTGGAAAATAGAAAAATCTATTTTTCTATAGATTGCATTTTCTCCTGACTGTGGGTCAAGTTTCTCTGCTTCCTTGCATACCCAGTAAGTAATGCAGTGGATGGCAGACACTGTTGTTTTATACTGTTGAGTGCTGAACTTCATTGTGTTCCTTTAAAGAGGGTTGGCCTTTGCTCTGGCATGCAGTTGTTACTTAAAGAGTTTGATCCTTTCAAAAGTGGCTTTCAAGGTTGGTTAAAGTGCTTTATTCTAGGGTTTAGCTCCAGTAGTAAGGCATAATGTTTCTGAGGACACTATCCAATGTCTTATACATTATAAGATCTATCCACACTGGTCAGTAGTGGTGTGACCTATTCCTAACCCCATGTTTCAGGAATTGCTCAGTCTACTAATTTCTGGTAGTTTTTTCCCTCCCCATGGGCATTTTCACCCAATACATGTATAGATCAGTATTTGGCCAAGGACTTCAAGGGACCTCTCATAAGGAGATAAACTCTGGAGCTTTCTTTCTGTGAAGCTCCTTTTCTGGTATACTGCTCTATGACTTCTAGCCACCTTGGGCTATCCATACTTTGATTTCTGACTCCTTAATTCAGCAACGCTATGAACTCTGTTAGGCTCTCCCCTCCCTGCACTTTGAAAATTGCTTCTGGGCAGTGAGCTACGGATCAAGTCAATGTTACCCTTCTTTTGAGGATTACAGACCTCTACTGCCTATTGTCCAGTATCTGGAAATAGTTGTTACATTTAGTTTGTTAGTTACCCAGTTGTTCATGATGAGAGGTCAGTTTCTAGAGCAGCTAATCCTTCAAAGGCAGAAGGATCATTTCCCTTATGTCCTTTTTTATTTTTATATATCTGGACTCAAATTCTTTCCAGTTTTATACAAGCTAGATCAGAACAAGTCATCCTTACCTTTGTAGACTTCTCTAAAGGTTGATCATATTGTGCCTGTTGCATAACATCACTGACTATCATTTTAGCAATCTTCCAAGCTAGCTCTTCTTGGGCCTTAAAAAAAAAAACACCAAAACAACAGAAAAAACCCAATTCAAACTGTTGATAATGGTTATTCATTAGAAAAATCAAGACATTATCAGTGCTCTAAACACAATTATATACACATATCATGTCCACTTCTTTGGATAAGCAGCACATTCCACGTCTGAATGCACCTGGACCACCCTCTGGCGACGCTACATTAACGTGCTGTTCATTCACTGTCTTCTACGGTCAGCTACTGGGTATCCAACATCATGACTATTTTCATGTTAGATGATCAAAACAAAAATTTTTCTTTTTCCACTCACTTCTCTCAATGTACTTAGCTAGTCAAAAAGCAAGGCTCTTCTGAAAACTGACAGTGAGGAAGGAAACATCTGAGCTTTTTGTTTCTACTGATGCCTGCTGGTTGATGAAAACCTGAAGGCATGGGTATTTTTCAGTGGCCAGAGCCTCTGAACCAAAGATCCTGCACTGCCCCCATGAGGCAACTGTCAGATGCTAAAAAGGGCCCACCCTTTCTTGTTACATCCTGGATAAAGGAGCAACGTGCCACGTGCCGCTTAAACACGGGAACTAAAGAAAGAGAAAACCTGAAACCTTACTTACACAAGGTGCCACTTATAAATAGGAATTTCTTTACACTAAAAGTAGAATTTACCTCGTCAGTATTTCCTTGCACCCATTTCTTCATAGCTTGTGAGAACATGGATCCTGGTAAACAAAACCAAAATTGAATGTAGATTTCATACACAATTTTACATTTAAAAGTGCTCTTATTCAAAAGCTACTTCCAGAAATGGATACTCTTTTTTTGTACAATCTCGTCTAAAATGTTAAGGAATATTAACCATTAATCGAAACTGATTATCTCCATTAACAAGTATTTAACTTGCAAACACCATGGTTCAAAAGACTTCTGAAAGGCTGTTTCAGAGTTCTGGACTTTTCCTTCTATTCTCCTTTATCATCTAGGGTGAGATTTGCAGCAAACATTAAGCAAGCAGAAGAAAACTGACCAGGATTTGGTCTTAGATTAAGAATCTAGCAACACACCAGGAGATATCAATCTACTTGCTATATATCCAAACTTTTCAGATCAGCTCCTATACAAAAGGGTTTCCAGTAGAGATTACATTGTTACATGCTCAATCTCTGGTCTGTATGAATTAACTGGGTAAGAGCAGAGTTTTAAATAGCCATGCTGTGTCTGAGCTACGGCACACCTCAGTCTCCTAGGAGATACACAAAAGCCTATCCACATCTGTACTCAGGTGCTGAGGAATCCCCAAGACATAGGCTAGTCACTTCTTCCATGAATGAAATACATAGCTTATCTTTTTTTTTTTTAATTTTATTTATTCATTCGACAGAGAGAGAGACAGCCAGCGAGAGAGGGAACACAGGCAGGGGGAGCGGGAGAGGAAGAAGCAGGCTCCCAGTGGAAGAGCCTGACGTGGGGCTCGATCCCAGAATGCCGGGATCACGCCCTGAGCCGAAGGCAGACGCTTAACGCTGAGCCACCCAGGCGCCCCTACATAGCTTATCCTTTCATTAACACAGATAGGTTCCTGTCCTAACTCTGCTTTAAATCAAATGGTTGGTAGATTATTTCTTAGGCAAGATCCTGATTAATTCGATGACTGGATTAGAACTAAAAATAGCACTCATGAAAAAGTACAAAACCTGGATCCATTTCCTTAATAATTTTCAGTATTAGCTAAAAGTCTGAATACTGGTCTAGTTAAACTTTATGGCCAAGCAGTCAACAGGGGCCACAACATTACGTGTTCTGCCTAAAGTTGCAAATGGCTGTTGAATTGCCCAGCTGCTGCTCCCTCTTCAGACTCATCTGAAGAGTCACACTGTTGACACTCTCCTACTTGCTTATGCTCTCTCTCTCTTTTTCTTTTTAATACCCATATGTCTGACTCCTTTCTGTGCATTCCTTCCTCCTTTAATATAGAACTTCTCCAGGACCCCATTCCCAGGCTTTTTCTCTCCTTCAACATATTTTCTTTGGGGTATCTCATCCCCTCCTGTGACTTTACCTTCAAAATGCAAATAATGAAAAAACTTGTCCTTGAGTGTTAAATTCATACAAATTGTCCTAAGGTATCTCAAACTTAATGTGTTCCAAACTTAGCTCGTTTGTTTCTTACCTACTCTTTTCTCTTATATCTTCTATCTCAGAAATTAATTTAATCCTTTATTAAAAATTCACATCATAAATTTTCACCCAGAGAACCATGTTAAAAAACTTAATCCACCTTCCTCATTTGCTCTCTATATGAAATCTGTCACCAAATTCCACCTTGAATGCAGTCTCTTGAATTTCTCTTTGGAAGTCTTAGAAATCTGACCTTTCTAATTCCTGCTACCATTATCCACCTTCAAATCCTCTTCTTCTATCTACATTACTAGCTAATCCTGCTACCCGACTGGTTTCTCTGATACCAATTCATTCCTCTATCACTGCCAGAAAAATGCATCTAGTTGGTACTCTGCTAACACTGGGGGCGCACCTGGCTGGCACAGTCGGTGGAGTGTGTGCTCTTGATCTTAGGGCTGTAAGCTCGAGCCCCACGTTGGGTGTAGAGATTACTTAAAGATAAAATCTAGGGGCGCCTGGGTGGCTCAGTCAGTGAAGCGTCTGCCTTCGGCTCAGGTCAGGATTCCAGGGTCCTGGGACCCAGTACTGATTCTGGCTCCCTGCTCAGCAGGGAGCCTGCTTCTCCCTCTCCCCCTCTGCCTCCGTCCCCCTCCTCACACTTTCACTTGCAGGTTCTCTCTGTCTCATATAAATAAACAAATAATGTAAAAAAATAAAATAAAATAAGAATCCCCGGTGCTTACACAACAGGAACACGCCAGGGCTTTCACAAGGTTCAATTTCACCTCCCACCACTGCATCCAGGCACTAGCACTGCCACTACAGAGACCACATGCTCACGTATTTTACAATTCCTTGTTATACTTTCTCCTAGAGGATTTGAATGCAGCTTTGTTTTTTTTAAAGATTTATTTTAGAGAGCGAGAGCATGCGTACACATGCACAAGAGCTGGGGGTTGGGGGTGCGAGAGGGAGAGACAGAATCTCTAGCAGATTCCCCGCTAAGCGCGGAGCTGGACCCGAGGCTTGAGCTCATGACCCTGAGATCATGACCTGAGCTGAAATCAAGAGCTGGACGCTTAATCAATTGAGCCACCCAGGTGCCCCTGAATGTAACTTTTAAAATTACTTTGCTTGCCCTGAAAGCAAACTTCTCATACTCTCAGAAGACTCTGAGATATACTCTTCTCAAAACTCAACCCTTTCCTCTGTGCTCTATCAGCATTTCAAAACCCAAACTGAAACTATAGGCTAATAAATGATGAACATTCTTGCAGCTATCCTCAGCAAGGAAGGAGAGGAAGCGGAGCCGAACTGTCACAACAGTGTTCTGAGCCAAAGCCCCGAGACTGCTACTGATCCGCTCTGTGATCCCAAACAAGTTATAATTTCCCAGAACCTCAGCTGCTTCATTTGCAGAATAAAGAGGTAGTATCCACACAGGTTGCTAAGAAATCTCCATTACTTGGGGTCTGAGAAGGCTTGAGAGTAGGGTTCTGTGGGTATCCTCAGAATAATAATCTGGATTAGTCTGTGTCAGCTTAAAAAAATAATACTTTTCTTAAATACATATGATCCATAATCTTACCACCTGGATAATCTCTGCAGAAATCCCCCCAGATTAATTAATTAAATCAACAAGTAATTAAAGAATGCCTATCATGTGGCAGGCATAATTTTAGAATCAGGGAATACAATCCCTGCTCTCAGAGAGGTGATATTACACTCAAGGAAGAGAAATAGACTATCAACAAGTATGCAAATAAGTGAGTAAGATAATATCAGACGGTGGTAAGAAAATAAAGAAGTGGTATGTTAGTGGTACAGATGAGTTGAGTTCATGTAGGCTGGGAAGTCCTTTCTGAAGAGAGAATACTTGCCATGAGAAAGAGCTCATGAAAGACACGGCAGGGGGAACGGTACACTGAGAGGCCCTAACAGAGAAGGGACCTCAAAAAAAGAATAAAGGGGACTCCAGTTAGATCCTAGTCCATCAAGAGCAGAGTGGTTCAAGGCAAACTTGTAGAGGCAGGCAGGGAACATTCGTAGGTGACAGCAAAGAGGCGATCCAAAGGTTTGGGAGAAGAGATGGGTGGGTAATTAAGCAGTGAAGCATGAAGGGTAAGAAAATTCAAAAAGTAGAGGAAAAGGGTATAATGAAAAGTAGAAGGCATCTCCCTCTTCTCATCCTTACTATGTTACATGCTTTGGGTATCCTTTCAGGAAAAAAAAAAAAGAATATGAATATATATGTATATATTCATATTCATTCCTCTAAAAATATCACACATAAGATCACCTATGATGTATTGCAACCAAAAGGTTTAACTCAAATCAACACTTCACGTACAAATCCCAGTTTACAAGAAACACAGGTAAGAAAGGAATAAACTGAATAGTACAACCAGGAAAATCCAGGTTGGGCATTTTATAGAATAACTAGCATGACAGGCTTGCGAAGCCAGGGTCATAAAAGAGGGACTAAGCTAGATTAAAATAAACAGAGTACACCTTCTTACTTGTATCCTTAGCATATAGCATTGTCTCTGGCCTTCTGAGTAAATGAATCAGATCTGCTGGCTCCTGCATTAGGTCATTTACTTACCACAAAAATACATGACTTAAAGACATGGCTGGACAGCTAGAGGAAGCACGGGGATATATGGATGTATTTACTCAAACTGCAGAAATTACTATTAATTGCTTTATGTAGGCATGTCTCGGTTACATTAATAATGCAAGTAACCTGATGGATGAGCCTGCTGGTAGATGATGTAATCCTGCTGCCTCTACCTTCCAACACAACCCAAGTCTGACCGTTCTTCCACGACCTAAATCACAACCACCACCATCATCCTCTCCTTAGACCACAGCAAGAATGTTCTTTCCCTGCTTCTCCTCTTAAACCCCTACACTCTATTTTCCCAACAGTTGCCAAAGCCACACCTTTAAAACATGAATCACATCCTGGGAACCCCTGCTCCAACTTCCAACTTCCTACCATGGTCTGTGAGAAGCCCCCAACCTTACTCGCCTCCTCCGCTCATCCCTCTGCTCACTCTTCAGCCGCACTGGTCTTGCTGCTGCTTGATCATGCTGGGCTCTTAAGCTTCAGGGTTTGTCTTGTGCCTTCTGCCAAGAACCTCTTCCTGCAGATCTTGCCAGGCTTACTCCCCCATTTTGCTCAGGTCTCTACTAAAAATGCAACTTCCTCAGTGAGACCTTTCCTGACAACCATTTTCTTTTTTAAGTAGGCTTCACGCTCAGCATGGAGCCCAGTGAGGGGCTTGAACTCACAACCCTGAGGATCGAGACCTGAGCTGAGATCAAGAGTCAGATGCTTAATTGACTGAGCCACCCAGGCGCTCCTCCAGACAACCACTTTTATTTTTTTCTTTTACAGATTTTATGTGTTTGTTTATTTTAGGGAGCGAGAACGTGAGCAGGGGGAGGGGGAGAGGGGGAGAGAAAGAGAATCTCAAACAGACTCCATACTGAGTGCAGAGCCTGTTGTGGGGCTTGATCTCCCGACCCTGAGATCATGAACTGAGTCAAAATCAGGAGTCGGATACTCAACCAAACGAGCCCCCCAGGCACCCCTGACCACCACTTTTAAAACAGAGCTCCCCACTATTCTTATGTTTATATATATAAACACACACACACACAGTATTCTATTCACTCTTTCCTCCACTATAATGTGAGCTCCACAAGGGCTGGAAATTTCATTTTCTTCTCAGAATCTAGAACCGTGAATGCATAGGGCAGGCACTCATATTTTAGAATGAATGAATAAGTGAATAATATGAAGAGACTGAATAAACCGAAAGAGCAGAGATAGTGTTTGGCAAAAGTTTCTTGTATATCTTTAGCTACTAACTACATATCTTAATTCCTGTGTGTGTGTGTGTGTGTGTGTGTGTAAAAACCCCGCAAGCACCCAACACCTATACTCTAGAGCAGTAGCACTTCTTTATGAGATGTCAGAGGAATAAGACCAGCTTTTTAAAAAATTAATGAGCTCAGAGATTCTCTTAATACTGGAGATGCCATGACCCTCACGGACAGAAGCCACCTGAGGACGGTGTAGAGCCCTTCCTGGCCGCTACCCCACAGAGGCTGGCTAGCACTTCCTCTGCTCCAAGGCTACCCATAACCGCTTCCTCCTAGTCATGTTTTACCCAATAAAAGATGCTACTAGACTCTAAGTTTCTTAATGGCAGGATCTGTATCTTCTAACCCCCCCCAGTGGATAGGAGTGCACAGAGGCACTAAAACATTATTTACTGAATGAACTGTGTAGACTTCTTTCAGTCTTTAAACTTTTCCTGACCACATACTTCAGACTTCTTTGGTGAAAGAGGAAATAAAATCAATTATTTAAATAAACTAATAAGGTGAAATAGGTAACAGGCCCTTTTTTGGTCTAAATTATTTCAACAATTGTTCCATTTTTTGCTTACTCTGTCGATGTATATCTGATCCAAAAGTAGAATGCTCATAACATCAGGTGGTATGACTCATTACTCAAACAACAGTTGCATTAAAAAATAAACATAATATGGGGTGCCTGGCTGGCTCAGTCGGTAGAGGAGCACGCAACTCTTGATCTTGGGGTCATGAGTTTGAGCCTACGTAGAGTTTATGTAAAAAAATTTTTTAACAAATATACATAATAGGAATGCAGTCCTATTAAATTTAATAGGAAGATTAACAACAGCTCTTAATTTTAAACACACTTATCAAAATAGAACATTTTTTCTTTTTAAAAAGTTTTTAAAAAATTATTTATTTATTCTAGAGAGAGGGAGAGAGAGAGGGAGCACCCACGCACACAAGTCGGGGGGAGGGGCAGAAGGAGAGGGAGAAGCAGACTCCTTGCTGAGCAGGGAACCCGACGTGAGGCTTGATGCCAGGACCCTGAGATCATGACCTGAGCCAAAGGCAGATGCTTCACGGACTGAGCCATCCAGGCACCCCTGGAGCATTTTCTTCTTACAAAAGTTAGTATCTTTTACTTAAGACAATACTGTCAATTCAATCACATTGAAAAATTTCTAGATCCCAACTGAATGGATCCACATTGGTTTCCAAAATCTTCCTGTGTAGACCAACTGTTTGGAAGTTGAGATCAGTCACAAATAATGTTCTTGTTAAAAAAAAGACTTCTATGTTTAACTCTTGCAGTTGATGGAGCACTCTCCTGACAAAGGATCTGAATTTCAACCTATGAATATTTTCCACAAATATTTCATAATAACTTCTAGCAAATTAGAGGAAATTTAATGAACTGAAGGGTCTCACGACAAACATTAAGTCCAACCTGGACTGGGTATTCACCATCTTTAATAGAAAGGTGACATTCTTTCGCAAATATGTGCTTTCTGTAATGGTAAAGCAAGCTCACTCACTTTCATTCAGAGATGCAACTACATGTAGCCCTTGGGTTCAGCTGTGATATAAACACAAGTGAGAGATAAGACAGTTACTTCATAAAATAGATCTTCAGTGATCCTTCACTTACAGTCAATGACTGATGTGAGTGAAGGCTTAACACGGAGTATAAAAACACCACAAACCTTTTGATTTCTTTACATCAGGTTCAGGCTCAGATTCTCGAATGAATTGCCCCAAGTCACTTACTCTTCCGAATGTCATCTTCCTAAATAAGTACAAAAAGAAGAACATGATTTCTAACAATCAATTTTAAATTAAAGAAAGAAAAATACAAAAAAAAAAAAAAAAAGGAAAAAAGAATCCCATTCTTAAGCATCTCATCTAAAGCTAGAAATACAATTTATAGCTAGCTCATGTTATTCAAAGCAAGGCTTATTTCAAATAGAACTGTCCCCCAAAGAAAGCAAAATAATCTTTAATTCAGTGTAATTCCATTCAAATCCCAAAAAGGTTTATGAAACATGATGGGTGAAGAGATGGCTCACAATACTAAAATTTATACAGAGGAGGAAAGGTGTAAGAATAGCCGAGATAATTCTGTAAAAGAGATAAAAAGGTAGGAACCTGCCCTAGACCAAAATGTGTATTATAAAGTATGGTAATTATATATAGTTATACATGCTATAAAGCTATAACAATATAAAAATTAAAAGGCAAAGAACACAGTGAAAGATCTTATTTAACAGATCACATCAATAATGAATTTTAAAAAACATACAGAATCCCAACAAGTCACTAAGAAATCATCCAACAGAAAAACGTAAAAAGGAGACGAATAGTCAACTCATGGAAGAAAAACCTGTTAACCAACAAAATGCCAAAAGAAGTTGAATCTTGTGAGCAGGAGTCCAGGTGGTAAAAAAAAAAAAAAAAAAAAAAAAAAAAAAAAAAAAAATCAAACATCTGATGCTATTTAGCGTCAATAAAGATGTGGGGAAAATTAGTATCTTTGTTAATGAGGGTACGGATGCAAAATATATAGATACTTTCAAAGGTAAATTGGTAAGATCTATTGAAATTTAAAGTCTGCGACTTGGTGTAAGGAAGTAAATAAGAGGAAGTCTTTTGCTATTCTGTGTATAACTGCAAACAACTTAAATACTCAATATTTCATAATCTGTGAAAAACTGTAAACAACTTAAATACTCAATACCAAAGGGCCAAACAGTGGCCACACTTATGAGCTATAATTAATATTATATATAGAATACTGTAACACAGTTAAAATGAGGTAAATCTGTATAGACTAACAAAGAGAAATCTCCAAAACTCACTGTGAATGAAAGCACAAGATATTGAAGAGAGTGTGATATCAATTACATAAAAATAAGCAAACAAAAATACATACTATAATGTAACAGTGATTATCCTGAGTAGGAAGGGGAGAGAAAGCAGTGGTGTGTGACCAAAGGGGACATTAGCCTTATCTATCAATTTAACCTGTACAAGAGATTAATATATTTGTAATTAAAAGGTAGAAGAAGAAACTCTGTGATGCCTACGTATTATTTCGCTTTGGGCACAGTGGGTCTTATTTGAGGGCTACTGTTCATAGTAAGTCATCATTTCACATGTGGTTGCAATACACCAACGGATACAAATTTGTCTGCCTTCAGAAAAATTTCAGGAAGATGCCAAAACCAGAAAGCTAAAACAAACACTGAAAACTCTCTTTAAAGATGAAGAAAAGTCATTTTCCCTTTTCTGATCCATTTTATACATTATCTGTTAAAATATATTTATTTTACATACACAAAAAACTTAACAGAAGTAAAACATCTTGCAATTGACAGACTAAGTAAGGTTTTAAGTAAATGAACCAACAATTCCCTAATGAATATAGTCTTTGGTAATTAAATCATGTAGGCTTATTGTCCATCATTTCCTAAAAGAAGCGCTAAAGATTACAACACTGCCTCAGCGGAAGTGTGCTTTTTGAAGACAATGTAGTCAAAACAGCCCTTTATTTACTTTTCAGTGCTTTCCAGGATTCCTTGGTCTCCCAAGTATCACTGTTACTTTCTGACAAAATCAATTAAACATGTTGAAATCCCTTTTCATGGTGCTGCCAGGACTGGGGTTGGGGTAAGGTAATCAAGAATTTACACAGATTTATAGGCTCATCAAGCCATCTTTAGGGAAGAGGAAGCGATTTTATGATTTGATCTGTGGTAAAGGTTGGTTAAGTGGCATATGCTATGAACTGATGTCTTTTTGTTACAGGATAAAATAAACACCCAATTCCTAAATACAAAGAAATAATTTTATTCTGGTTTCAAGTATTAGCTATACAGTCCATAATAAATGATGCTGGCATCTTTGTACTTTGTTTTTATTTTTCGTTTTAAGATAGAGACTTTGAAATAGCTAACATGTGAACCAAATGAAATATGGGAAGAGATACAGCCTAACACGTATCATATAAACATGATACTCACCAGCCTTGTACAGTGCAGTGGAATGACGACGGTAATGGTATTTACAGAGGTTTACTAGATACCTGGCAAGGTTCTGAATGCTTTTTATGTACCTCTAAACAACCCAATGAAGTGGAGATGAAAAAACTAAGACACAGAGGTTAAGAAGTTTACCAGTAAGTGGCTAAGCCAAGATTAAAACCGAGGAAGTTGCTGCCTAGTCTCCACTCTTAACTGTGGTCTACTCTGTACTATATATAAAAGTGCTGGGTATAGAACAGTAGATTAGAAACAATTTTTAAATTTTAAGTTAAAAAATAAAAGATGCAAAATTCAACAGACTTATAAAAGTTCGAGACCCTAGTTGAGCTTACCCGGCGTATGTCCGCTGATACAGAGATTCTGGATCCAGACTCGCAGCATCCACAATTATCGCTTCGTCAAAATTTTTCAGAATTTTAACACTGGCTTTTTTCATACTGGACTACAACAGAAATTGTAAAATTAATAGTATGTTATTCGGGAATCAAACAGTGCCAGGTTTGGATTATGACAGATTTGTACAAAATCTTCAGTATTTGAAATACATGTAATTCTCACTCAAGCTCATCATTATAGAGATGCTGAACAGCAATGATTCTGAAATGTAGCCTCGAAATACAATCACAGGAGGAAAGCACAGTATTACAATGTATAACATATGCATTTAATGCCAAATCTGTTTGTTTTCTTAATGATCTAAGTTCCAACAAATGTGCTATCTTCACAGGCATTACATTCCCAAATGTACAAGACTCCCACCCACCCAGACATATATAGCTTAGCTAACTTTTACAAATAAACATAAATACTTTTGATTTTCAGTGAGGCTATGTTACAAAGGAGAAGCTAAAGAAAACTTTCTAAAATGACCAGCTAGATGAGTGCAGTAAGTTCCCCACCCAGCATGTCATCTCCCACTCCTCATCCCACAAAAAAAGCAAGTAAGAATTGGTATTTCTATGAAATACCAGAGCCATAGTTTTCCCAGATATTCCATCTCTAAAAATTCAATTACAGACACAGTTCCACAAAATGACTAATATACAAGATTATTCCTCATTGTGGCATTGTTTAAAATAACAAAAGATGGGAAAGTGCTTAATATCCATGACTAAGATATAGGTTAAATTAATAAAATAAAAATTGAACAGACACTTATAGAACATGCTCTACAGTGTGGGGGAGGGGTTCTTTTTATGTGCCAAGAAGGGTAAATTATTAAAAAGAAAGAGGCACCGGGGCGCCTGGGTGGCTCAGTTGGCTAAGCGTCTGCCTTTGGCTCAGATCGGGTCCTGCACTGGGTTCCCTGCTTAGCAGGGAAGTCTGCTTCTTCCTCTGCCTCTCCCCCCTGGCTTGTGCTCTCTCTCGCTCATTCTCTTTCTCTCAAATAAATCAAAATTAAAAAAAAAAAAAAGTATCCACAAGAAAACTATTAGAGTTAACAAATGAATTTCATAAAGTTCCAAGGTACAAGATCAACACAAAAGTTTATTTCAATGCATTACCAATGAAAAATAAGAAGATGAAATTAAGAAAATAATTCTATTTATAATAGCATCAAAAACAATAAAAAATTCAGGAAAAAAATGTCCCAAGAAGATACAAGACCTGTACACTGAGGCCCACAAAACCATGATGAAAGAAATTAAAGACAGCTTAAATAAATGGGATGACATCCCATGTTCATGGACTGGAAGAAGACTTAATATTGTTAAAATGGTAATACATCCCAAAGGAATCTACAGATTCAATGTAAACCCAATCCTAAATTTCATATGGAATTGCAAGGGACCCAGAATAGGCAAAAGAATCTTACAATTAAAAAAAATAAAGTTGAAGGACACATAGTTCCTGATTTCAAAACTTGCAAAGCCGTAGTAATCAAAACAATGTAGTACTGGCATAAGATACACGTAGATCAATGTAGTAGAACTGAGAGTCCAGAAATAAACCGGTATGTCTAAGGTCAAATGATTTTTGACAAAGATGCCAAGATCACTCAATGGTAAAAGAAGAGTTCTGTCAATAAAAGGTTCTGGGACAACTAGATATCCACATGCAAAAAAATAGTCGGCCCTTACCTCACACAACATGCAAAACTAACTCAAAATGGATCAAAGGCCTAAACTCTTAGAAGAAAATACAGGTAGGCATGGGGAGTGACTGCTTAATGTTCCATTTTCGAAGTTTCCATTTGGGGCGATGAAAAAGTCTGGAACCAGATAGTGGCAATGGCTGCACAACTCTGTGAATATACTAAATTCACTATTCAGTGAACATCACTGAATTAGACACTTAATAACATTTAACTTTCTGTTAGCTGAATTTTACCTCAATTTAAAAAAAACTGTTTTTCTATATGCTTACCTTTGAGTATAAGAAAAAAATTCCCTTTATTAATAGTATCAAAAAGAGTAAAATATTTAGAATAAACTTAAGAAATACAAAACTGATACTTGAAAACTACAATATGTAAGAAATTAAAGAAGATCTGAATACTTGAAAGGCATCCTATATCCTCTGTTCATGGATCAGAACATTTAATATTGTTAAGATGGCAATTCGTCCCAAATTGATCTATGGAAGCAATGCACTCCCTATCAGAATCCTGGCTGCTGTCTGCGTAGAAGTTGATAAACTGATCCTTGAATGCATCCGAAAACTCAAGGGACCTCAAATAGTCAAAACGATCTTGAAAAAGAAGAACTAAGTTGGAAGACTCTCCCTTCCTTCCTGATTTCAAAACCTGTTACCCAAGCAAAGGTAATTAAGACAGAGTTAAACAGTTATCATTTGAGCTAACAATTCTACTTCTAGATATATACATAAGAGAAATGAAAACCTATATTCACACAAAAACTTGGACAGCAGCATTATTCATAATAACCAAAAGAGAGAAATAACCCAAATGTCCATCAACTGAAGGATAAACGAAATGTGGCATGTGTGTAAAATGGAATATTATTTGGCCATAAAAGGAATAAAGTTCTGGGATGCGTGGGTGGCTCAGTCAGTTGAGCGTCAAGACTTTTGATTTTAGCTCACGTCATGATCCCGGGGTCTTGGGATCGGGCCCTGCGTCTGGCTCCTGGCTCTGCGGGGAGTCTGCTTTTCCCTCTCCCTCTCCCCTTGGCTCATGCTGTCTCTCTCTCTAATAAATGAATAACTTCTTTTTAAAAAAACCAACAACCAAAACAAACAAACAAAAGGAATACAGTTCTGATACATGCTAAGCATGGATGAACCTTGAAAACAGCACGCTAAGTGAAAGAAACCCGTCGCAAAAGACCCCACATCACATGGTTCCAATTATATGAAATGTCCAGAATAGGCAACTCTATACAGACAGAAAGTAGCTCAGTAGTAGCCTAGGGCTGGAGGAATTGGAGGACTTGGGGGGTATTACTTAAAGGACACAGGATTTCTTTCTTAGGTGAAAAACCAATTGGCTTTGATGACAGTTAAGCAACTCTATGAATATACTAAAACTACTAAATTATACAACATAAACAGGTGAATTGTATGGTATGTGAATTATCTCTCAATAAAGCTGTACAAAAAATGAAAGGAAGAAAAAAGAGTATATACAGAATGATTTCAATTATATAACTGAATAGGTAACACAAACCTATACACCATCAAAAGTTAGGATAGTAGCTTTCCTGGACAGTGACTAGAAGGGGGCACAAGAGGGTTTATGGACATACGGGTAATGTTATGTTTGTTTCTTGAGCTGGATGCTGGATACACGGATCAAATCTGTTTACGAAAATTCTTCAAGCTACATAGAGTTATGATATATTGAGTTTTCTGTATATATATATATTACACTTCAACCAAAAGTGTAAAAATATATTTTAAAGTCAGCACCTAGACCTCTGAAGTGCTTAAATAACAAAACATTCTAGCCTGTATCAGAACACAAAATGGCAACCACATTCAACGGATCACCTGCTACGCAACCTGAACAGGAGGAAAATGTGCTGCGGAGAGCCCTGTTGCTGGTAATAAATAGTACTGTTGTGTAAATTAAGAAACTTTATCCAAGGCCCTGTGTCAAAAAGTCTGCAGTGTTATTTATGTGTCAATGGTGTGATGAGAAACTAATTATGCTACATTATGGTGAAGAACACTAGACAGGGAATCTGTTTGGGCTCTACACCTACTGTGCGATTTTAATAAAATTAGTTAACTTTTTTTTTTTTTTAAAGATTTTATTTATTTATTTGACAGAGATAGAGACAGCCAGCGAGAGAGGGAACACAAGCAGGGGGAGTGGGAGAGGAAGAAGCAGGCTCATAGCGGAGGAGCCTGATGTGGGGCTCGATCCCATAACGCCCTGAGCCGAAGGCAGATGCTTAACTGCTGTGCCACCCAGGCGCCCCTAAAATTAGTTAACTTCTTAATACCTTCCTAGATCTCTCTTGGGGACAAACCATTTCACCCAATTGTGGGGAGAATCAGTTAAGGTTTGACGCATGAAAGCACTCTAAAAAAAACTCAAAAAGATTAAGGAAATATAGTGTCCCTGCAGTTCAAAATGGAACCAAAAGCTCTTCGGTGAAATACAATATTAAGAAAGGATGATTAAGAATTATACTAGGGGTCCCTGGATGGCACAGTTGGTTACCTCCGACTCTTGGTTTCAACTCAGGTCGAGATCTCAGGGAAGCGAGATCAAGCCTGCTCTGCTCCGTGTGGAGTCTGCTTGGGGTTCTCTCTCCCCCTCTCTCTGCCCCTCCCTCTCATGCTCACGAGGTCTCTCTCTAAAATAAGTAAATCTTAAAAAAAGAAAGAATTATTCTATAAAAAAGCATCCCAAATGTAGTTACTAAAATTTCCCAAATAACTGCACAAAGAGTTCTTTGGAGGCTAGAAATGTACGTCGTATTATCTGATTACTGAAGGCAACAGCTGGAGTCAGGCAGAAGAGTGGCCTGAATGAAACAGCACACCACCTTACGACATAATACACTGCTAATCACTGCAGATATTTGTGTTAAAACACAGAGTAAGTAGGCGAATTTTATTTTCTTCGTTTCTTCTAACAACAAAAACTTCCAAACAGAAGGGAAGGATGTGTACACCTTTCTCCCCATTGTCAGAGGCGAACTGATCGGTACCTGAGAAGCCGAGCTGTCGGAACCACCTGGGTGAGAGTCATCAGGAGGACCGAGGGAGCCGTGAGCCGTCAGTGACACATTTCCTCCCAGAAACTCATCTCCTCGAACCGAATGGATGAGATCATTCAAATACTTATAATAAAGATTGCTGGACAAGAAACCAGGCAAAAAGACCTGGAAGAGAGGACAAGCATTATTTTAGAGGTGAAATCAAATACAATTAAAATCTTCTTTGAAAGCAGAATTTTATGCACAATTCTACCAGCTAGCACAAGTGATTTTGCTTTTCCTTGTTATACTCCCAAGTATTATCCCTTCATGTACAGTTTACATTGTGACTAAAATTATGAGTACAATTTATAGGTGTGTCCCCTAGGAGCTTACCATAAACTATTACATAGACTTGATATTTAGATTTTTTAGTGACCAGAAAACATGCTGCAAGGGAATCTAATCTGAAACTAGATTTTTCTGGTTATAAATATTAAAGTCTTAGCGTATATATTGATTTTTTTTTTTTACTTCTGAACTGATTTCCTTAAGATAAATTACCAGGTATGTGATTATTGAGTTAAATGGGGTGAACATGTTAGCTTTGATATGGATAGCCAATTTACTCCTCAGAAGGATGTTGTCAATTTGTATCATTGGCAGTATATCAAGGTCTCTGTTTTGACATAGGCTTTCCAACACTGGATTGTGTTTTTCCAAATCATTGTTAAGTGAGTGCCTAATGATACATGGATGTTTTTATTTACCTTTAAAAATTATTAATGATGTGGAATAAGTTCCCATGTTTATTACTGGCATTTCCTATTACCAACTTTCCCTTCACAGCAGTTAGCATTATGACTGTAAACAGTCTGTGTTTAATGTGTGCCTTCTTTATAGACAGAGCTCCAGGAGGGCAGAAGCCACATTTCTTCTGTTGACCACCAAAACACCAATACCTGGCACAGAAATTCTCAAAGTACTGATGAACGAATCATCCGTGTCTTTTTCTCATCTATCTGACAGTATTAAAATTAGTGTAAGTTCTTTACATATACACATTGTATAAGAAATATTTAAACATTCTGTTTTTCTCTGTATTTTCATATTCTTTTTTATCCAGAAAGTTTACTTTCTTTATATGATACAGATTTGGAACTTTTCCTAATTTTAGATCAGGAAGATTTTAATCATGAGGAATTTTTTATCCCTGGGCAACAGCTGATTATCTATTCACCTTACCATGAGCTTTTTAATGATCTGATTTCTATATGTAACTCTTCCATGTTCCTGAAATTCAGTTTCTATGTGCGGTATTATTTAACAGTGCTTACTTAATCCTTTCCCACCTAGATACACATGACATATATAAGCATCATAACCTCATGGGCTTATCCTGGGCTCTGTGTAATTCCTGGTAAAATCCGCTCTAGTTCATTAGAAGAATAAGTCATTCACAGATTCTAACACCTTATTATTAATAAGCTATTAGTGATCCCCCGCAAGTTATGATACACAAAACTAGTGTTCTAACCCTGTTGACAGATACTGATGAAATATTTGGATCATTTTAAGCTAATTTTGTCCAATACTGCTATCTAACTATTTTTGAAAATTTAATAATAACAGTAGTAATAATAGCCATTAACATTTTTTAAATACTTACTATGTGCTGGACGCAATATTAATAGGAACTTTGTACATCTTACCTCATTTTTATCCTTAAAATAGCTTTTAGGTAAGTACCCATATTATCTCCATTTTAGAGATGTAGAAAATGGCATTAGAGAATTTCAATAACCGCCTGAGGTCACTCAGCCTATAAAGGCTAACTTAACACATACCAAGTCAGACTCAAAGCCTCTGCTCTTAATCACTACGCTCCACTGCTTCAATTTTCCATTTTTGTTACATTTGGTTTTTTTCCGTGTTATGTTTTCTGGGTTTCACCAGTAAAAACTTCTTGCAGTTTAATATTTTTGAAGTTCTTGGTTACCTTCTCCATGGTCGTCCAGGCCTGACGTAATGGAGTTGTGAAACAGTTAGGGAGTGGCCCACCTTCCCTGCAGATATTGGATTCAATTTCTAATCGTACAACATCATCAAATCCAAGAGGATGTGTGGCTTGGAGGGAGAAGTACCTATGGTACAAAGACAGCCAAAATCAAACCAAATTTCCTAGCTAGTATAAGCAACTTCTGGCACCTACTCTTCTACGAGGCTACTTGATTCAGCTTGCAGACCTAGGACTCGAGAGCTGGCTCCTAAGGGCCATGCTGCAACCTTCACTCCCACAGCCCCGAAGGTATCTGAGTCAACTTGCTACATTCCTATCTCCTTCCATCTTCCTTAGTCCTTAAGATTGCTGAGGGTCAGGCTACAAGTGAGACAAAGAAATCAATCAATCGCACGTATTTAATGGGCACCTATTCTCTGTTCAGCATTTGGGAGGCAGAAATGGACTTAAGAGAGGGCAAGACACAATTCTCTCCCCGGAAAGAGAGCAGAAAAGACCTCTGCATCGGACACGATGAGAACACACCACTGTAACTACGAGGTACAGGTACTATACATGCAGGAATTCAAACTACAACAGCGCCGAGGGTGAAGTACATGGATCTCATGTATTTGCACAGAATAACAGGACTTGGTGAAGACTGGGTGTGGAAAGGAAAAGGAGTAATCAATGCTACCTTAAAGATTTCTAACTTCATAAGATATAATGCAAAACTAGTGTTCTGGTAGGCTGATTATAAACTGGATACCAAAAAAAGGAGGATTAAAAGCAAAAAAAATATATGTATGTTTTCTTCCAAGCATTCTAGGGACTTCTAAATCTTGTCTATGATACAAATACAGAAAGACTAATTAGGTATGACTGTGATGATACATACATAACATACATAACATATAAAAACAAACAGGGATGCGGGGCCTGGGTGGCTCAGTCGATTGAGCATCTGACTTGATTTGGGCTCAGGTCATGATCTCAGGGTTGTGGGATGGAGCCCCGTGTCGGGCTCCACCCTCATTGGGGACTCTGCTTGAGATTCTCGATTCTCTCCTTCTCCCTCTACCCCTCCCCCATCACATGCTTGCTTGCTCTCTCTCTCCCCCAAATAAATAAATAAATCTTTAAAAAAAAAACCCAAAACTGGGATCGGCAAAGTCAAATTTGGCACAATGAACTTGACAAAATGACAGTGCCAGTGGGATGCCATACGGTGATCTTTATTTAAAAATGGCTCCCAATGTGAAAATGGGATCCAGTGGGCAAACAGGGTCTCCGCTCTGTGTGCCTACTGAGCTCCAGCCAGGACTTACTACTAGTGCCACTCTTCTGTTCCAGCGTAAAAAAAAAAAAAAAATTCTTTTTTTTTTTTGTTATTAGCCTTTTCTTAACAAATAGTCTCCCACCTTGTAACAAATAAGTTGGTAAATACTCCTCCATGATTTGAATTTTGGGGCACCCCAGACCGAATTTCTAAATGCAAACACGTGCTATTTCAACATCCACATAACAATGTTTCTTATATAATATTTCCCACAAATATAAATAAACACTGGGCAAACAATAATTGCATTCCAGATCAAGTTCTGTCACTAACTTGCCCTGTGACTTTGAGAAAAAGGGTCTTCGTTTTCTTATCTGCAAAATGGGAAAATCAGACTAGATCCCAAATCTGGCTATCCATCAGCAATCATCTGGGGTTATCTTCTAAAAATAAAAACTCCTGGGCCATACCTCAAACGTGCTGCATCAGAACCTCTTAGGGTGGAGAGCTGGAAACCTATTTTTAACAAGCTCCCCGCTGGTTCTTACGCAGACAGCCCAGCAGGAACCTGCACAGCAATGCTCAGGAACCACTGACCTAGATGTGCTCTGCTCTCCTGCAGCCCTAACATCCCACGGACTTTCCTCTACTGTCAAGTTATCCTCTCAGCGGTTGCTTGTGGATACAAATACATTACTTTTCTTTACAGAGTAAGAAAATTAAATGAAAACTAAGAGTACCACAGCTGGCCACAGGCTTATCACTCGACTGACCAAATGTTTTCAGTTCTGTTCAATGTAAGATTTTGCCATCCTCTCATTTTCAGTGAAGACCAACGAAAAACTATTATTCACTGAATAGTAACCTGGCTGTGCAGATCTGCACAATGTGATACACCCATACATAGGTATCTAAGACCCTTTACAATGTATTCCCTTCAGTTTCATCTTCCTCTTATATTCCCTACCCAAGTTTTACTTACCCTAACTCAAGTTTCCTGAAAGTGCCACATTCCCCTAAGTTTCTCTGACTTTGCTTGTGCCAGTGCTTCTGCCTAGAATGTTCTTTCCTGACTTCTCTGGCTAGCAAAATTCAATTCATTATTCAGGATCCAATTCAAATCTTTCTTCTGTGAAACCCTTCCTGAACTCCACCACCGTCATCCTTCTTGCCACACACAAACCTCCCACTCCCCCCGCAGAATTGTTTGTTCTAAGAATCCTAAAACTTTATACACACCATATGAAAAGCAGCTTTTATGCTACTCCCTGTGAGCTCCTTGACAGCAGAGACTGGATTTGTTCATCTTTATTTCCGAAATACATATCAAATATTCAACATTCACCAAATGCTGAATACATCAATAAAACTCACTTGTCATATAAAATCATGGCATCGTTCTGTGCCTCCTGTCCATCATACTGGCCCTTTTTGGCAGCAAGTTGAGACTGGAAGTTATCTGCTGCCAACCAGAACTGTAAGATATTCACTGCATCCTCTTTTTCCATGTACTAGGAAGGAAAAATACAAAAGAAGAAAAAAAAGAATATAAACAGATTTCTCTAGCCATCTCTAGTCCATAAGCCCAACCATTAAAAATACAGGACATACACAAAAACCAACAACAAAAAAAACCAGATCCACTTGTTCAGTTCATGCCAGTCAGCAACTCACAGGTGCTTTTGAGACTGAAAAGTTGAAAACCATTCTCGTAGGGGATAAAAACCCAAAAAACTAACAACACCCCACACCACACTGCTGGATACAAACTTAAGTGAACTGGAATAAGATTCACAGTAAAGATGATTAGCGGTCCCTCAGTGGCTAACATACGAAAAGTACACTAACCAGACCAAATCTTTCATACCTGATCATTGCCATCACTCCATGCAGCCACAGTAACCCGAACAAATTGCGGACTTACACTTACGGCAAAGAGAGGGCGTGAGAAAGCACATCACCCGAGAGCTCTATTCTTGGGAGAGGCAGAGTGCAAGTGTGTATCTAAGTTAATGCTTTGTGAGCCTGGAAATCCTCTCTGCTTAACAGTCATGTGCTTTGCAACAAAAGAATTTCATTTCCGAGACCTAACAAATACCGTTACACTAAACCGTATGCCTCAAAGACATTAATCTACTCATTGCTTGAGAAATCCTATCAAGGGGCTAAAGTAAAAGTGATGATAGGAGGAAAAAATACTCCTTTTCTTTCTCTCTACTGAAGTCTGGTCTGCAAATATGTGTGCACTGGAATCAAGTATCAAATCTGTGGTTTTAAAACAGCTCCAAGATAATTAAAAATATGCATTCTCTTATAAGCAGAAGTTTCAGTTTTTCAAAATTAGAGTTATTTTATACTGATTTTTCACATTCTCTTTAATCTAATATGCCATTAAAGTACTCTTGCCATTAGGTGTACAACTTAACATAATAAAATTATTTCGTTCCAATTCATCTTTTTGGAAATGATTTGGCTCTTCCATATTATTTTGTACAGAGGGGGCCCCAGCATTTCTAGTTTAGAGGCTGGAATGCTCTAACAGAGTGTGAAAGGAAATGCAGACTTTACCTCAGAGAAATAAAAGAGGGCTGACTCACAGAAGAGAATGTCAGCCAGGTAAACAGTTCCACTGGTCAGCACTTCAATCTGGTATTTACAGAAATGGTGACTTCGCAGAAACTCACTAAAGTGCCTGCACATGGACAAAAAGGGAAAATTTGAGGGAACGACCAAGGAAAGAGCTTAACTGGGAAAAATATACTCTTTCCATTCTGTGCCTATTGTATCTTAAAAGCCTAGGTCAACACTACCTCCCTTCCCATGGTGTCGTTCCTGGTTCCTACACCTGGAAGTAATCTCTCCCACCTCTTAGAAACTTTTAACTTTCCTCTGCTATGTGACACATGCTACCTCATATTACATGTAACCAAAGAACATACCCTATTTCTCTTAACAGGCTGTAACTTCCTTCAAAAGCAGGTATTATATCTGACTATGCCCTGCACACAGCACCCTTTTCCTAAGTACTAAATGAATTAATATGTAGATTTTTTTCCTTAAGGGCATGCAGCAGTGATTAATCTAAAAAAAAACAACAAAAACCTCTGGAGGCAGTTTCAACAAATCTATGTGAATTTAGTAATACAGCATCCATTAAGCTTAAAGCGTGCACTAACAAATTAGGATATCTACCTGAACACATGCATTGCTGGAATAAATAAATTCTAATAGTCACACTGTAGTTACAATCACCCCCAAATGACTTCAGAATTTTAAAGAACTCTTTAACTTAGGAAATATTAACATTAAAAACAAACATGTGTTTTAAGAGTTCACATAGTTTATATTTAAAAGACACCATGAACCAAGGTAGTCTTGGATATGCCTGTAAGATCCTGTAAACATTCAAAATACTTAAGTCCTCAAAAATAGTTTGCTTGTAGTTGAGTGAACCCAAATCCCCAAACCCAAAATGTGAATGTACGAAAATTAACTTACTCTTGCTCCATTGCACTGAAGACTACGGACTGTGCCAAGACAAAACAGTTGGGATCCACCTGTCCATCTTCTCCACAAATCTTTGCTGTAAAAGAAATGGTAAATAAATTTCCACTAAATCCAAACTGTACACCTTTGTGAACCAAAGCAGGAAATAACTGTAGAGGCATATAAATCAGCAAGTTTTAAATGAAGCCAAAAAAAAAAAAAAAAAACAGGTAAACATATAATCTTGAGGTAGGAAAGGTCTTTCTAAGCATATATATAAAAGTAGAAATCAAAAGATTTAACAACATAAAATTAATTTCTGTACATTAACACAGCCCCAAAACAAAATTAAAAAGGCAAACTGGGGGGAAAAATTTGCAGCACAAGTGACAGCTTACCCTGTATGTGATAGATTATTATCATTCACATATCAAGAGCTCCTACAAACTAGTAAGAAATGTCCCCAAAGAAAAATGAGCAAAGGACATGAAAAGATAGTTTGCAAAAGAACAAACACAGGGGTGCCCAGCCGGCTCAGTCAGTAGAGGATGCTCCCGGGGTTGTGAGTTTGAGCCCCATGCTGGGTGTAGAGATCACTAAAAAAATTAATTAAAAAAAAAAGAATAAATATGAAATGGCCAATATGAAAAGATATACACACTCACTAGGAATCAAATCAATATAACCACAAGTTAGACTAAGGAGGCACCCTACCTTTCGTCTAGTAAACTGGCACAAAATTGTTGTAACGATGCACGTTTCATTGTTTAACACCACACTGCCTTGCTTGAGCAAGGGCACGGGAAAACTGACAGTAGTGTTAGTGAGAATATACTGGTATATCCTTCTCTGGAGAAGCTTTAAAAATAAATATGCCCAGGGCACCTGGGTGGCCCAGTCAGTCAAGCATCTGCCTTCGGCTCAGGTCATGATCTCAGGGTCCTGGAATCGAGTGCCGCACTGGGCTCCTTACTCCCTGCTCAGCAGGGAGCCTGCTTCTCCCTCTCCCTCTGCCCTTTCCCCTGCTTGTGCTTTCTGGCTCTATTCAAAAAATAAAATAAACAAATAAACATGCCCTTCCAATCAGCAATTCTAACACTGCAACCAAAAGAGTTATGGATTTGTAAAAAGGTTTATCTGTAAAAAAGCTTATCAAAATGTTATTTGGCAGAAACATGAAATGTGCTAAAATTAGGAATTACCTTAGTAAACAGCAGCAAATCAGTAATCTGTTTAGCCAGCTATTGAATACAGCTGGAAAAAACAATTCACCCATGATGGCTGGTTTCACTTTAAGTTCACGACCTTAGTAGGACCTTAATGAAACCCAAGGATCATACTACAGTTTCCTGGTTCATTTACTCTCATACTCTGCCAGACATCACACAACACAACTTCTCTCTCTTTGAACACCTTAACGCCTCCTTCTGCTCTCTCTGCTGATGACTTGGCTTCCTACTTCATTAAGAAAATAGAAGCAATCTGGGACACCTGGGTGGCTCAGTCAGTTAAGTGTCTGCCTTCAGCTCAGGTCATGATCCCACGGTCCTGGGAGCGAGTCCCACATCGGGGTCCCTGCTCAGTGGGGAGCCTGCTTCTCCCTCTGCCTGCTGCTCCCCCTGCTTGTGCTGTTTCTGTCTGACAAGTAAATAATATCTTAAAAAAAAAAAAAGAAAATAGAAGCAATCAAAAAATATTCCCACAACTTCCTACCACATCTACCAGCTCACCTGCACCTCTATGCTTGCACTCTGCATTTGAGCACGGGATCCCAATCTCTTTCGCCTCCTCAAGACTTCTTTCTCACAGAAACTGTCCCCTCTGCCTCCGGCATCAATTTTTCCTTTGCTGCTGCCTCATTCTCACCGGCTATATAGTCTGTATGCTATACATGTACGCTTGTTTGTATGCTATGCCTTATAGGCTCACGACATGTCACCACAAAAACAAAACAAAAGCCACTGTCCCTTGATTTAACATCCCCTTCCAGCTCATTTTTAGAGCAAAATGCCTCAGAAGAGTTGCTCATACTTGCTGTCTCCACTCCGCCTCCCATTCTAAGACTCCTCTAGTTAAGTTTCTGTCTCCAGTGGTCCACTGAAATTAAGATAACTGATGGACCAGCTGTCCACAAGGTTGGCAAGTCCATTCCATTCCTAGTATTCATCTTAACCTCTCAGCTGGATTTAACACACCTCTGATCACTCCCTGACTCCCAGAAACACGTTTTCACTTGGCTTCCAGAAACGACTCTCCTGAGACATAGTTGATACAGCAGAGCCAACTTTACAGGCTGCTACTTCTGAGTCTCCTTTGCTGGTTCTCCCTCACCTACCAAACCTGCGAATGTTGGACTTGCCCCAGGATAATCCTTAGGCCTCTACTCACCATACTCACTCTGAGGATAATGTTATCCATGGCTCTAAACCCATCTATATGCTGATGACTTCCAAACGTATCTCCAACCCAGGCCTCTCTCATCAACTCCTAGCACAGACAGCCAACTGCATACTTGACCTTCACCACTTGGGTGTCTGAAAACCCAAACTCCTGATTTTTCCCATAAGCCACTACCGCTACAATCTTCTTCATCTTATAAATGGCAACTTCATTCTCCCAGTGATTCAGATTTTCAAAAATGAAGTCATGCTTGATTCCTTTTTCCCTATCACACCACTCACTTTCAAACCATCAGCAAATTCTAACACCTGTCCCTTCAAAATATTTTTTAAATTCCACCACTTCAAGGATTTGCAGAAGATGAAGGAGGCAGTGGAAGCATAGCTTTTGGGTTATTCTGAATCCCATGTAAAAAGGAAGTAATTAAACAGCAACACCGGAAACCCATGGATAACATTTACAACAAAACTAGGCAGATGGGATACACAGAAACAGCTCAAGGGCAGACTTCTTCCAACTGTAACATATTTGAAGTACAGCTGTATTAGAATACTCCAAGTGAAAAGGAGAATATGGGGTAGGATTCAGAAGACTGAGGCTCAGAGAAAAAAATGGTCTAAAAACATATAGGTAATTAACATTTTAACTTTCTCCCTTAATCACTAAATGTTCTCAACTTATACTTCCAAAGATTTTTTCCCCTCATGGGATTATATCATTAATTTGATAAAGTTTAAGAAAAGGAAAAAAAGAAATGAAGTGATATTTCATTTTTAAATGTAATTTATTTGGCTCAAAAATCCCCCCTTTCTCCCCTACCACAGTTTGGTTATTCACTGGTACAAACGAATCCCCAAAGGAATCACTAGCCAACCAAATCCTCAAATAGCCAAATTCTAATCAGTTAGGACACCCTAGCTGTATAATTATATAGGAAATGTTGGTCTAGAGAAGCCTGGAAGATGGCAGCAACAAATTCCCACATAAAAACAGCGGAACTACATAGAAAAACCAAAATCCAACGACAACATTTGCAACAAAACTGGGCAAAAACCCAAAATACAAGCAAACGGGGACAAACAACCAAGAGCCACAAGACCTATATGTTATAGGCATCTGTGTGGGAGAAAGAAAAAGGAAACAATGGGGCCAGCATCTGATGGGCCCCCAAACAGCCAACAGTTGTTCCCTGGAAAGTATGGTGGGCCAATTTAAGAACCACAGCTCAGACAGTAAAGGGTTTTAATATCTCCAATGATGAGCGAGTGCAAAATATCTATGGTAAAGATATAAAGAGCCCCACACTGGGAAGAATCTGCTAGGAGTAGAATAACATGCTGTATTTCATAAATCAAAAATACAAAGTCTCTGTAATTAAAATACAAAACTCAGTATTAGGACTTGATGGGAATATAATAAATACTTATTTAATGAACAAACAATCCACTATCATCTGTGATTACAGGTGTACCTAAGGTCCTTCTGATACAACACAGTAAAAACTTTAGATTTTTTAAATTATTTTTCTTATTATTTTATTATTTTTATTATTTTCTTATTATTACAGAGAAACAGATTTACGTAACACAGTATACACATATGTATATGAATTTATGATGAAAACAATGTCCTGAAATGATGTTTGTTTGCCCTTATTATTGAGCACTTTGATTTTTCTATTCTAGTTTTTTTTTTTTGGCAAGAACATGAGGTCGTAAGAGGAGACTGGTCTGAATTTACAGTTTGAAAAACACTGCCGTGGGGCGCCTGGGTGGCACAGCGGTTAAGCATCTGCCTTCGGCTCAGGGCGTGATCCCGGCGTTATGGGATCAAGCCCCACATCAGGCTTCTCCGATGGGAGCCTGCTTCTTCCTCTCCCACTCCCCCTGCTTGCATTCCCTCTCTCGCTGGCTGTCTCTATCTCTGTCGAATAAATAAATAAAATCTTTAAAAAAAAAAAAAAAGAAAAACACTGCCGAATAGCATACTAGTAAATGTGTAGGGGTCTATTTTCAAATCCCGACTCTGCCGTGTCTGAGTTCTCTTACTCTGGGCAAATTATTTACCCTCTTTGTGCTTCCAATTCCTCTTTTATAAAATAATTGTATTTATGCTACAAGGTTCTTTAGAAGATTAGAATTTATCCACGGAAGTGCCTATACAATGCGGTCTGGGACACAGTGAGTACTCAATAAATGCGGGCTACTATTGTTTTCTTGCTGCTGTTGCTATCTGAGTCAAAGTCTAAGAATTTGGGTCCAACATATAAGGGAGAAAAATTTTAAGTGAGATACAGTTGATATAACAAAGTGCTCTGAAAACAGACTAGGAAGGGATATGTTGAATTCCATGTTCATAAAAAATTCTCTAGCTAATAACCGAAACCACGCATCATCATCATCACTATTATTTTTGCCATAGCTTCAGCCACTGCTTACCTATGATGTCATTTCTCATTGCTTCTGTAATTGGTATCGGTTTAGCAGCATCTGGAGATATATATTTGGTAAAAGTATTCACTGCATCTTGCTCTATACCTGCAAGGGAAGAAGGGGACAACTTCAAAATTCAAAGAGCAACTTGGACGAGTAATGGACTAGAATTATGAACAGCAGGGCCCTTTACAGTATGACCAAGCACACACACACACAAATACATGTACATGTATTACAAATATAAATAACAATATATTTAGGACAAAACAAGCCCCCAGCATGTTAGGTTTTCACTGTTTGGTTTGTGGAACAGAGTTCTATGTGAATTCCCCCCTCCACTCCCCATCTAAACTAATGAGCTTTGTAACAGCAATTACTTCTGCGTGTTCTCTTTCCATGTCTCTTCTTCCAAAGTCTCAACTTGAGGGACTTGCACAGCAATGTAACAGCAGGACCTCACAAACATTTATAAATCTACACTTAAAATATTTTACAAAATAATTTCATATTCATGAATATATCTGTTTAACTTTCAGCAACCTCAGAAGGTTAAAACAATGAATCTCAATCTTCTTAGTCTCAGGACTTCTTTGCAATCCTAAGTTACTGAGGAACCTAAAGAACTTGTGTTAATGGGAGTTTTATCTATAGATATTAAGGTATTAGAAATAAAAAACCAAGAAAAATTATTGACTCAGTTAAAATTAACAATATTAAATCTTTTATAAGTTAACAAAAAAACATTTTTCATGGAAAAAAAACTATTTTCTGAACTGAAAAAAAATGAGTGAGAAGAGGGCATTATTTTACATTTTTGCAATACTCTGTTTGTCTTGATAGGAAACGCCTATATTTTCGTATCTGCATTGGTATTCAATCTGCTGTGCCATTTTGTGTTGGCTGAAGTATATTTTGATATAGTGATATAATAATGTGTGTGTGTGTGTGTGTATACACACACACACACACACACACACACACACACAGCCTTCATCCTTGTTCCTGGCAGAGAGCTTCTAAAGCCCCGGAATTTCCTAAGTGGGAGGGGTGACAGAAGTATATTTTATTATTCATAATAAGCCCCTTTCAACCACAGGGAAGTTTATGGTAATGAGGTGACCTGCAGAATGGGGCTGGTTGCCAGAGGAACCGAGCCTGTGATTACAGCATTGGGACTTTCAGCCCCACTCCCCACCCTCCAGGGAGGGTGGAAGGGCTGGGGATCATCAAGTTAATCACCAATGGCCAATAATTTAACCAATCATGCCCACATTATAGAACCATAAAACCCCTGAATGAAAGGGTTCAGAGAGCTTGGGGAATGCATCCAGGCGCTGGAAGGGTGGCACACCCCAACCCCACAAACACAGGGGCTCCTGCACTTAGGATCCTTCTTGACCTTGCCGTCTGCACCTCTTCACTTGGTGGTTCATCTGCACGCTTTATAATAAACCAGTAAAGTGTTTCCCAGGTTCTGTGAGCTATTATAAAAGATCACGGAACATGAGAAGAGGTTGTGGAAACCCCAGGTTTATATAGCTGGTTGGCCAGAAGTACTGGTGATAACTTGAGACTTGCAGCTGGCATCTGAAGTGGGGGGCAATCTTGTGGGACTGAGCCCTTAACTTGTGAGGTCTGCACTAACTCTGGGTAGTTAGTGCCAGAATGAATGAAACTGCAGAACCCCAAGTTACCACCCACAGAGAATTGGAGAATTGCTTGGTGTGGAAAACCCACACATCAGAAGTATTGTGAATGGAGAAATGGTTTTCTTTTATCTATATTAAGAAAATCTGGCTTCAAACACACAGAGATGGGAAAAGGAGTATTTTAACACCTTTTTGAAATCACTGTGAATATATTCTTCTTTGATACTACACCAAAACTTCACAAGTGGCAGTTTCTTAAAGGTTAGTCAGAATATGGACGCGCAAACCAGATCAGTGCACTTGTCTGTTACATTAGAATCCAGTAGTCTATCTCCCGTGGTAAGTAGATCTTTTTACTCATGATTTTATGACATTATATATTTTTGAATATTTTGGACCTTTCAAATGTTGATACACTGCATCGTATAATGTAAAAAAAAAAAAAAAACCTTATCAGAACACTCTTTAAATCTGTCAAAGCACTTGAAAAGCTTACATTTCACCAAGGGCAACAAATACTCTCAGCTGTTTTCCTTGAAATGACAAGTTCACTTTATTCATTTCCAAGAAAACACACGGCAAATATCCAAGTCTGTGTAACCACAGTCACTCTTTGGAGTAAAAATGGTATTCCATTTAAAAAGCAGCTAATTGAGAGGCACCTGGATGGCTCATTCAGTTGAGTGTCTAACTCTTGGTTTCAGCTCAGGTCATGATCTCAGGGTCATGAGATCAAACCCCGCGTCTGACTCCGTGCATGGCATGGAATCTGCTTCAGATTCTCTCTCCCTCTCTCTCCTGCTTACTCTCTTTTCTCTCAAAGAAATAAATAAAATCTTTTTTTAAAAAAGCAGCTAACTAAGCTCACAAAAGCAGTCAAATATACATGTACTTCTTAAAACAAGTAGTATACTTGAGTATGCAGAAGTGCTCTGCATACTTCCCATTTCATCACACATACTGAAAAACCATATACCCATGCTATGATGAGCACTGGGTGTTGTATGGAACTGTTGACCACTATACTGTATGTCCGAAAATAATATTACATTGTATGTTAACTGGACTTTAAATTAAAAAATTAAAAATAAAATAAAATTATACATTTGTATCTTAAAAAAAAAAACAAACAACACACAAAAAAACCCCACCCATATACCCAGGGGTTTAGATTTAAAAAAATTAATTATCTACTTTCCCCAAGACATCTTTAAGTAAAACTGGCACTTAGTTTTACTGTAAGTATTTGCAGCACAAAATGACTATTAGTACAATTTGGCCAAGTGCCACCAGTGCCTTTGTCCCATCATTACAAATGTCAACAGTGCAAAAGACAAATACCATCTCAGAATTATCATGGAAGCAGTTTTGACTAAATGGACCCTGTTGAAAAAAATCTCTAGGGATGCTCTAAGGGTTTGCAAACCATACTTTGTGAACCCCTGGGTTAACAGAACAGATTGTTTTTTTAAAAGAATAGATTATTATCCTTATTTTTACAGAAAAAAGCCCTTATGCACAAAAAACTAAAATGATCTATTTGAGTTAAGAAAGTGCTGGGTGGGCCAGGAAGAAGCAAAAACATAGTTTTTATATGTGAGTGAAGTTGTTACTAGCTTAAATGGATTGCTATAAGATCTTTTATTAGGTCCCACGGTGACTATAATGAAAATACCTATAGAAGATATGCAAAAGAATGAAAAAGAAATCAAAGCATGTCACTACGTAAAAACAAGGGAACACAGAGGAAGACAGCAAGAGAGGAAAAGAATGAAAAAGACCTAAAAGCCACTCAGAAAAACAATGAACAAGATGGCAACAGTAAATCCTACCCTATCAATAATTACTTTAAATGTAAATGGATTAAATTCCCCAAAAGACATACAGAGGCTGAATGTATTTTTTTAAAAAAACAATCAAGATCCCACTACATGCTGTCTACAAGAGATTCAATTTAGATTTAAGGACACATACAGGTTGAAAGTGAAGGAATGGAAAAAGATATTCCATGTAAATAGTAACCAAAAGAGAGCAGGGGGAAGGGGACTAGATTTGTATTAGACAAAACAGACTTTAAGACAAAAATGATAAAAGGGTCAATCCACCAAGAAGGTATAACAATTTATAAATATATATGTACCCAACATCAGAGCATCTAAATATATAAAGCAACCACTGACAGAAGCAAAGCAAGAAATAAACAGCAATACAATAATAGGAGACTTCAATACCTCATTTTCAATATGAATACAGAACATCCAGACAGAAAATCTGGAAGGAAAGATGACTCAAACACCACCACAGACCAAATGGACTGAACAGACATATACAGAACATTCCACCCTAGAGCAGCAGAATAGAATACACATTCTTCTCAACACATTCAGATCATTCTCTAGGACACACCACATGTTAGGTCACAAAACAGGTCTTAAATTTAAGAAGAGAAGAAATCATACGAAGTATTTTCCCCAACCACAGTGGAATAAACCCAGAAATCAAAAGCAAAAAGAAAACTAGAAAATTCAGAAATAGGTGGAAATTAAATATACTCTTGAACAACCATGAGCTGAAAAAGAAATTGAAAGGGAAATTTAAAAAATATCTTGAGACAAATGAAAACACAATATACCAAAATTTTATGGGATGCAGTAAAACCAGGATCAAGGGGGCATTTATAGCCATAAACACTTATATTAAGAAAGTAGAAAGATCCCAAAGAACCAACTTTACATAAGAAACTAGAAATAACAAAGCACAGAGTTAGAAGGAATAACAATTAGAGCAGAAATGAATGAAATACAGAATAGAAAAACAATGCAAAAAATCCATGAAAAAGTTGGTTTTTCAAGAAGATCAATAAAACTGACGAACTTTCAGCTAGACTAAAATACAGACAACTCAAATAAGTAAAATAAAAAATGAAAGGAGATATCAGAAATGATGCCGCAGAGCTAAAAGTATCATGACACTTATATTAACAAAATATGCCAACAAAGTAGATATACGCCAACAACTTAGAAGAAATAAATTCCTAGAAACATACAACCTACTAAGACTGAATAATCAAGAAGGAGAGAAATTGAACACATCTATAATTTGTAAGGAGACTGATTCAGTAATCAAAAACCCTTCCAACAAAGAAATGCCCAGGAACAGATGGCTTCACTGGTGAATTCTACCAAACATTTAAAGAAGAATTAACAATAATCCTTCCCAAACTCTTTCCAAAAAAGAAAAAAGAAAAAAGAAGGAACATTTCCAAACTCATTTTATAAGGCAGGCATTACCCTAATACCAAAGCCAGACAAAGACACTACAAGAAAACTACAGAACAATATCCCTGATGAACATAGATTTTAAAATCCTTAACAAAATACTAGCAAACAGAATTCAACAGTACATTAAGAGCACCACACACTATGACCGAGTGGAATTCATCCCTGGAGTGTAAGGATAGTCCAACATAGGAAAATCAATTATAGTGATACACCACACCAACTCAACAGATGCAGAAAAAGCACTTGGCAAAATTCAACAATTTTTCATTATTTAAAACTCTCAACACACTAGGAACAAAAGGAAATTACTTCAACATAATAAAGGCCACATAGGGAACTCACAGCTAACATCCTACTCAATTGTGAAAAACTGTGAGCTTCTCCTCTAATATTAGGAACACGGCAAGGATGCCCACTTTTAACCCCTCTATTCAACACAGTACTAGAAGTCTAGCCAAGGCTCTTAGGACGGCGTGGGGGAAGTATCCAAATTGGAAAGGAAGAAGTTACATTATCTCTGTTTGCAGATGACTTTATCTTATACGTAGAAAACACTGACGACTCCACAAAAAACTGATAGATGAATTCAGAGTTACAGGATACAAAAGCAGCATTCAAAAATTAGCTGCATTTCTATACACTAATAATGAACTATCCTATCCAAAAAGGAAATTAAGCAAGCAATCCCATTTACAATAGCATCATGAAAAATAAAATACTTAGGAATAAACATAACCAGGGAGGTGAAAGATTTGTACACTTAGAACTGTAACACACTGCTGAAAGAATTCAAAGAGGGCACAAATGAATGAAAAACATCCTGTGTTTGTGGAAGGGAAGACTTAATATTGTTAAGATGTCACTTCCCAAAGCGATCTACAGACGCAGCACAACCCCATCAAAATCTCAGGGTTTATTTATTTATTTTTTTTACAGAAATAGAAAAAATAATCCTAAAACTCATAAGGAACCACAAAGAACCTGAATAGGCAAAACAACCTTGAGAAAGAAGAACAAAGCCGGAGCACCACACTTCCTGATTTCAAAATATATTATAAAGCTATAACAATGAAAACAGTATCGTACTGATATACAGACCGAAAGAACAGAACCACAATGAGATATTATCCCATACTCGTTAGGATGACCATCACCAAAAAAAGTTACCAAGTGTTAGTGAGATGTGGAGAAATCGGAGCCCTCCTACACTGTTGGTGGGAATATAAAATGGTATGACTACTACGGAAAACAGTATGGAGACTCCTCAAAAAATTAAAAATAGAACTCATATCATCCAGTAATGCCACTTCTGGGTATTTATAAAAAAAAAAAATTGAAATCAGGATCTTCAAGAGATATTTGCACTCCCATTTCACTGCAGCTTTATTCACAATTGCCAAATGTCCATGGATAGATACATGTACAAACAAAATGTTGTATATACATGCAGAGGAATATTGTTCAGTCATATAAAGAAGGAAATCCTGCCATACGTGACAACATGAATGAACCTCGAGTACATTATGCTAAATAAAACAAGCTAGTCACAGAAGGACAAATACTGCAAGATTCCACTTATATGTGCTATCTAATATAGTCAAACTCACAGAAGCAGAAAACAGAATAGTAGCTGTTAAGGGAAGGAGGAAGAAATAAAGAGCCACTGTTAACAAGTATCAAGTTTTAGCTACCCAAGATGAGTAAGTTCTAGAGCTCTGCTATGCAACATTGTATGTAAACAATATTGTACTGTACACTTAAAAATTTGTTAAGAAGGTAGAATTCGTGTATCTTTTCTTACCACAAAAAAAAAAAAAAAAAAAGAGAGAAAAGAAAAGAAAAATACGAAGAAAGAATTCAAAGAAAAAAAGGGAAAGTGCCGGAGTTAGGACAAAATCTCAGGTATGACATCAGTACCAGTACTGCCTCTAATATATAGAGCTATAAAAAGATATGTTTTGGGGAAGAAAAGTTGTGCTTGTTAGTGAATTAATCCTCTCTATAAGCAGGGCCTTGATGAAAGGTATCAACTGTGAAGATATGGGGGGACTATTTTGCCTTTAACCAGATATAACATAATCCAAGCTAATTCCACTCTCTCAACAAACATTTATTGTATCGCCACTATGAACAAATTGTTAATCAGAACAAAGACACTAGTTTTGCTGAAAATGTCTGTCAAAAAGCCTAAAAATCAGAACTTGGGTTGTTTCTCAGTTCTTGCTTTTCCACCATTAAAAACAGCTGCCAATCCCAGACAAATGCTGTAAGAAGTTGTACAGACACTAATGCACATTTATTTTCAGGTGATTAAACTCATTGAAAGAAGTTTTGACACCTTCAAATAAAATATTAACTATATTTCATTCAGAAATACTGAATGAGGTTACACCCTTTTTTTGGATCAGGAGAATTCAGTTTTCATTTAAGAATAAAAGGGCATCGGGACGCCTGGGTGGCTCAGTCGGTTAAGTGTCTGCCATCTGCTCAGGTCATGATCCCAGAGTCCTAGGATGGAGCCCCACATCGGGCTCCCTGCTCAGTGGGGAGTCTGCTTCTCTCTCTGACTCTCCCTCCTCTTGTGCTCTCTCTCAAATAAATAAAATCTTAAGGAAAAAAAAAAAAGAATAAAAGGACATTAACATATTTTAAACATTTTAATACATTAATAAATGAAACAGTTTTAACTCAATTAATACTGGGCTAAGATAAGTGCTTTGGTCCAATTTCTAAAATACTCTTAATAAAAGAACAAAGGAACACAGAAATGCTTAAAATATCTGCTTTGTTTTTTAAAAACATACCTTTTAGGAGCCCATGACGCCAGGTTACTGGAAATAAAGACTTCCCTTGGATTATCTGAGTGATGCTCAAAACTCCATTTACTCACTTTAGTATTTCACTAAAGAAGTCTTAAAATTTTTAAATGGCTAGGACTTTTCTTTTAACTGAAACTAATCCTTAACCACAACAAACCCCAAAACACAAAATACCAACCAACTCCACGAGATGATATAAATATATTGAGAACTTTACCAAGACTTTTGTGTAACCAAGATACAAGAGTATTTCATTAAAATGGATATATTTTAATCACTGATTTTAAAGACAAAGCTGTGATTAACAGATTTAAACATGAACAATAAAGTACAAAAGATAAAAATTTAAATAAAGATATTCTTGGAGCCCCTGGATGGCTCAGTCGGTCAAGTGTCCAACTATCGATTTTTGGCTCAGGGTCATGAGATCAATCCCTGCTTCAGGCTCTGTGCTCAGTGGGAAGTCTGCTTGAGATTCTCTCTCTTCCTCTCCCTTTGCCTCCCCCACCCCCGCCACGTGCTCATGTTCTTTTTCTCTAAAAATAATAAATAAATCTTAAAAAAAAAAAAAAAAGGAAGGAAAAAGAAATTCTTCAGACTATAAACTTCATGCAATGGACGAAATTTTCCTGAATGCCCAGCCTGTGAATATTTCATTTATTTCTGCGTCCTTGGTGTCCAGTACAGTACCTGGGCACATTTAACACATTTTCCCCCTATTATTTTAAATTAGCAGCATCTTTATGAAAAAATTTGAGGTCAGAAGTCCTTTTTAGTCAGAGGGAAGAGCTCTTGTGATAAAAATGGCTTAAAGCAGAGAAGAAAATCAAGGGAAGTGGGCTCTAGCACAAGGAACATGCAAGCCTAGTCCTAAAAGACTCTGCATTAGTCACTCAAAGTGGCTATTAAGGAGACTGACCGTGTATTAGCAAAATGAAAAATTAACACATTTATCAACATCAGCTCAGAAGAATGTATTTTTTAAACCTCCACCTCTTTGCATAAAGATACTAAAACCAACTTAGTATCTATTTAAATGGAAGTACAAAACACCAGTATATCCTAAAGAAGTTACTCAAAAGAAATTACACATCAACTCAGTTCTTCATCTCAATCTTTAGTTACAAAAGCAATAGGCCATTACAAATTCCTTTTTCTGTAAAAGGAGTTATAAGGACGTATTAAGAAAACCCTAGGCCACCTGGGAGTGATACAGACAAATAGAAGATTTTTACAAGAAAGAGTTTCCACTCTACGAAAAATGAGAGTTGGAACCATAAAGAGGAGAGTAAGCATTTTTATGCTCCAGAAAAGTTCTAAATACAAATATAAGAGGTGCTAACACATGGCTACCTTCTGTAGCTCAAGAGGTTTTAATACAATGAAAATAATAATAATAATAGGAACCACAGAGGCAGCGTGTTAAACCACTATCTTCCTAAAGTATTTGCTTTTAAGGGGAAAATAGAAAATCCATATTTTGCGACTTGATTTGATATCCTAAGGAGTAGGTCAAGATGAAATAAGCACACTTCACCCTATCTCTCCCACAGAATGCAACTAAAAGCACTGGACAAATTTATCTGAGGACCTCGAAAAGTAAATGGTAGCAGGCAGATATAAAAAGGAAACCAGAACTGGAAGTACTACCATTCCACAGGCAAGTTTCCCACTTTCTGTTTCTCCAGAATCCCAGCCTGGTCTCAAAAGCCGACACTGCACACCAGAGGCACAAAGGAAAAGTTCCAGAGAAGCCCTCTATTTCTGGTCTAAGGAGCAGGAAGGGGATGCCTATGGATAATGGAGAGTGAGGGAAAATCTCTGTTTTATCCCTTTCATGCTAGTCTTGGTCCCCCGCAAATACCAGGCTAGCAATGGGGGCAATGGCAGCAGCACTCAGGTGGGCTCCGAAAGCTCCCAAACCCCTGTTCTTTCACAGAGAAACTGTAGTCCCTATAGGAAGAGGAGAATCCCTATTTCTTTTATGCTCTGTCTTCTTGCTGCTTGGCCACAGAGACTGACATAGTCATGCAAAGTAAAGCCCCAACTTTTTAGTCAAACAACCAGGAAGGTGGGCTCCCCGAGGCGCCAGAAGCTGCTAGGGAGACTGCAGAAAGGGAGGCTCGTGAAAAGCTTATCAAGTTGTGTGTGTGCTCCTGGGCTCACACATGAGCTGGGCGTGCATGGACTTGACCGTAAGAGCATACCAAACGGTCTGAGAACTAAGCTATGACCTTTCCAGATTCGATACTAGCAGGCATATACACAAGTAAAATCCAAAAAATGAATGGAACCACATCCTACAGAATGTTAGAACTCGTAGCCTGAACCTGACCAGATGAATTTCTTGCTAAAGCAAAACCTCACCATTTTCTACAGGATTTAAACATAACCTAGAATCATAGAAGTCGAACTGCCCATAATACAATCCAAAATTAACTGCCATTCAAAACTTCAGAAAATTCCATTATCTCACAAGGGAAAAGACAAGCAAGATGAAACAGATGTTAGAATTATAGAACAAAATTATTTTTGCTGTTGTTTTTTAAGAAGCTATTATAGGGGTGCTCGGGTGGCTCAGTCAGTTAGGCGTCCAGCCCTTAATTTCAGCTCAGGTCATGATCTCAGGGAAGTGGGACTGATCCCTCAGCAGGTCTTGTGCTGAGCGTGGAGCCTGCTTGAGAGTCTCTTTCTCCCTCTCCCTCTGTCCCTCCCCTTCCCCCACTCGCATGCTCATACACACTCTCAATCTCTCTCTTTGAAAAACAAACCAAAAAAAGGTATTATAACCATGTCCCAAGAAGGTCAAGTACTCTTGAAACAAATGGAAAGATTGCCTCCACAGAGAAACAGAAGATTTTAAAAAAAGAAACAAATGGAAACTTTAAAACCAAAAAAAATAATAACCCAAACTTAAAATTCACTGGAAAGACTCAAAGCATGATGAAATGACATAGGAAAGAATCAGTGAATCCAGAGATAATAGGACTAGAAATTTTCCAAGCTGAACAATAGGAAAATAAAAAATTAGAAAAAAATTACAGAGCCTCAGGGATCTGCAGGACAATGACAAAGATACAACATTTGGGTTGTTAAAGTCCCAGAAAGAAAGGAATGAAGTACAATGCTCCAAGGATATGAAAAACAACAGCTGAAAACTCACCCCCAAAACAGCAAAAACCAAACTTTTAAACTCAAGAAGCTCCGTGAACCTCAAATAGGAAGAAATACAAAGAAATCCATACCCAAACACTGCAACACCAAATTATCGAACATTTAAAGACAGGAAAAATATTTCAAAAGCAGCAATAAAAAAAGATGTTAAATATAGAGTAATAATGATTCCAAGACTACAGATTTCTATCAGAAACCATGGAGGCCAGAGGCAGTGAAACACCACTTTCAAAATGGTTAAAAAAAAAAAAAAGAAAGAAAGAAAGAAAAAGAACTATCAACCTAGAATTATCTAGCAAGCAAAAATTACTTCAAAATAAGGAAATTCTCAGATGGAAAATAACTGAGAAAATTTTCCAACAGCAGACTTGCTCTAAAAGAAACGCTAAAGTGATTCTTGAGACACAAGTAAAATGATAACATAAATAGTAACTGAACTTCAGGAATGAAGGAACAGCAACAGATACAGCAAATATCTGGTTTAAAGGTAATCAACGATTTCTCTTAAGTTCTTTAAATTGTGTACGACAGTTGAAAGCCAAAGTCCTAGGAGTGTATGATGGGGTTTTCAACAAAAATAGATGACAAACTACACCACTTGAGTGGGAAGGAAAAGGCGCACCTAGGTGGTGTGCTCTACATACCACTTAACGCGATACAACGCTAATTTTAAGTAGACCCTGTAGATATGTATATTGTAATCCCCAGAGAAACCACTAAAAACCTATACAAAGAGATATAATCAAGAACTCATAGGGGTGCCTAGGTGGCTCAGTCAGTTGGGTATTTGCCTTTGGCTCAGGTCATGATCTCAGGGTCCTGGGATGGAGCCACGTCAGGCTCCCTGCTCAGTGTAGAGTCTGCTTCTCCCTCTGCTCCTCCCCCACAGCTTGTGCTCTCTCTCTCTCTCAAATAAATAAAAATATTAAAAAATTCATAAATTCTTAAAGAAAGAAAAAAAAATCAAACAATCCAAAGAAAAAAGAGAATAGAAAATCAAAGGATGGGAAATGAAATAAAGAAAAAAATAAAATGGGAGACCTAAATCCAAACACATTAATAATTACACTTAATATCATTACATACGTTGTATTAACCAGTAGGAGTAATTATATTTACATAATACAATGTAAGTAATCATGTTGTAATTAACTACACTTAATACAAATAACTACACTAAAACTTACTCTGAAATAAATCTATTAACAAAAAACCAGACTGACAGAATGGATTAAAAAAGAAAAAAAATCATGACCCAACTACATGCTATCAAAAGAAAATGGAAGGAAATTCTCTTTAAAAATGATAAAGGCAAACGAAAAGGATAAAGGCAAAGGATAAAGGAAAATCACTTTAAAAATGATAAAGGCAAGTCAAAAGTAAAGGGATAGAAAAAGATACACCATGTAAACACGAATCAGATTAAACTGGAGTGGCTATATAAATCAGACAGCAGATTATTTCTAACTTAGAACAAGTGAGTTACGACAAAGAAGAACATTACATAATGATAAAAGATTCGATTCACCAAGAAGATATAATGACCCTAAATATGTACACACCTAACAACAGAGCCTCAAAATACATGCAAAAATGGATACAACTTAAAATTGGAAAAATCCACAATTATGGTTGGAGACTTCAACACTCCTCTCTCAGTAATGGATATAAAAAGCATACAAAGTAACAGCAAGGATACAGAAAAACTGAACAGGATCATCAATCAACTCAATCTAATTGACATTTATAGAAAACTACAGAACAGCAGAATATACATTCTTTTCATTGTATGTGAGATACTCAGCAAGACAAACCACACCCTAGGCCACTTAAAAATTTTAACAAATTTAAAAGAACTGAAATCACTCAAAGTGTGTTTTTTATTCAAAGTATGTTTTCTGACCATAATATAATTAAATGAGAAATCAATAATGGAAAGATAACAGGGCAAAAATTCTCCATACACCTGAAAATTAAGCATTTCTAAACGATCCTGGGCAAAAGAGTAAGATGCAAGGGAAATCAGACATTTACTTTTTGCTCAAAGTATCAGAATTTGCAGGGTGTAGCTAAAACAGTGATTAGAAGGAAATTTGTAGCATTACATGCTCATCTTTAAAAAAGAATGATCTCAAATAAGCAATCTAAGCCTCTACCTTAAGAAATGAGAAAAAGAGTAAAATAAATTCACAATAGCAGAGGATCCATAAAAAGAAAGGAAAAAAAGATAAAAACCAATTTAATAATAATAATAAAAAAAACTGGTTCTCTGAAAAAGACAGATTAAACCCCTATATATACTGACAAAGAAAAAAGATGACACAATTGTCAACATCAGGAATGAAAAGGGGTATCACTACAAACTCAAGATTAAAAAGACAGGGCATGCTAGGTAATTCCATGCCCAGAAATTCAACAATTCAATGAAATTAACAATTCCTTGAAAAGCACTAACTACTAACATTCACTCAAGAAAAAATAGATAACCTGAATAGTCCCATGCCTATTAAAGAACTTGAATTCATAGTTCTGAAAACACAAACAAATCCAGGCCCCTGCAAGTTCTACCAAACATTTAAAGAAGAAATAACAATTCTACATGATCTCTTCCAGAAAACAGAAGAGGTGGGAAAACTTTCCAACTCATATTTGGGGGCCAACATTACACTGATACTAAAACCAGACAAAAACTACCGACCAAATCCATCATAAACACAAATGCAAAAACGCTCAACAAAATTTAGAAAATCAAATCTAGCAACATATAAAAAGAATAACACACCACAACCAAATGGGGCTTACCCTTGAAATGCGAGCTTATTCAAACTCTTAAAAGTTAATCAGTATGATCCATCATATTAACGGAAAAAAAAAAAGAAAAACCATACGGTCATATCGAACAACACAGAAAAAAAAGCATGACAAAATTCAACATCATTCATGAGTCAAACAACTCTCAGGAAACCATTAAGAGAAGCAAACTTCATCAACCTGACGAAGGGCATTGACAAAAAAAAAAACCCATGGCTAACCTCATTCTTAAAGAGAGTGAAAGACTGCTTTCCCTCCAAGATCAAGAACAAGACAAGAATATTCATTCTCACCACTCCTAGCCAACATGATACAAGAAGTCCTAGCTAGGACAATAGGGCAAGGGGAAAAAAAAAAAAAGATTGGAAAGGAAGAAATAACACTGTCCCTATTCACAAACATTAACCCCTATTCACAAACATTAACGTCTATGTAGAAAATTTCAAGCAATCTACAGAAAAGCTGCTAGAATAAGTGAATTTCATAAGTTCACAGAATAGAAGGTTAACATATGAAAGTCAATCGTATTTCCAAATACTGGCAATTAAAAAATCAGAAACAGGGGCGCCTGGGTGGCACAGCGGTTAAGCATCTGCCTTCGGCTCAGGGCGTGATCCCGGCGATCCGGGATTGAGCCCCACATCAGGCTCTTCCACTATGAGCCTGCTTCTTCCTCTCCCACTCCCCCTGCTTGTGTTCCCTCTCTCGCTGGCTGTCTCTATCTCTGTCGAATAAATAAATAAAATCTTTAAAAAAAAAAAAATCAGAAACAAAAATTTTTAAAAATACCACTCACATTGGATCAAAAAGAAATACTTGGATATAAGTTTAACAAAACATAGGAAGGATCTGTATGCTGAAAATCACACAATGCTGATGAAACAAATCAAAGACTTAAGTAAATAAAAAGACATACCATGTCCATGGATTTTAAGACCTGATACAGTTAAGAGGTAAATTCTTCCCAAACTGATCTATGGATTGAATGCAATTCCAATAAAAATTCCAGCAGGATGGTGCACTGGGTGTTATACACAACTAATGAATCATCGAGCCTTACATCGGAAACCGGGGATGTACTGTATGGTGACTAACATAATATAATAAAAAATCATTAAAAAAAAAAATTCCAGCAGGATTTTCTTGTAGATATAGACAAGATTATGCTAAAAAATATATGAAGAAAAAAAAAACCAGAAAAGATAAAACAATTTGGGGAAAAAGAAAGAACAAACTTGGAGGACTCATACTATCCAATTTTAAGACTTACTGTAAAGCTACAGTAATCAAGACAGTGGGTATTGGTGAAGGAATAAACACATATATCAATGGAATAGAAGAGAGAGTCCATAAACAGACCTACACAAATATGGCTAAGGTACAAAGGAAACTCCATATAGTCAGAACAGTCTTATCAATTAGTGGTGTTGCAACAACTGGGTATTCATACGCAAAAATAAAAACCAATACAAAAAAAACTTGACCTAACCCTACATCTTACACAATATTAACCCAAAATAGACCATATATCTAAATATGTAGTATAAAAACCATAATACTTTTAGAAGAACACACAGGAGAAAATCTTCATGAACTTAAATAAGGCAAAGAATTCTTAAGATATGATTCCAAAAGCATAATCTGTAAAAGAAAAAAGTTGGTAAATTAGACTTAATCAAAAAAGTCCTCTTGTTCTGTGAAAGACACTATTAAGAGAATGAAAAGCCACGCTATAAACTAGGAGAAAACATTTGCAAATCACATAGCCAATAAAGGTTTTATACCTAGAACACAAAAAGAACTCTCAAAACTCAACAATAATAAAACAGACAATCCAATAAAGCATGGGACTATGTTGCTCATGAAAATGCAAAATGGTACAGCCACTCTACAAAACAGTCAGGCAGTTTCTTACCATTTTAAACACACACCACATAATCCAGCAAACTTATCACTAGGTATTTACCCTAGAGAAATAAAAACTTTTGTCCACACAAAAACCTGTATACAAATGTTTATAGCAGCTTTATTCATCATCAACAGGTGGAAACAATCCATATGTCACTCAGCAGGTGAATGGATGGTACATCCATACAACAGAATATTACTTAGTAATTAAAAGCAATGAACTACTAACAGAATATGGATGAATTTCAAGCCATTATGCTGAGTGCAAAAAGCCAGTGTCAGAGGCTACATATTATATAAATTCACTTGTATGGCACTCCAGAAAAGGCTAAACTATAGACTCAGAGAATAGATCAGAGGTTGCCAAGTGCTGGAATAGAGGAGGGTTTAACTACAAAGGTGACAGAACTGTTCTTATCCTCACAGTGATAACAGTTACAGGAATCTATGCAAGTGTTAAAATTCATGCAAGTATACATCAAAAAAGGTCAAATCTACTGCATAAAAAATTTAAAACTAATGAAAACTGAAAAAAAAAACTAGTACTCTTTTAATGATTCCACTATTTCTATTTTTTATTGAAATAAACTATCACCAAAACAAAAAGCTTCCAAAAACAACATGTATTACAATGAAAGAAACACACTTCCATTTCCAGAAACAGGCCAGACTAGATGTTCAGAGAAATTCTTCCCAACACTGAATTCTCCCCAAATGCTTTTAATAGTATATCAGAGTCTGTGGTAAAGTAAGGGTAACAGTGAGAGGCAGAAAAAAGGACATGCAGTTCCATTATCTGAAACCTTTGGGGCCAGTAATATTTCAGAATTCACAGTCTGGGTTTTTTTGTTTGTTGTTTTCACAGAGGAAATGCACTATGTTTATATACCCCATGTTGACGCTCTAGCAGCATGTGGAACACCACCACATACTCAAACACATTGACATTTCTAAAGTTCATACCAGTTCAGGTCAAGTTTTGTTCATTTAAAAAATACCTTGTGAGAGTCAAAGCTTTCTGGGTTTCTCAATTGCAGATAAAGAAACTGTGGCCCTGCAGGAGCCAGTGCAAATCAAGATGGGCCAAGTTCGAGACAGGCAGGGCAGGCACCGGGGAAAACCAGCGATGCCAAAAGACTTGAAGTATGCACTTTCAAGGGCAATTGCCCAAGGCCCAAACAGGGTAGAAGATTAGACCAAATTCATGCCAAAGACCCTAAGAGTTTGCCTGAAAAACCCAAGACAAAATGTATTTTAAGTGGTACCAGGAAGGTAGTGAAGCTGCCCAGATGCATGGCAAAAGCCAATGCCAATATACTCTGGGATAACCCAGAGCAATATATATTTTCTTCTAGAATAACTCAATTTAAACAGCATTCTCGGAGAATTCCCACAGAAAAAAAATCCAAAAACCTATGTTCACAGACAGCCAAAAACCACTAAAATCACAAGCTACCAAGAGTGTGAATCTTAAGAAATAAATGCTGAATCAGATCCATAAAACCTATAGATATTTGAATATATATTTAATAAACTTAAAGAAATAAAAAATGGGCTCAAAACTGGGATGAAGGGATAATGGAACAAGAAATGAAAAACTGACCAAATCTGAATTAAAAAAAAAAAATCTAGAAATACAAAGTTCAGAAACTTTTAGATAAAAATAACATTTTAAATAACTGATTTGACAGCAAAATTAGACCCATCTTAAGAGACAAGGAACTAAAAACACAGATCGGAAGAAACCACCATCAACATAAAAAAGCTACATACTACATGATTTCAACTCTATGACATTCTGGAAAAGGGAAAACTATGCAGACAGTAAAAAGATTAGTGGCTGTCAGGGATTAGCAGGTAGGAAGAGATGAAAAGGATAGTATGGATAGTTTTTAGGTCAGTGAAAATACTCTTAACACCATAACGATGGACAGATGTCACTGTACATTTGTCCAAAGCCATAGAATGCACACCAAATGTGAACTCTAATGTAAACTATGGCTTGTGGGTGATTATAATGTGTCCAGGTAGGTTCATCAATTGCAACAAATGTCCCGCTCTGTTGGGGGATGTGGATGATGGGGGTGGCAGGCCTATACATGTGTGGGGGCCAAGGGTATATGGGAAATCACTTACCCTGCCTCAATTTTGCTGCGAACCTTAAACTGCCCTGAAAAGGGGCGCCTGGGCGGCTCAGTAAGTTAAGCATCTGCCTTGGGCTCAGGTCATGATCTCAGGGTCCTGGAATTGAGCCCCACACATAGGGTTCCCTGTTCAGCTGGGAGCCTGCTTCTCCCTTTCCTCCTCGCTTGTGCTCTCTCTTGCTATTTCTGTTGCTCTGTCTCTCTCTCTCAAATAAATAAGTAAAATCTTAAAAAAAAAAGTGCTCTGAAAAAATCAAGTCTTACTATGGGAAAAAAAAAGAAAAGGAAAAGCAAACAAAGAAAAATCAAAAAAGAATCACCTAGCCCTACGAGAAACAAAGAACAGATAAGATGAAAGGGAGGAAAAACATGGAGGCTGTCTAATCAGAATGCCAGAAGGTGATAACTGAAAAATTAAGAAAGTGTAACCTCCAAATGACTAGAGAACAAATAAAGAGGTGCAGTTGTTGAAATGCTGATTTTAAGTCTAGCTCCCTGCTCACTGAGCAAGTTACTTAACTTGCCTAAGCCTTGATTTTCTCATCTGTAAAACGGGACAAAAATGCTGACCTCACAGAGGTGGTGTGACGATTAGGTGAAATCCAAGTATAGCACTTAGCACAGAATCCAATAAACGTCACCTGCTGGCAATTAAAAAATATCTACAAAGTTCATTAAAACAGTAGTAAATTAAGAATGAGATGAGGATGAAATAAGCATCTCTGGGTAATGATCTGATTTCAAAATCTCTGGAAGGGAAAGGCAGGATGACTCTTAACCCTTCTTCATTTGTTAATTCTGCTAATATCCTTCTGATAAGAATAAATCACTGTAGGTATGTATCCCTGCTGTTTCTTTTTCATACACCAAACCTCCTCCGGGATATTCTCCAAATCCTTCCAAATTTGCAAATGAGTGTGAGAGAAAACTATTCCAATCCTTTTATTCTCCGGCCTCGATAAGTTCTACTTTGTAAACTGATTAAACAAACAGAATGGAGAGACAAGAAAACCACATACTTACTTTTCATTAATTTTCCTGATAATTCCTTTAGTGGTGAAGAGGGACTATTTCTACTGGCTACTAGAAGTCTGGAGGAGGATTCTTGGGTTTCCATGGAAACTTGATGCATTCCTGTTCTGGCCATTTCAAGATGGAGAGAATGGGCACTGTCACATTCCCGGGAAAGCAGCAAGTGATTCTGAATGTTGCTAGTTCTATTGTTCAGGTCAATTCCTTCTGATTGAGTCATAAGCAGTTGGGCTGAGCTAGAATCCTCCAATCTCTTGTCAAGAGACTCAGTTACAAAAGATGTTGCAGTTTCATGCTTTTTAGATGGAGAGACAGGCTCAGCCAATGAGCTCTGCTTCACGGTGTTCAGACTGTGTGCTCTTATTCGGGACCAAGTTGTAGAGTGAAAACTTTCAGCTTCTAACCAAAATTTAACCAAATGCTCCATTCTCCGAAGTTCCATGAATTGAATGAAATAAGGGAGGACAACAGTGTCGTGCAAGACTTGTTCAAGGGTCTTTGAAAGACTGGATTTGGTCTCTTGAGTCTGGTAGTCCAGACAAGATCTGCCTGAAAGAAGCAAAGATTAGCAGTTCAGTAACAACTGAAGATTAATGGGTTAGTCAGCCACCTTTAGCATCAGCGGTACCAGAATTCTTGAATAAAAGTTTATTTCCAATTTAAATGAATAAAGAGCTAGAAATACAATCATTTTGGCTTCTAAACAGGCAAAGAAACAAGTGTCCAAAACTTGATCTGTTAAAAAGCTCTTTGTAACTCAATTATTCTTATTTAACTTTTAAGGGCAGTTCAGACCATGTAAATTCTTGAGAAAAAAAAAAATCTTACGATACTAGTCCCAAACAAAGAAGGCCGATAAAATTATGAAAATACATTCAATCTAATTAAAAATGCCAGAAAAGCAAATTAATACAAGATAATATTTCTGTCAAACTGTAAGATGTTTTTTCAAAAAATAACAAAAACTAACAAAGGCACAGAAGAATAGGCAACACTGTCACCCACTGATGATGAAAATAAAAAATGGCAAAACCTCTTTGGAGGAGCATTCAATAACAGCCTGCAAGGCTTTAGGAATCTCATGATTTGCAATCCAGTAACCCCACCTCTAGGAACTTTTCCTGAGGAAAAACTGTGCATACAATTGTGGATACAGCCAGAAAAATGTTACCAACTCTCAGCATTCGTTAGAATAAAAAACAGGATTTTATGTTGAAAAATAAAACTAAACTTACCAAACTTAATAAGGTAAGTTCATTTTATATGTAACTAAATCTAGGCTATGATTATGACCACGACTAGGTATTAACATAAACAACAAAAACATTTTTTTTTACATTTACAGCACTGACATATTAAGGTTCATCTTCATAAAAGTAACAGGGTTTCATCAATTATTTAAAAGGGCTTTTCTTAATCCTTTGATATTCAAATCATTTTCTTTTGAAGCACTTCATGTGTCATCCTTGCTGGCTGTCTCATTTTCTTTTTCTTTTTTTTTTCTTTTTTGAGAGAGAGAGAGAGAGAATGTGCGCGTGAGCAAGCACAGCCCAACACAGGGATCGATCTCATGACCCTGAGATCATGACCTGAGCCTAAATCAAGAGTTGGGCGCTTAACTGACTATGCCACCCAGGCGCCCCCTGGCTGTCTCATTTTCAATGTTAACCAGTGCATCTTTGTCAACATGACTTCCTTGAACTTCAGGAAATCCTGATCCTTTGCAAGATTTACAATTTTTTACATTAAATTTTTAATTTTGAGATAATGGTAAGTTCAAATACAACTGTTAAGACACAATACAGAGAGATCCCACGTACCCTTTACCCAGGTTTCTCATGGTAAGATCATACAGTTAACTATAGTACGGTATCACATCAAGGTACCGACACTGACATGACCCACCAATCTTACTCAGATTTCCCCATTTCACCTGTATTCACCTGTGGACTTCATCCTATGCAATGTAATCTATGCAGTTTTATCATATGTAACTAACAAACTACTGAACAGTTCCAATGCCACGTGGATGCCTTATGTGGCCTTTTATAACCACCTCTTCTGTCCCTAATGTCTGGCAAACACTACTCTGTTCTTCATTTGCCTAATTTTGTCATTTCAAGAATATTATACAAATGGAATCATACTGCATATAACCTTTTGGGATTGGCTTTTGACACTCAGCATAATTCCCTTGGGATTCATGCAAGTTGTTAGATGTATCAACAGTTCGCTCCTTTTCATTGCTGAGTAGTATTCTGTGGCATGCGTGTACCAGTTTGTTTAACCATTCACTCGCCTGCTGAAAGTCAGCCAGTTTTTGGCTTTTAAGCTGCTATGGACATTGGGGTATAGGTTTTTGTTAATACGTTTTGAATATAAGTTTCCATTTCTCTGGGATAAAGGCCAAAGGGTGCAACTGCAGGGTCATGTGACAACTGCATATTTAGCTTTGTAAGAAACTGCCAAACTGTTCTCCAGAGTGGCTATACCATTTCACATTCCTACCAGCAACACAGGAGTAATCCAGTAAAACTTACAATTTTACTTTGTGATCAATACAAACGCTGTTTGCAATGTACTGCTGAGTGTGACCCATAAACACTCTGACACCTTTGAATACATACAAATGTTAAGCAAAGATGTCAAAAAAGGGACTAATTTTATTAGACATCAATTTATTCACTTTTTTCTTCAATTTATGATACCACGACATGCAATTTTTATAAGTGTAGAACTTTGGGTAACGAAGAACTTTGGGTAACAAAAGTTCACAAAACATCAATCTCCTGCATATCTTTTTTTGGGGAAGGCCGGGGGGGGGGGGGAGTTATTTTAATATAATAGAGATCCTACTACACACACTGCTATGTGACCTGCTTTTTGCACTTTAGCCTTAGATATTTCTCTACGTCATCTTCAGACTTTCAAACGGCTCCCCAATACCCCAGATGCAGGAATACCACAATTTGAGTACCTCTCCATTAATAGATATTTACATGCTGTTCCTCCTTTTTTTGCTTTCACAAACAACACTGCAATAAACAGCTTTATACATATTTGTATACACATCTTCTTGCATATATGTGAATACATCTGAGGGCTAGATCTTCTATTTTATATTTTGATAAACACTTCCAACTGCCTTCCAAAAAATCCTCATCAATTTACACTTCCACTAAATAGGAATAGCCATTTCTCTTCATCTCCGTTAACATTCAAATGATCAAACTTTAAATATTTGCTGATGTGTTAGGAGGAACTCATTACTTAATTTGCATTTCCCTGAGTCTGAGTGAAATAAGGCATCCTTTTCATATAAGTAGTGGTCAAATATACTTCTTCTTCTGGAAATGGCCCATTCCTTTTTTTTTTTTTAATTGAGAATGCTTCATATTTTATGCTTATGGGAACACAATTGAGTATCATTCATTATACTTGTAGCTGTTATTTTATTTATTTTTAAAATTTTATTTATTTTTAAGTAGGCTCCAAGCCCAATATGGGGATCGAACTCACGACCCTCAGATCAAGAGTCACATGCTCTACTGACTAAGCCAGCCAGCCAGGGCCCCCTATAACTGTTATTTTAAATACATTTTTTCAAAGCCCATTCCCATTATACAGTTCTAGTACCCTCCAGCAAGAGTTTCACATAATACATTCAAATCCTTCCTACTACTGGAAGTTAACAAAACGGGAGTCACTTACCCAGGTCACCAAAATGAGCAGCCTCCATGTGGCTTGGCTGCTTCTTAAGTGTTGCTGTCCTGCTACTTGAAAAGGAGTCCATGTTGGCAGAAATGGCATTGATTGCAACATGACTTGGTCCTGCTGCCTCCAGCAAGGCATGATTTTTAGTGCTTTTTTGTGGGGAATGTACAGATACTGAAGCTATAATTTTTCAAAAAAAAAAAAGTGTTAAAAATAAAACACAATTTGATAGCCTAAAAATGTCTCATAAAGGGCTTAAGAGAACTTAAAAAATTAAGTTTTATAACACCTCCCTTCCGTATGCACACTCAACAAAAAATACTTAAGGGAAAGGTAAATTAATCAAGCAGCAGAAAACTGGAAAGAAATGTCCCATTGTTATGTATAACTCTCAAAATACTGTGCCAAAAATGGAACTTAAAACCGAGATGTTTCTTTGAGAACTTCTACAGATGACAGAAAGTACCAAAGCCAGAAAACATTCTGATATATGGACACTTTTCAATTCCTTAACCCTTTTTTTTGTCCAAGGAACAAAACTAAACTTGTGGAATGGGGCAAAAATGAGAAAAATACTCTTCAGAATACTTATTTTTTTAATTGGGTAACAATTTCTCTAATGAAAGACACTTATGATCAAAGTTCAAGCTGCTCAAAGATAAAGCACACTTAAAAAACTCACAAAATATACTTTCTTTAGTAGTCTGAAGAAATATCCTATTGCCATCAGGATAAAGAGGCTACCTATTTGTTAATAGGAAATAAGCAAGTCAATATTAGAATACTGTCAAAGTAGTCCTGTGACCTTACTGCCATAGCTAGACCAACACTCTCTCTCTCCTACTTATTCCACACAAATAGTAATGACTCTTATTTAAGGTTTCTAAGAAGTGTTGGCCTAGTACATTGCTACAGCAGGAAGGAGAGAAGGGACGCCTGGGTGGCTCAGTCGGTTAAGCATCTGCCTTTGGCTCAGGTCATGATCCCATGGTTCTGGGATCAAGTCCCGCATTGGGCTGCTTGCTCAGCGGGAAGTCTGCTTCTCCTTGTGGCTCCCCCTGCTTGAGCTCTCCCTCTAACAAATAAATAAATAAATAAAAATCTAAAAAAAAAAAAAAAAAGGATAAAAATGATACAGATTACCCTCAAGATAATACTCTCAGAGAACTCAACTTGTAGCGACTAGCACCATTCATTTTATTACATCTTCAACAGATAAGTGCTCTCAATCTCAGCAAACAGTTCTCAGACACAGAATCTGAGTAATACCAGGTAATATTTCTTATGAAGAACACACAGTATTATAGTTCAATCTACTACTCTTCGAGATGTTTTTATAAATATAAAGCAGGTAAATACACGAATGTCCGTACCTGTTTGTCAGGTTTTTTTATTTACTAGTCATTCAATAAGAGGTGGGAGAATGATGCAACGGAGTTGTCTTCAAGAGATTTTTTTTTTAGTTTTAGAAGAAAAGTCTTATTTTTTAAATTTCCATGATAAATTGAAGAAAGCAAAAGTCATTTCAGCAAGTTTATAAACAGTAATAGCTAGTTTTCTTATATAGACAACAAGCTACAAATACCATGCAATAAGACTCTCTAACCGTTTCCTACTTAGGTATGTATGATGAAACAAAACGCCATTAATTTACTTGTGCAAGGCTTTTTTTTCCTCCTCTTTCTGAACTTTTCTGTTAGAACTATTAACTTATTTTAGATGTTGCTTCCAGACAGTCTACCTTCCTTTGGTCTCCATAGTACTTACTCCCTGTTCCATATTTTCCTTTTCTACCTGTGCCTGCCTCTCAAGCCCTTAGAACACAGTAATTAAATGCCCACTAGGGGTGCGTGGGTGGCTCAGTCGGTGAAGCATCTGCCTTCGGCTCAGGTCATGATCCCAGGGTCCTGGGATCGAGTCCTGCATCTGGCTCCTTGCTCAGCGGGGAGCCTGCTTCTCCCTCTGCCTGCTGCTCCCCCTACTTGTGTTCTCTCTCTCTCCGACAAATAAATAAAAACTTAAAAAAAAATTTTTTTTTAAATGCCCACTATGTCAGATATGGTCTCCTTCCATGACTTCTCTTCCTGAGCTTCTCTGTTCTTTTATTCTTTCTGCTAGAAACAGTATTTATTCTCAAACCTTTAATTACTACTAGAGCCATCTTTTCTGGACATATTTTTTAAACCTGTAAGCACTCCACTTTTTCCCCAGCACATCTGTAAAATAGATAAAACTCTAGATAAAATAGGTACCTAAAATCTAAATAGATATCTAAAGGAGATTGATTGATTGATTGATTTAGATTTTGTTTATTTATTTGACAGAGAGAGAGACAGCCAGCGAGAGAGGGAACACAAGCAGGGGGAGTGGGAGAGGAAGAAGCAGGCTCATAGTGGAGGAGCCTGATGTGGGGCTCGATCCCAGAACGCCGGGATCACGCCCTGAGCCGAAGGCAGACGCTTAACGACTGAGCCACCCAGGTGCCCCTAAAGGAGATTTAAAAAAAAGAGTTATTAGTAACTCTGGCTGATTCAAGGGGAAAGTCTCACTCACACTCTGGACCTGGACCTCTTGGCAACAGCCTGTAGGATACACCTCTATGGAACTGGAACCCCAGTGGAGAAGCCCTGACCTGTACCTGAGACCTGCCCTTTGATCTGGGCTTTGGGCCTGTCTTAATTCCTTACTGCTAGTTTTTCTTACTTTAACTTTATCACATCAAGACCAATTTGTCCAAGTATCAAACTCACTGCATCTTCTTCCAAACTAATTCTCCTACTCAATTTCCCTGTCTCTGTTCAATCTGCTAATCTCCAAAGCTCAAAATCTTGGACCCATTCTTTTTCACCCCACATGTTTAACTGCCAAGATCGGCTGATTTTTCCTTAAAGATATTTAAATATCTACTTACTTGCTTATTATCAATACCACACCCTTAGTACAGGCCTTTCTGTATTAGAGCAAAAGAACTAGGGTCTGGAAACCCACAAAACTTTTCCAGACTAACCTTTTATAAATACTGTATGTAAAGCATCAGCGTCCTGTTCAAAAGCCTACAGGCTCCCTATTTTCTGTCTCAACTCTCTGTTCTGGTCTTTAAGGCCCTTATACTTAGGTATCAATCTTCTGTAAAAATACCCCTTTATTTGTCTGAAGGTCCCTTTGCCCAATATATACTCAAAGAAATAAGAAATATACTCAAAGAAATAAGAAGCTGGGCTGGTAGGGAAAAGAGAACTGCCTCTTTCAAATCCTTATTATTCAACTTTTATATAGATTAAGTCCCATTTCTACAACATCTTCCCTACANTTAAGAAACCATTTGCTAATCTCAAATTCCTCTCAACTCCTCACAGTACTTCATTTAACTAAGTTTAACTATATTGAGGGCCTCTTCTGCTACAACTAGAAAACAAGAGCTACCAATACAGGACCTCCAGCACACCAGGCATCGTACTGGTTGCTTGATGCACACTTTTGGGGGGGTACATTATTTCATTCTCTCTCACAACAATTTCACAAGACTGGTATTTTCCTCATTTTGGAGATGCGGACACAGACAGACAAAAGTTAAATACTTTGCTATAAGTCAATGAGATAGTAAAGAATTGTTTCAACAGGCAGGATTTCAACTTTGGTCTGCCAGACTCTAGAAAATCACTCTTGTACCTTTGGTTAGAAACTCAGACTCTAGAATTATTGTGTGGATAAAATAATATATGTAAATGTCTCCAAGTACCTCCCACCCAACATGCCAAAATTGAACATATAATTTCCCAACTTGGTTCTCCACCAGTTGCACTGTTAGGCAAGCCAGAAAAGTAGGTGTTAATCTGAAATCTCCCTGTCCCTTACACCTCATATTTAATCAATAACAAAGTTCTATCCATTTTAGCTCTAAATTGATCAATCCAGATCTCTTTTATTTCTATCACTATAGATCTAGCCCATGCCATCTGTGGAATCACTTGATTAATGTTCCTCTCCCCTACCAATCTATATGTTCAATGAGTACAGGATCCAAGTCTTTTTTTGTTTAGCTGCAGTTTTGGCTAAGCCCTAAAATGGAACAGGTGTTTGAGAAATGGTTGTTATTAGTATGTTGGTATATTTGCTACTATTCCAGGTGTAAGTTGTTTTTTTTTTTTTTAAGATTTTATTTATTCATTTGACAGACACACAGCCAGGGAGAGAGGGAACACAAGGAGGGGGAGTGGGAGAGAAAGAAGCAGGCTCCTAGCAGAGGAGCCTGATGTGGGGCTCGATCCCAGAACGCTGGAATCACGCCCTGAGCCGAAGGCAGACACTTAACGACTGAGCCACCCAGGCGCCCCTCCAGGTCTAAGTTCTACTCAGACTGTAAACTTCTTGAGGGCCTGTTTCCTATATTGCTTCTGTATGATTCTAAGGTAAGCCAGTGAATGCTAGCTGGCTTCATTCCTACAGGGTAGGAACATGGAATTTTTTAGCCTGGTACAGATTTAGAAGTTAGGCAGGCCAGCCCTCTTACTCCACAAATGAAGAATCTGAGGAAGGTTACATGACTTCCCAAGGTCATACTGTTAGTAGCAGAATTCAGGGTAGAAGACCTGAGAAATCTAAAGTGCCTGAGACATCAAATCCTTTCCTTCTACATTCAGATCTAGTCTTTACGCATGCTGCTTGCTAAGGGCTTGAAGGCTTTATCAAAGCCAATCAAATTTTGCTTAAGGAAGGCAGTATGAACCAACATGGAATCCAACCGGCTTTAAATTATCTGAAGTAAGCAAAAATTAAGACTGCAAGGTTCCCTAGTTCTTCCCTAATGTTACAAACCGTGTAAGTTATAATTAGTCTCTCTCCAGCAAACTGAGCGTATATGGTTAATAGTCAGTGCTAGTAGCCACACAAGATACAAACATTTGAAAGGGAAATCTAAGTAGCAATCTACAGATCTCATGTAAATAAATTTCATCTATGAAACTTACATGTAATGGCTATCTAAATAATTTCCGTTATAATTTTCCACTCCAATCTTTATAACTGACATAGTGAAATCACTCAAAACTATCGTAGAGATTACAACCTAAAAAAGCAATGCTTTAACCTATAAACAAGGACAATATATTGATTACAATAAAGTACTCCGAATAAATTTTAAGTTAAGACCATTCATCCAAAGTAACAGAGAAGTAAAAACAGTAATTATCCACACTTCTGGATAAACAACAGAAAACCAAGCCTTGTAAGTGGCAGTTCTTTACTCCAGAACTGTCAGCTCAGTTCACAGTATTTTTCACTTTTTGTTTTGTTTTTAAAGATTTATTTATGGAGTGCCTGGGTGGCTCAGTCGGTAAAGCGTCCACCTTCAGCTCAGGTCATGATCCCACGGTCCTAGGATCGAACCCTGCTTCAGGATCCTTCCTTGGCAGGGAGTCTGCTTCTCCCTCGCTCCCTGTGTCTCCCCCCATTCATGCTCTCTTGCTCTCTCTCTCTCAAATAAATTTAAAAAATAAAAAAGATTTATTTATTTGAGAGAGAGAGAGAGTGCACACAGTAGGGAGGGGCAGAGGGAGAGTTTGAAGCAGACTCTGCGCAGAGTGGGGAACCTGACACAGAGGCTGACACAGAGCTCGCTCTCACCACCCTGAGATCACGACCTGAGCCAAAACCAATAGTCAGACCCAGCTGCCCCTAGCTTTTTGTTTTTTAAAATAAAGTTAACTACAAACCATAAGAGACTCTCAAGTATAGGAAACAAACTGAGGGTTGCTGGAGGGGAGGTGGGTGGGGGGATGGGGTCACTGGGGGATGGGCATTAAGGAGGGCACCTGATCTGATGAGCACTGCATGCTATATGCAACTGACGAATAACTAAACTCTACCTCTGAAACTAATAATACACTATATGCTAATTCACTGATCTTAAATTAAAAAATAAAATAAAGTGAACTCATCGATTTTAGGGAACAAACATGTGATTAATAGGAGGGCACTGGTTTACTGTGTCACTAGGACAGCCAACAAATGCTTAGTAAAAGCCTATCATATGCAAGGTGTTGAAGAATATACAGGTTGAGCAAGGAAATAAGTCACAATCATAAATAATTATAAAAGGCAGAGATGATTAATGGCAAAAGAAGCGGGAAGATAACAGGGTTAAATAGCCTATTAATGTAAAGCACATCACTTTTTAATACAATGGAATGCCGCGGAACTCACCTTTAATTGACTTGACATCTGAGGTCTTCTCTTGTTCTTTGCCTTTCACTGGAAGATAAAAGAGCATCATGACCAAATTCTACACTCAGAAAGATCCTATCTGCATGATGTAAAAATTAACAGATGAATATTCAAAGTTGTACAGCGATGGAATAACTGCCTTGCAGGGGGACAGGACACGACAGTTGTCAGGGCAAGTTTCCCCGAGGAAGTGACCTTTGAACATCATTCAGTCAAGAGCACTGAGCGTGCACTGAGCGTGCCTATGGAGAGACAATGTCAGAATACCTGGGTTCAAATTCTAGCTTGCCACTTATCACACAGCCACGTGATCATGGACAAGTTACTTTACTTCTCTGGGTCTCAATTTCCTTGATTTATAAAATTAGAACAGTAATAACAACACCTACCTCAGAGGGTTAGGAGTGAAAAAATAAATAGTTGTAAAGGGCTTAGAAGAGTAACGGGCACACGGTTAGTTTAGGATGTTAATTAATATTATTAAAATATGCCCGCTACTAGATGCATCTTGAAGAACAAGAGTTCTTTGTGTATCATATCTTACTTCTTGTGTATTCCCCTCACAGCATCAAATACAAACATTCTAAACTTATATGCTAAATATCTAATATTAAGACTTAATAATTTCTCTTAAAAAGCTATACAGTCTCTTCTCCATTATATGAAACAGTAGAAATTCTTCTGCAAATATGCTAATAATATAATATCCAAGAAAGGAAGGTACATGGCAGCTTAAGCAAAGCGTGAACTCTTACAGGATCTGACATAAGACTATTTTTAACCTTCCTTCCTTTTCTCGTATTTTTTTTCAACATTAAATTTTCTTTAACCTTACCATGAAAAGCCTATCAAAATAAAAAATCCCAAAATGACCACCTCTCTACTTGTGCTCTTAAACATTTAACACTGAAAGGCTAGTAGCAGGAAATAACTAGCTCTCAGAGTATCTGATAAATTAATCCATCAACAAATATCTGAGGGCCTTGTATGTGCCAGACACTCCCCCGGCTCAGAAAAGAACAGTCCTGTCTTCGAGAAGTCTATGTACAAGAATGTGGAGACAAACACGGACAAAAATAAGATCATTTCAGGTACCGATCGCTGCTGCTGGGAAGAAAAGAAAATAAGGAAACGTGGTAGAAGTAACTGGGTTGCCCCCCTTACCGCAGCACCTGCCAACTGACCACATCTCTCGCTTGTAACATGAACTTGCCTTGACTTCCAAGGCACTCGACTCCCCTGGTTTTCCAGCTGCTTCTTCTCAGTTTACCACCTGGCCAACTTCTCCTCTACCCACTGGGAGTTTCCTCAACAAAAGGGTTTGAGCACCTTTTCTTTTCACTATGTACACATATGTATTTCCTGGCTGACCGTAACCATCCTGAAGGTGTTCAATACCACAGATAAGCTATGAATCCTGAATTTCTATTTCTACTCTAAATCCTTTCTGACCTTAAATTCACTTAGTTAACCGGCTACCCATCCTCTTCTATAATTACACCGGTCCAAAATGGAATGTACCATCTCTTCCCAAACCTGGTTTACATTACTTTTCATTTTTTTTTGTGAATGACACTCCCACCCCAGTTCCCAGTTTCTCAGGCCAAAAATCTCGAAGTCATTCTTAACATGTCTCTCCCTTACTTCCCACACCGAAACCACTTCTAAGACCAAGATTCTCCCACTAAAACATACCTCCACAGTTTCACTTTGGTCACCCTCAATACATTCTCATCAGATCTAGTCCATATTTCAAACAGAAACGTACACACACAATCCAACTTTACCACATATTAGTGTTTTGTCTTACTTCCCCTTCCCCCCTAAATATTATATAAAGGGTCCCTGACTCACTACCTGATCCCATTGCTCTTCTTCCGTTCCCAGAGATAAATACTGCCCTAAATTAGATGTGTTTACTACCATGTATGTTTTTAGACTATTACTACATGACTGTAAAACATGCAATTATTCTGTACATCTTTAAAAATGACATGAATAGTATTCTTCTACACATATATGAAACTTATATTCATCCCATAATTTGACTTGTCTATATTGATGCATTCGTGTGGCTCTAGTTCATTCATTTTAGCTGCTTAATTCCTTTTTTTTTTTTAAGATTTTATTTATTTATTTGACAGAGAGACAGCGAGAGAGGAAGCACAAGCAGGGGGGGTGGGAGAGGAAGAAGCAAGGTCACAGCGGAGAAGCCTGATGTGGGGCTCGATCCCACAACGCCAGGATCACGTCCAGAGCCGAAGGCAGACGCCTAACGACTGCGCCACCCAGGCGCCCCTTAGCTGCTTAATTCCTAAAATACACCTTTATTTATTCATTTTCCTGTTAATGACCATTTCAGTTTTATTTCCTAGTTTTCATTGTCACAAACAATGATGTGATCAACACTCTAGTACATGTCTTCCTATGTATATATGTAAGAATTTCTCTAGGATTAAACACTATAAATGGCACTGATAGGTAACCCAATGGTGGGCATTTTTAATGAATACTTTTCAAATGGTATTTGATGGTATTTTTAATTCATTTCTTTGATTTCCTTTGAGGGGATATCCTTTTGTATTACTGGGTATTTAGGTTTCTTCCTTTATGGGCTACCTATTCAATTCCTTTGTCCTTTACTTATTTGTAGAAATTCCATACATATTCTGGATACTAATCCTTTGTGTTGCAAATACCTTATGTGTATTTTATTGTATGGAAGCTTTAAATTCTAATGTAGCCAAATTTACATTATGTGGACTGTATTTTCTTATGTCTTATTGTTTAAGATATTCTTTCCTAGCCCATGATCAGATTTTTTCCCCTGAATTTTCTTCCATATGATTTCAAGTTTTGCTTTTTAAAATTCTGGGCTCTTATCTACCTGGAATTTATTTCTGTTTGTCGGATATTGGGAAACTACAGCCCATGGACCAAATCAAACCTACCCCTAGTTTTTTATTAATAAAGTTTTAGTTTAGCACAGCCATGTCCATTTGTTAACACACTATCTATGGCTACAAGGACACCATCTTGTCTTTTACAGAAAGTTTGCTGACCCCTGATATATATGATAGGAGACAGAAAATTCTATTTGTTTTTTTTTTTGTTTCTGTTTGTTTTTCCTATTTGTTTTTTTGCCAGAGGGATAGCAAACATCATTTACTGATTAGTCCCACATTTCCCAACTGAACAGGAACTCTTTATATACCAAGTTCCCATACATACATGGCTCTGTTTCTGGGCATTTAATTCTACTGTCTTAATTACCTAACCATATAATCAGCCTTTGGCAGGGCCGAGTCCTCTACCTTATTCTCTTTCGAAACTCTCTGCCCTATTAATTATAAGGTCAACTTGTCCTGATCCTAAAACCCCCACGGGAATTTTTAAAGTAGAATTGACTGAGTGATTAATTTGGGAGAGAGTTCACAGCTTTCTGGTATTAAGTCTTTCTATCCATGAACATAATATACCTCTCTATTTGGGTCTCCTTTCACATCAAATTAGGTTTTGTAAACTCCATAAAGATTTTAGTCTTTTGTTTTTACTGACATACAGCGGTACAACCGAGTTTTAAATACTTACATATAAACACATATATTTTAAAAACCCAGCCGAACTCTTTCATGAGTTCTAATAGTATGTGTGTAGATTTTTAGTTTTTTAATATATGCAATCATGTTATCTGGGACTAATGATTCCTTTGTTCCCCTTCCCTCCCAAAACTTAAATTTCCCTTCTTTTTTGTTTTGTGTACGTGCTATTGTGAAGACTATAGTAGCTTTCTTTTTGTCTAATATCCCTTTTCCCACCCTTTTGCTTTTAACCTTCTCATGATCCTTTTTATACTAAATGTATACAGGAGGAATCTAGTCTTTTCACTGGGACAGCCCATTTCTGTTTATTGTGATTACTACTCTTGATGTCTAAACAAGATCCTTCTTAAAACTTTGACCATGGCTATGAATATTTTGCTTTATGTATTTTGAGACTGATATTAGGTACAAAGCAGTTCAGAGTTTTATCTTCCTATGACCCTGTTCATCTTATAATAATGTAGTGACCTTTCTAGCCCTCATAATGTTTTGTGCTTTAAAGTATGTCATCTGCCACACAGCTTTCTTCTGGTTAACATTTGTCTGCTATATCCTTCCATCCAGTTATTTTCAATTTCTCTATGTCCTTATGTTTTAGTTGTGTTCTCACGGCTGGATCTCGGTTTATTATCTAGCCTGACTTTTTGTCTTTTAGCTATAGTCTTTTGCTAGAATTTAGTCTATTTACATTTATTGTGACCACTGATCTATTTAGGTTTATTTCAGCTACCTAACTTTGTACTGCTGACTATGCTTTTTCTTGTTTCTATATTTCTTTTTATTATGACACATCTAAAACAAAGACAATACTAGAATTTGAGTAACTCTCAGGTTTATCAAATCTTAACATTATGCTATATTTGCTTCTGAAAAATTTTCAAAAGAAATAAGACATGCATGTGTAACTTAAGTCTCTTCCTGCTCTTATTCCACCTTCTCCCTAGGAAATAATTTCATGAATTGAATATTTATTGTTTCCACCCACATTTTTACTCTGTAATACATTTCTGTATCTATAAACAACATATAGCATTGATTGAAGGTTTTTAAACTTTATACAAGTGGTCCTACCAATTACCATTTCCAACAGCAACGTACCCTAATCAAATCTTGGTATAGTCAGGCTTTAATCCCATTTTTCAGGACTTCTCAAGAACTTTACTTGCACAAGTAACACCTCTCTCTTCTGTATCGTTTTCTCCCTCTCTACCAGATCATTCCTATCAGCATACAAACGTTCTAGCATCTTCTATCTTAAAAAAAAAAAAATCCCTTAGCCCAAGAGCCCCCTTCAGTTCCTTTTCACTGCAGTTTTTTGAAAAGGGTGTTTTTAATTTTACTCGTTACTTTCCACACTTCACATTCTCCCTCCAACCCATTCCACTGATACCACTCTCAAAGTCATCAATTACTTCCACATTATCAAACTGAGTAGTTATTTCTATCTTGATCTTGCAAGTGACATTCAACACAATACTCCCTTCTTTTTGAAACATTATCTTGGGGCGCCTGGGTGGCTCAGTCGTTAAGTGTCTGCCTTTGGCTCAGGGCGTGATGCCAGAGTCCTGGGATCAAGCCCCGCATCGGGCTCCCTGCTCCGCTGGGAGCCTGCTTCTTCCTCTCCCACTCCCCCTGCTTGTGTTCCATTTCTCGCTGGCTGTTTCTCTCTCTGTCAAACAAATAAAATCTTAAAAAAAGAAAGAAAGAAAGAAAGAAAGAAAGAAAGAAAGAAAGAAAGAAAGAAAGATAGATTATCTTCTCTTACCTTCCATGATATTACACTCCTATATAACTGGCATTTTATTTTTGATTCTCCTTTGTCAATTGCTCATGTCCTCCATTTAACTTCTTTTAATTTTTTTAAGATTTTATTTATTCAGTTGAGAGAGTGAGAGAGAACAGAGACATCATAAGCAGGGGGAGAGGCAGAGGAAGAGGGAGCTGCAGAACCCCTGTCGAGCCAAGAGCCTGACATGGGGTTCGATCCCTGGACCCAGATCATGACCTGAGCTGAAGGCAGACACCCAACCATTTGAGCCACCCAGGTAGCCCTCAATTTAACTTCTAAAAGCCGGCTTAACTCCAAAGCTCTCACCTAGGCTCCATTCTTGTGTATAGTATGGCAGGAAATGCTACCTGGCCATGGAACTCATTTTTCTCTTTCTAGTAAGAGGGTTGTAGCTTAGTAGCTAGTTACTAGATGGCTAGTTACTCTACATTTCTCAGAAGCTTTTGCAGTTATCTATGACCATATGACTAACTTCTCACCAAGAGAATATGAACAGAAATGATTATGTGCCACTTTCTGGCCAAAGCTTCTCTTTCCTCCTTAGCATGGGTCAGAGGACTGAGGACAGACACAAAGGGCTATGACCCAGCTTTGACAAAATAGACCACATCCTAATGGAGAGAAGTATAACAAGACGAGAGGAAAGTGATCCCTGAATGTGAAGCAAAGCCACCAAATGAACTTGGACCATTACATTCAAGAGGGTAATAAAAAAAATCTATCTTGTTTGAGCCATTACACTTCAGTGTATCTTTGTTATAACAGCCTTAGCCTTCCAACGTAACTAATTCACATATTTTATGTATTCTTCAGGTGATCTCATCTAGTCCCACGTCATTAACCATCAGTTATTCAAAATATATTTTTTTAATCTTTTTTTTTTTAAAAGATTTTATCTATTTATTCGACAGAGATAGAGACAGCCAGGGAGAGAGGGAACACAAGCAGGGGGAGTGGGAGAGGAAGAAGCAGGCTCATAGTGGAGGAGCCTGATGTGGGGCTCGATCCCATAACGCTGGGATCACGCCCTGAGCCGAAGGCAGACGCCCAACCGCTGTGCCATCCAGGTGCCCCACAAAATATATTTTTTTTAAGATTTATATATTTGACAGAGAGAAAGAAAGCACAAGCAGGGGGAGTGGCAGGCAGAGGGAGAGGGAGAAGCAGGCTCCCTTCTGAGCAAGGAGCCCAATAGGGGGCTCGATCCCAGGAGTCTGGGATCATGAACCTGAGCTGAAGGCAGCGGCTTAACCAACTGAGCCACCCAGACGCCCCTGCAAAATATTTCTAAAGCCAGAACCAGATCTCACCTTCTGAGCTCTTTCCAGAACTACAGACTCATACATCCCACTGTCTCCCTGATGTATCCACATGGATGTCAATTATCACAAACTCAAAATTGCCAAAAGACAGTTCTCAATTCTTCCTGCCCCAAGCTCTAAGCCCAAAGCTTTCCCAGTTTTTCTTTACTCCAATCACTTATTCAAGTTATGCTATTTCCATCTCCAAAACATATCCCATACCCAGTAAGTTCCAGCCTTCTTCAGGTTCCTTAAACACAACCAGCTATTCCTGCCTCAGGACATTTGTACTTTCAGTTCTCTCTGGCTAGAATGCAGTTCCTTTGATCTTTTGTGAGGCTGGCTCTTTCCCCTCATTCAGATCTCAAACTAAATACCATCTTCTCAGACAAGCCTTCCCTTAATAGCTAAACAAATATTGTCGTCTTGTGATCTACTCCCACATCAGTTTAAATTCCCGGCTCAGCACTTTTTACTAGTGAATAGTTTTTTGTTTTTATTCACTTATTCAACAAATATTTACTAAATTCCTAACTACATCCAGGCACTGACCTAGACACGGGGATACAGCTGTGAACAAAATCAGCTTCCGTCTTAATAAAATACATAGAAAAGCAGATGCTGATAAATGCTGTAGAGAAAGTGGGCAAGATAGGAATGCAGGGGCTGGAATGTTAAAAGCAGGATGGACAGAGAAAGCCTCACCAAGATGCCAAGTGATCAAAAACCTGAAGGAGATGAGAGAACAAAATAGTGGGTGTTTGTAGGAAGAGGTTTCCAGGCAGAGAGAAAAAAAAAGTGCAAAGGCCCTGAGGGGGGAATATATTTGACAACAAAGAGGCCAATATAAATGGAACAGTGATGGAAAAGGAGAGCAGGAGATGAACACAGAGAGGAAATGGGAACTAGATTTAAGGAGGGCCATGCACAGGAAGCTACTGGAGGAATCTGAACAGAGATGTGGCATAGTGCATTTTGAAAATATACCATAGGGGTCAAGGACGGAAGAATGGAAACCAAATTGAAGCCTACAGCAAAATAATCCTGCTTTCTCTATTTCCTTTTTGTCTTTAAAGATTTTATTTATTTGAGAGAGTGAGCGAGTGAGTGAGCAAGCAAGGAGAGGGAGAGAGAGTATCCCAAGCAGGTTCCACACTCAGCGCAGAGCTCAATGTAGGGCTCAGTCGCACAACCCTGAGATCATGACGTGAGCCAAAATCAAGAGTGGGACGCTCAACCAACTGAGCCATCCAGGCACCCCTGCTTTCTCTACTTTCATAAACCCAGCTTCCTCTTAACATTTAAGCTGAGACTTGAATGACATCCTCTCAGAGGACTTCCTTAACTGCCCAATCTAAACAAAGATGACCACCTAGAGCAGGGAGTTAATAATCAGGGACGGTAAGAAAAGGCTGAATTTGGTTACGTTCTGGGGTAGACTTAGCAGATTTGCTTATGTAGATATACAGCAGGAGAGAAAGAGAGGTTCAAGAAGGTACTAAAGTTTTAGCCTGAGCAATTAAAAGACCAGAAATGCAATTTACTGAGGTGAGAAAAAAAATCTGGAGTTAAATTTTAAATATAGTAAGTGAAAGATCCATCTGTTAGTCTATTATTTCTATTAATAGATACAACTATATCTATTAGGTAGAGGTACAAAGTGGACCAACAGTTGGGTATACCATTCCTAATTCAGGGGAGAGAATTCAAGCTGGAGATATAAATTCAGGAGTCATCAGCATATAGGTGGTATTTAAAAATGGTATTTAAAGACTGGATGGGATCCCTAAACAGAAGCATCTCCAGCTTCTCCTCTTGCCACATTCAGCCCGCAAAAAGCATCTACAATGATCTTTTTATAACATAAAATCAAGTCATTCCTCTTTAAAAATTTTAAGGGGCACCTGGATGGCTCCATGCGTTAAGTGTCTGACTCTTGATTTCAGCTCAGGTCATGATCTCAGGGTCATGAGATCGGGCCCCGCGGCGGCTCCATGCTGAGCATGTAGCCTGCTTAAGATTCTCTGCCCCCCCCACCCCTTCGTGCTCTTTCAAAAGAAAAAAGAAAAGAAAATTTAAATAGTGCCTCTGCATTTGGAATAAAACCTAACTATGGCCTACAAAGCTCTGAATCTTGTCTATCTCTCTAAGGCCAAATCACAGTGCCCTGCCTTCCTTTCTTGAAGGGCACCAAAAACTCTTTCTTGACTCACAACCTTTGAACATGCTCTTCTCTAGCCTCTGTTACCTCCTACTGATCCCTCAGCTCTAAGTTTCAAGGTCACCTGCTGAGGCCTTTCTCTAACATCAAACCAAAATATGCTTCTCCTGTCATGTTATCTCTGTCATAACATGTTATCAATTTGTAAATACACAGATACTGAAAGAGAGATTTATTGTCTGTCTGCCCCAGCAGACAATAAGTTCCATAGGTGCAGGGACTTTGTCTTGTTCAGTGCTTAATTATGAGGGCCTAACACAGTGCCTGCCAAGCAGCAGACATTCAAAAGTATTTGTTGAACAGAAACAACAGTCTATTATGCAACATGCAATCTGCCTCATTATACATAGAATGCTTTCTTTCCCCTTAAGAAAAAAAACCCCAACTACTCCAACACTGTCAAATTAGAGCTATAAACTACACCAAGGTACATTATCAACAAAAGTTCCTTGTACCATTTTACAGCTGTCCTTCAATCAGCAGTACTTTCATTCATTCATCAGGTTCATTCACTCACCCCATGACATCAGTTACTAAAACTCTGCATGTACTTAAAAGGAATTCTTGAATTCATATCTGAATGGGGTCTTGGAATCATCTAATTCTCGGTTGAAAGAGGAGAAAAAAGTGGGTTAACACTTTTCTGTCCCAGGTGACAGTCAGTAGCAGAGCAGTCATGTGAACCTAAGTCCCTGATATGGTTTAGCGTTGTTTTTTTTTTTTTTTTTTCGTTTTTCTCTAATACCTTTTCTCTTAAATAACAAGAACTGAAAGAAGTACTATCATCCAAAGACCTACACTTGTTCATTCTGGATATATATTTTTAAAGCAACACACGAACTTTATCCAGGATCAAAATTAAGCTGCCTCTACTTAAAAACCGGGCAGCTATTAAATTGAAAATCAGAAATACAAGTAGTTTACAAAGTGAGCGTTCCAACAGTCGACTTGCTAAGTCATCAAAAGAAAGTCTTCATTAGGGAACTCTTAGCAATAAGAAATGTTATTTTAGGAACTGCAGGATCCCCCTCCCCACCCCCCAAAAAAGGGGAAACTAGAAAACAGCACTAGTTGAAGAAAACAGCTTTTTCACGTGTTGCTTTTAGACATAAAACCCTCAATATTCTGAAAAGTCGGAGACTTCCGTAACACGGTACTAAAGGAATTTCCTTTTTCTTGATCCACAGTTTAGACACACACGCACACAAACGCGAAAACTGTTTTTGCGCAAACAGGCATTAACTTGTACGGGCTTCGGCAAACACTTTTGGACCAGCGAGACAATTCGCCTCTGACCTCGCGCCGAGGAGGCCACCTTCTCCCTCCCTGCAGAGTCCGGGGGCAAAGCAAGGCACGCAGGGGGCGTCTGCGCGGAGGCCGAGGGCCTCGCCGCCACCCGGGAGGAAGCCCGTGCAGGCCCACCTGCCCCACCGCCGCCCCTGAGGCCCGGCCTGGCTCCCCGCCGGAGCCCCCTCTGCTACCTTTCCGCCGGAAGAAGGACATGGCGGGGCCCGGGTCGGGGCGGAGGGCGCGGGGGGACTGTCGCGGGGAGGGCCCGGCTCCCCTCATTCAGCAACCGGCCCGGACTTCCGGGTCCGCAGCGGCCGCCGCACTAGCCTGAAAAGAGACCCTTCTTCCGGGTGTGGGCCCCACCACCTCCTCGAGAAGCCCAGGCAGCTCCTGCCGCCATATTATCAACAAGCCGCCCGCCCGGAGTTCCGGTCCTTCCCCGCGCGAGGCTTCACGGGAGGCCGCGCCGCCGGCCCCGCCCCCATCCCCGCCTCCTCTCGTGGGTGCGGGGGCAAGCGCCCGGCCCGCCCACGTGACCCTGCGCGCTTGCGGCCTGTGCCCTTTCCCAGCTCCCGCGTCGGTTCCCCGGGTGGAGAGATGCGGACGCGGTCCCCGCAAAACTGACCCTCCAGGATCCGGAGCCCTCCCTATCCCACCCCACCCCACCCCACCCCACCCCACCCCCGGACCCCGGACCCTGGACCCCGGAGCTGGATGGCGCGGCGTCTCAGGCCTGGGGCGCCCGGCCGTGGGCACTGACCGTGCCCTTGTACACAAGGCGAGGCCAGCACTGCCACGCTCCGGTTTAGCCCCTCCTGTGTCTCCGTTCCAGTTAGGCTGAAAGGCGCTGGCTGGCCACAGCAGCTTCACCCTGCCCTGCCAGGCCCTGCTGTCCCAGGCAAGCGGACGCCACCCCCCCCTTCCCCGGTCGCGCGGGTACCAGGAGGTCACGGTTCCTTAAAGGGGGAAGCGGAGGCATAACCCGCTTTATGCGGCTGCCCTGGCTCCTCAATCACAGTGACCTCGGCCGTAAAAAAAGAAGTGGGCTTATTTTCAGAACCAAATTCCTGCGAATGCTCAAGTTGGAAAGGGACGGTAACATAAAGGCATCGCCAGTGATTACAAGGCAAACTCGTGAATTATCCTTCAAGCTTTGTTCAAATGCCTTTTTTCCAGTGGATCTTCTGGCCCTCCGTCCATCCCTAAATCAGAGCGAAACAAGTCGTCCCCCCACTCCTTGTCCCTCGCCACTTGGCGAGTGCGCTCCTTGGGTAATAATCTTAGCCTTGTGTGTGCTCCTTTGGGGAAGGAGTCTGGAAGACAGCGCTCAATAAATGTGCGCTGAGGGTTTGTTTTGTTTTGTTTCTGTTTTTTTAATCAGTGAAGTCCATCATGTGACGGTTGGGGAAACGGGACCAAAAAGAAGTCCAACTTGTCCAAGATTATGAAATGCCAGTGAACTAGAACCCGGGGTCTTTTCACCATATAATTAGAGCAACTTAATAGGTTTGTTCTGGCCCCGGGCGGGCAAGGTAGTCACAGCTGATACTTATTTCAAGTTTTTTATGCAGTTACTGTGCCAAACCCTCCAGATTAATAATAGTCCTTGGGTCAGTCTTGGAAAACTAGGCACAGAAAAACATCTTGCCCAAGGTCACAAGCTAGGTAGGGATGAACCCCGGATTTCAAACTTAGAGAGGGTCCTCCGAAGCCAAAGATCAAACCTCTTGCTGCCTGGGTAAAGTGTGGACCGGCAGAAGCAAGAGAGACTGGCCGAGGCGCTGGGTGCCTTAGTGTATCCTTGATCTGAGTTGGTGCTGAGAATGGATCAGTTCAACTCCTGTGGGCCTCTGCAGAAGCTGCAAGGGAATTTGGACAGTGTCCTCCAGCGATCAGAGGGGCTGTTGGAAACCAGCCTGCACGTAGGAGGACCACTCTGCTGTCTGTGGCCCATAAAACCAAAGCTCTTGCCCTTGGCTCCCCGGAAATGGAGATTGGCTGAAGTCAAGGGGGAGTGCGGCTGAGGTGCCGTGGGTATAAGGGAGTAAGTGGGATGTAGCAGAAGTGTAAACACAGGGCATCCACACACTTGGCAAGAAAGCACAGTGCCCTTCTCTCTTTCCCTTCACCCCGGGAGTCCAATCCCTTGGCAGGGCCTTTTTGTATTTGTTGACTGGTTAGTTGCCTGGGACAGAAGGGGAAGTGCAAGAAATCCCCTGAATATCACTGAACAGGAGCAGTGCCAAGGAATATGGGGGGGGGAGTGCTCTAATGCCTTTCTCATTTTCTCTAACTAAGCATACGACCAATATAAAAGCAGGGTCCTACCCTGCCTTCCATTGTGATTACTGCTCTTGAGCCCCTCCTAGCAGAAATTCTGGAGCGGCCTTTACTGCTCCAGGCAGCAGACTATATATCCTCAGTCAGGTAGTAATACCTGTTATCATTTCTTAAGTACTTCTGGGCTCTCAGTATACTAAGTGCTTTATAATCACAATCTCACTTCATCCTTTACTTTCTCCCCCCCCCCCAAAGACCCCATGAGATGGTTAATATCATTGCCCCCAATTTACAGATGATGACCTTGAGGCTCAGAGTAACTTACCTGGGGAGCGCAAGGCTAGTAAGGGGTAGAGACAAGATTTTGACCACTGCCAGTCTGACTCCAAGCTCTTTGCTTATACTACTTGCTCCTGTCTTTCTCTCCACCTTCAGCTAATACCTATTCAGCTGATGTTCCAGCATGGGGTGTCTATTTATTGGGCAAATACAAAGCGATGAGTGATATCTAGCAGTGCAGATGCCTTCTGAATCATCACCCGTTAAAGTGTTTATACGCTTAGGGAAGCTTTAAGTGTACTATAATACCATTTAATCTGTAGGAATTTGATGACCCACCGATGAATAAAGCTAAAATAAAACAAGAATATAAAAATAGGCAAGAGTACTCCATTCGCCTGAATACCCAGCTGTGGCAAACTGGATATTCTGCATTGCATTTCTAAATTAATTTGTTAAAGCCACTGTAATTTACACGTAAAACAAATTTTCACCAGAAGGAATTCCTTTATTATATTCCTAATTTTTAAAAAGATTTTATTTATTTATTTTTGAGAGAGAAAGTGCACAAGCCGGGGTGGGAAAGGGGCAGAGGGAGAAGCAGACTCCTGGCTGAGCAGGGAGCCCAATGAGGACTCTATCCCAGGGCCTTGGGATCATGAACTGAGCCGAAGGCAAACGCTTAATGAGCCTCCCAGGCACCCATTATATTCCTAATTTTAAGGGAATCCTCACAGTCTTTTTTTTTTTTTTAAGATTTATTTATTAATTTTAGGGGGGAAGTGGCAAAGGGAGAGAGGGAGAGAGTCTTGAGCAGACTCCATACTTGAGTGCCGAGCTGGACGTGGGGCTCAAACTCACGACCCACGAGATCACGACCTGAGCGAAACCAGGGGTCAGACGCTTAACTGACTAGTTAAGCCACCCAGGTGGCCCCCTCACAGTCTTTTTATACCAGTTATATCAATCACAACAAATCAGTGAGGTAAAATCAGCAAGGTAGTCATCACAAAGCCAGTGAATAAAATTAGAGTCCTATGACAAACACTTTTTACAAATTTAATGAAGAATTGTGTAACAAACCTTCTGACAAATTGGGTTGTCCATATCAAGCATTCATAACCTCAAGGAAATTGTTCAAATAAATCTTCTGACGCTATAAGGAAAAAAAGCTCCCTGTACCTTATTAGTAAGCAGATTCAAAACAAACTCAGATTTATGACAAGACTCCGAATGTGTATTGATGTAACTTAAAATTCTCATCAACGCTCAAAGGCTAATTCTTAGAAGAGTGTTTTACATTCTCAAAAGCATTTGCATCCATAGCCTTGTAAAATTTATCTCTAAAAAAAATGGTAGCCTCTGCGTTTACTTTTAATCAAAGCTAAATCAAAGCAGTTTGGGCTCAATGTAATTTATTTCTTCTGTAGTCTCTAATCATGCCAGATCAATGGGAGTTTAGTGCACATTTTTCCCATCAAAGGAACCAGAAACAAGTAGGAGATAGGACAATAATTTCAGAGACTTCCTTATATACACCCCTGGAGCATAACATCCTTAATCTTCTCTGGAGGTAAGACTATGACACATAACTATTCTCAAATATTTCCTCCCAGGTGGTCTACAAGCATGTACCTCCCAACCCCTAGAACTATAACAGCAGTTCTCACTGGAGGTGGGGTTGTGGAAACCCACTTGTCTTTCAGCTGCCCAAGACACACTTCTGTCCAGAAGTCCCCTTAATAAACCATTTCTTGTCAAGTTGGAGTTGTTGACCTTTTCCTTCAGTCTTATGGCTCCTTTGTTCTTGGAGGTCCTCTTGCATATACCCCCTCTCATGAAACAATGTCTAATAACAGTAAGGCAGGTCATTTAGACTAGCCACCTGCTGCAGAAAATGGAAAAAGGAAAACTAAAACCAAAAACTGCAAGACACTGAGGCGTTGAGAAGGTAATGATGAATTATCAGATGAAGAGAGGAAAGAAAGACCAAATGCAGTAAATTAAGTCCCACACTTGGGGCCTCTTTTCTGGGGGCTTCCGTGTTCAGGGAAAAGAGACTGAGAAGCTAGCTGATGCTTCTGAGGATGTCACAGACATTCGGACAAAAGTGGAGCCCCGGGAATGGTTTGGGGTAGGATTCTGAAAAAGCTACATCAGAAGTAAACCAGCCCTTACCAGGGATTGCAACCCAGCTTCAAGTCATCTATGTGACTTAGGAAATCTTAACCCCCAGCAATACATCAAGAAAATCCCAATTCGTGGTGCCCCGGGTGCCTGATGGAAGCAAATGAAAATCCACACAGAATAAGATAATACCACCCAAGGTCTCAAATTATTTCCACGAGTGGTTGTTCAAACAGAATGTCTGGCACACAATCACAGATATCAGGCGCACAAGGAGATAAGGCGCTGGGAACAAGAACCAAGAAAAATGATAAGCGATAGAAATAGTGACATGGGAGCTCCAGATAGTCTAATTATTGATCATAGATTTGAACATAATTATGCTTGTTATGATCAAGGATAAAAAAAAGAACATTGGAAATTTGGGCAGAGAACTGGAAATTATAAAAACTGACAAAATATAGACGAAGAAGAAGCAACTAGAAATTCTAGAACTGAAAAACAAAATAATTGAAACTAAGAACTAAATTGACAGATCTGTAATCAGAGTTGTAATAGAGAGAATTTGTAAAACGGAAGATAGGTCAGAAGAAAATATCCAGAATGAAGCGTGTGGTGAACGTAAGAGACATGGAGAAGAATACAGTGAGAAGGTCTATCATATGCTTGATCAGAGTGCCAGAAGGGGAGAAGAGGGAGGATGTAGCAGAGGAAATATTTGAAACATTAGTAGCTGACAATTTTCCTGAAGTGAAGACAGAAACCAGCCTACCAATTCAAAACTCGCTGTGAGGGGCTCCTGGGTGGCTCAGTCAGTTAAGTGTCCTACTCATGATTTCAGCTCAGGTCATGATCTCAGGGTCGTGAGATCCAGGCCCTCACTGAGTTCCACACTGGGCATGGAGCCTGCTTAAGATTCTCTCTCTCCCTCTCCCTCTGCCCCTCCCCCCACTGCTGCTCGCACTCTCTCTCTCTAAAGAAAAAAGAATCACTATGAACTCCAAACGAAAGGAAATATGCATCTAGACTATTATAATGAAACTTTGGGAAATAAAAAACAAAAAAAATACTATTTTTTAAAAGATTTTATTTATTAGAGAGAGAATGTGTGTGCATGAGTGAGGGGGGGCAGAGGGAGAAGCAGACTCCGTGCTGAGCAGGGGGCCTAATATGGGACTTGATCCAAGGACCCTGAGATCATGACCTGAGCCAAAGGCAGATGCTTAACCTATTGAGCCACCCAGTTGCCCAACAAAAAATTATTAAAAATAGCTGGGGGTTTGGGGCGCCTGGGTGGCTCAATCAGTTGGGGATCTGCCTTCAGCTCAGGTCATGATCCCAGGGTCCTGGGACCGAGCCCCACATTGGGCTCCCCCCATCATCGGGGAGTCTGCTCTCCCTCTGACCCACCCCCCTGCTCGTGCTCTGGCGTGCTTTTAAATAAATAAATAAATAAATAAATAAATAAATAAACTTAAAAAAAATAGCTTGGTGGTGCCTGGGTGGCTCAGTCAGTTAAGTGTCTACCTTTGGCTCAGGTCATGATCTCAGGGTGCTGGGATCGAGCCCTGTGTCAGGCTCTCTGCTCACTCTGCTTTTCCCTCTCCCTCTCTCCCTCCCCCCACCCCTGGCTTGCACGCACTCTCTCTCAAATAAATAAATAAAATCTTAAAAAAAAATACCTGGGGGTTGGGGAAACAGATTACCTTCAAAGGAGTGACACTTAGGGATCTGGTATTTTCAACAGCTTGCAGTGGAAGCCAGATGACTATGGAATTAAATCTTCAATGTGCTGGAAAAAGTAACTAGCAACCTGGAAGCCTATACCCATATATTTCAAAGATGACACAAAATAAGACATTTTCAGATGAAAACAGAAAAAAAAATGTCACTAGCAGACCTGAATTTACCAAAGAATTTATGAAAAGTGATATCAGATGGAAAGTCTGAGCTGTAAGACATACAGAACAAAGAAAGTGGTAAATACGTAGACAGATAGAAATCATCATTTAACGATAACATGAAAGTAACCCACTGTGAAGTTAAGGGGTACAGTCTGTACAAGATCACCCTCACTTAGAATACCAGTTGCAAGTTTGGGGGTCCCCAAGATCACCTTTAGGTTCGATAATTTGCTAGAAAGACTTGCAAAACTCACTGATAGCTGTTACCTTCACAGTTATAGTTGTGAACTGCTGAAAGATACAGGCTGGAGTCAGCCAAGGGGAGGAATGCATAGGGCAGAATCCAGGCAAGCACAAAACACAGAGCTTCCAGTTGTGCTCTCCCCATGGAGTCAAGAGGGCATTACTCTCCCGGCATTGACATAAGACAGTATGCATGGAGTATTGCCAACCAGGAAAGCTTACCCAAGAGTAGTTTCAAAGACTTGGGACTCCATCACACAAACATAGTTGACTGCCTTTGCAACTGATCTCAGTCTGCAGCCCTTCGAGAGGTCACACTGACACCACGTGACCCAAAGGCCCCACCCCAAATCACGTTGTTACAATATGGCTGCCCAAATGATAACAAAACACTTCTATCAGGCATGACATTCCAACAGCCTAGAGATAACTGCCTACCAGCCAAGAGCTGAGGCCAGACCTCTCTTTGGGCAGTGTTTTTTTCCTACATAATTATTTCCTACATAAATATCTAACAAGTCTAAAAATTTCACCAGTGTGGCAGGCCCCTAAATCCTTGTAGGGCTTATATCCCAGCTTGTGGCATGTGTGTGTCTTACCAGGGCATCCAGAATACCTGCTGTTTGTTGTTCACGGGGTCTAGTTAGCACGATGTCATCAATATAGTGTCCTAGCGTGATGTTCTGCAGAATGTCCAGACAATGAAGGGTTGTTTAGACCTGCAGTGTCCAATATGGTAGCCCCTAGCTCCATGTAGCTATTCGGCACTGGAAATGTGGCTAATTAAAATGTGCTAAAACCATAACATATACACCAGATTTTGAAGATTTGGTATGAAAAAATAATGTAAAATATCTCATTAATATAGTTATATTGATTACACATTGTAATTGATAATATTTTAGATATGTTTGGTAAGTCAATACATCCGTTATTAATTTCACTTGTTGCTTTTTGACTTTTTTTCAGTGTGGTTAATAAAATTACACATGTGGCTTACATTATATTTCTGTTGACAGCATTGCTCAGACTCTTTCAATACTGAGTGTGATGGTTAGTCTTACGGGTCAACTTGACTGGCCGCGAGGTGCCCATAGTAAGTGTTCTTTCTGGGTGTGTCTGCAAGAGTGTTTCTGGATGAGATTACTATGTGAATTTGTGGACTCAGCCAAGTAGATTTCTGCTCCATTGGGGGTGGGCATCATACAATTGTTGAGGGCCTGAATAGAACCAAAGGTGGGGGAAGAGGAATTTTTACCCCCTTTTTCCTGCCTCACAGCTCGAGCACGGACATCTCATCTCATGATCTCCTGCTCTCAGACTGGGATTTGTACTATCACTTCTGGTTCTCAGGCCTTCGGGCTTGGACGGAATCACACCCTTGGCTTTCCTGGGTCGCCAGCTTGCCAATGGCAGATTATGGAACTTCTCGTCCTCCTAAAACACATGAGCCAATCCTTTATAAAAGAAAATCTCTCTCTCTGGCCCTCCCAGTTCTGTTTTACTGGGGAACTGTGGCCAATCCACTGACAGCAGTAGAATTAACAAGGAGCGGACAAGACTAAGTTTGTGCTGTTCTCCATCCCAGATGAATGCAAACTGCTTTTGAGCCTCCTTCTTAATGAAATTTGAAAACAATGCATTTGCTAAAAATATAGCCACATACAAATTGTCAGAGGCTGTGTTAATCTGGAAGGGCAAGGGGCACCTGGGTGGCGCAGTCGTTAAGCGTCTGCCTTCGGCTCAGGGCGTGATCCCGGAGTTCTGGGATCGAGCCCCACATCAGTCTCCTCCATTGGAAGCCTGCTTCTTCCTCTCCCACTCCCCCTGCTTGTGTTCCTCTCTCACTGGCTGTCTCTATCTCTGTCAAATAAATAAATAAAATCTTAAAAAAAAATCTGGAAGGGCAAGTATAATTAGGGCTACATCTTAGCTAAATTTATAGTTGTCCACCATCATCCAACATGATCCATCTGGGTTTTACAGGGCCATATGCCCGTGAATGCAATGAAAAGTAGAATGAGAACCTCTACCCATTCTTTAGATCTCTGAGGGAGGCAGTCACCTGTCATGCCGCCCAGGAGGTAGTATGGCTTGATTTATTTTCTTGGCCAGGGGTTGGGAGTAGTTTCAGAAGCTTCCAATTGGCCTTTCTTTCTCCTTTTTAAAAAAAATTTAATGACTCTTACTCAACAGGTCAGGGAGCCAGTGTGAAGGTTGTGCCAAATTCTAGGGAAATCCGTATTGATTATGCCTCATAAATGATTAAAGGCCTATTTGGAGAAAGGATTGGGAGAATAGCCACTATATATATTTGTTGTGATATTTCAGGGTTTCTCAAGATTTGGCCTCCTTTTCAGTTGCTAGGCTCAGATCTTAGAACTCTCTCAGGTTTGGAAACAGATGAAAGATGACTTTTCTATCATGGTAGTGACATCAGCCTTCTGATATCTGATCTTGATCTTTTGATTATATGAATCAAATAATACCTTGTTTGCTGCCTGTCTTAGTCCCTTCAGGCTAGAAACAGAAATACTGTGGACTTGATGACTTGAACAAAAAAGTTTTATTTCTCACAGTTCTGGAGACCAGAGAGCTCAAGATCAGGGGCGCTGGCAGAGTCTGGTGCATAGATGGCCACATTCTCTCTGTGTCCACACAAGGCAGAAGGGGCAAGAGAGCTCTCTGGGGTCTCTTTTATAAGGGCATTAGTCCCACTCATTAGGGCTCTCTGATGACCTAATCAACTCCCAAAGGCCCTACTTCCTAATAACATCACCCTGGGGGGGGCGGGGTTAGGATTCCAACATATGAATTTTGGGCAGACACAAGCGTTCAGTCCATAACACCACCCATCTCTCTCACTTCAAGAACATAATCATCATTAGCCATTCCCACATATCCCTGCGGGTCAAGGCACTCTTGGTGCCTTTCCCACCTATGTGATGATTATATCTCTGACAATTTCGGGCTGTCACGTGGGCTCTGCTATTCTGGAATCCTCTTATCACCATTAACACTAGGGAGCCCAATTTCATAACAACATCTCCTACCATAAATCCTGGGCCACCATTCAAGTTGTCAGTAATCCAGTGGCCTTCTCACTAATTTGTTCCTTGTTTTACAGAGGGGTGACTCCTGGGACCTCTTAGGAAACATAGTCAGCTGATAGGCATGACATAATACATTCTGACATTCCCATCTCTCTGACCTGGAATTATCTCTCTGGCAAACCCAGCCTTCTTCATGCATAGGCCAGCTGCTAAAGAAAGACCACAGACAAAGACTCACTGATGTTTGCAGCGGGCAGCTATCCGGTTACGGTGCACAGAAGTGGTAACGGGTGTGGGCCAGGCATCTACAGTATCTGCTGCATTATCGCAATCCCCTTGCGGCTGAGGAAATAATCACAGTGTGGGTCTGAAGACTCCCTGGGCCCATCATCAGCTCAATTTGAACCTGGACTTGATTATCATTTGGCCTCCATAAGCCTTCATTTTAGACAGAGGAGCATGTGATGTCCTCTGGTTTCACCTGAGATCCCATGTCACACAGTCCTCGGAAAATGTGGGTCTTTCTTTTATCCTGGTGCATAGTTACCCTGGAATATGACGTCAAGTCTACCTGGAGGAATGATTGGGGGAAAATTTACTATATAGACTTAGGGTGGTGTTGCAAGGTCCTTCCTTAAAGGGACCCAACTTCCCTTTCAAACAATGAGCTCTGGGCGCGTGAACTGATGTTCCCCTGGGAACTTGAGAAGGAACGTGGTTTCCATGATGACAGCTAACATTAGCTTTCTACTCATGAGCTCTTGATTTCTTTTTTAACTATATAAATAAGCATGCCCTGCTCAGTTGTCCCCATCTTTTCCCCACAAGTAACACTATGATCCATTAGCTGTCTCTCCAGATAGATCTCTATGGGTCAAGGAACCTTGATGGCTGGTTCCTCCTTGCTTGCCACACAGCAATTACACTCGCCTTCCTTTGATATATAAATACAGTTGCTTGGCCTCTGCCATTCTGGAATCCTGTCATTCCCATTGATAGTACGACCTCTCTAACCGTCCACACCAGACCAACAGAGGTCTGCCACCACTGAGTGTCTCAGACATACTGGTGACCCTCATAAAGGCAGTGTCTCTTCTGATGGGTTCTCGAGTCTTACATGGGAAATCAGTTCCAATGTCCATACTTTAGTCCTTCTGACCTTTCCTTGATACTGTGTCCAGGAAGTTCTGCTAATATCCTCTTCATTTCTGTAGGCCAAGTTCCATCCCAATAGTCAATTAGGACCAGCTGTGGGTATTGTGGCCATAGCACTGGGTCTTGACTTGTGGATGAAGGTCCCCATGTGGGGAAAATTCCCCTCACCCTTCCCCAAATCCAACAGTTTCAAAATCCACCTTCCCACACGTGCCCCGGGTTCTTCCCATCACAATAGCCAGGTCCTCAAGTCCTATGATATGTGTACTATTTTCTCCCAGAACAGCGACCGACTTTCTTGTTCTGGATTTGCAGGCACCTGACTTTGGCTATTTGCTTTAAAATAGTCAAGAGTGGAGGGGTAGATCTTCAGTAGAAAAGGAACATTTTGTAGGGTTTCTGCTTCAGCAGAACTCATGCTACAGGTCTCTTCTAGTGAGAAGCGGGCTCGAGGAGTCTCCTGGGTCAAGCTTCTCAGGCTTATCTACTCAAACGTCCCCATTTCACAGCTCAGATTTCATTCTTCCCTGTCATGCTCTGACTTTGGGAGGTCTGTCAAGACGATGCATTCTCTTTTTCAACTCTGCCGTTTTTTGTTTGTTTGTTTTTAACTAATATATAATGTATTATTTGTTTCAGGGGCACAGGTCAGTGATTTATGAGTCTTACACAACACCCAGTGCTCACCACAACACATGCCCTCCCCAATGTGCATCACCCAGCCACCCCATCCTCCCCATCCTCCCCCCCCACCCCCACTCCAGCAACCCTCAGTTTCTTTCCATCAACTCTGCCTATTTTGCAGTTAGATCCTGGGCCTGCTCTTCAGCAAAGTCTGTTCTAAAATTGCTTCTTGAAAGCTGCCAGAGGGGCCCTGTGGCTTTTCACAGTGTGGCTGGAATTGGCAATTGGCTACCCTGAGCCTGCTGTTTTGTTTTCAGCCAGATGCCAGACCTATCGCCAAACTTCGTTTCAGTGAGTCATAGCCGAAAGCCTGAGTAATTGTGAGGCATGGGGTTCCCTCTGTTTACACGGGGTTATTTGCATCTCCACCCACCACCATTCATCGTGTTTTTATGGCTATCATACTGGTGAATAATCTAACTCTCAAATCTCAGTCACCCACTTAGGCTTAGCCTGGGTTCCCCAGAAAGCAGAGCCAGTGGCAGAGGGCTCGTGGCAGGGCTACGTCCAGGAGCACATTCCCAGGGAGCAGGAGTGAAGAATAAGGGGAGTGAAGCAGGACTGAGGGGAGCCAATGTGACATGGTGTTATTGAGTGGGCTGCCACCAAGTGGGAAGAATGCCGGTCAGTGGGGTTGTGCCCCCAATAACCTGTATAAATGCACCCACCAGCTCTTATCTCCCATTGATCAACAGTTCACCCCACAGGGCATTAACTCTCCTGCAACCTCAGGTCTGTGCATACAAACCCCAGGGCATTGTCAGTACAGAAGCCCCAGAGCAGGGGAGAGAGACACAGTCACAGCAGGAAGTGAGGTACTGTCAGATTACCCTGGTGTGAATTTGTCCAGAGCCCATGCAGAGCGGGAACCAGAGCCACAGGAGACCGAGAGGCTCTGGAGTGGCCCAAAAGAAGGATGGGAAATAGTGGGTGACCACACATGCTCCACCCCAACTCCAGACCTGAAAGTCCAGAGTGGCCAGGAGTGAAGCCAAGGGAATGTGTGTGTACGAGTCACAAAATTGCATGAATTCTAGTATCTGTAGGGCCCAAGGTTCGACTGCCCATATTCTTAATGTGCTGCTGAGAGTGAGGGCTGTAAAGAAACTAGATAAATGGAATGCTAGAATGACCTGTTTGGGTTTGGGTTTGGGTTGTTTTGTGTGCACAAGGACAGTTGAGTCGTGGCCAGTGTGTCAGGAGTGGCTGAGCCTTCAGAGTCAGATATGCCACCTCAAGTCCTGGTGTGGTCCTTTATCCAGGCTGTCTCAAATGTATTTCACAGAGCACCCTACTATCAGCAATGGTCAAAGCTAGACGGGATCTTGGCAATGGCCTCGCTCTGTGGATCAGAACACTGGTCTCTCTCCTCAGAAAAAGAGCAACGAACATTGCCGCCATGGTGATAATTTCAGAGAGTGTTTTTGAGCACCTACTAGACATACTTTCTGGAAAACTTAATCCCCGTAGAGGCTCTCATTTTGCAGATGAAAAAGTCTCACATTGGCTCTGAGGTAACACCAGCCTGCACGATTCTAATGAAGAGAATGTAGACACTGATTTTTTTTAAAGATTTTATTTATTTATTTGACAGAGAGAGAGACAGCCAGCGAGAGAGGGAACACAAGCAGGGGGAGTGGGAGAGGAAGAAGCAGGCTCCCAGTGAGCAGGGAGCCTGATGCGGGGCTCGATCCCAGGACCCTGGGATCACGCCCTGAGCCGAAGGCAGACGCTTAATGACTGAGCCACCCAGGCGCCCCAGACACTGAAGTTTAACTTAAAATTGTTTGGTCTCTCCCTCCCCCCCTTCAAAAGGAGTCTAGTGAGCCCGAGCCTTTATAATCAATCCTCTTGCCCCCCTCCTTTGAATGCCTATCTGCCCCCAATCAACGAATAAATTTGGATGATGTCTCCCCCATACTCTATTATTATGAACATCTATTCCTGCATGCTCAGTATCTCCATAAAAGGGTAGAGATAAAGACTCACATCTGTTGAGTGTATGCTGAATGCCAGATATTGTCCCAGGGACTTTTCATTTGCTTAAGTAACAAAGCATTTAAGTCTCACAACAGCCCGAGATGTTGGGTATTATTACTTGTCTCATTTTGCAAATGAGAAAACGAGCCATCGGAGAGATGAAATGAATTGCCTAAGATCTTTCAGCTAATAAAAGGCAGAGCTGAGGATTGGAACATGGTTCTGTCTGCGTCCAAAGCCCCTTTTCTTTATACCATGCTGCATAAACGTTGGGTTTGGTAAATTTAATGGTTCATTTCATTTGAACATGATAACCACATGGAAGTGACTGAGAGGTTTTCAGCTCTGGGTTTTTCTGACTTAAACTCCCTCTCTCTCTTTGTCCTGACTTAGGAGAGTCAGAAACCAAGTGTGAGACATGGGTCTGCATGCAAAAGTGCAGGACACCTCCAGAGAGCTCTCGTTTTCAGGTTAAGCGAAGCCACAAAGAGCCGCAAGGCAGAGGACAGACCCCACCTGAAGCGGGTTCATGAAACCAAGATGCTCAAGGATGAACTTTCTATCCAGGAGTCTATCCAAGCCTATAATTGCTTTTCGGTATGAATGTTCGTAAGACTTTTTTTGGTAACAGCTGAAAGTTCAGAGAAACGGAGCCTTGCCCTCATTGAATCAGGGAACAGTCAACTATGGAGACAGGTAGATATATAATAACCAGAGTTGTGTAACCCCACTTTGCCCAGGCTGCTGGAACGAGACCAGCTGGGTAATTGTGCCACCAGGGAGCTGGAAAGATAGAACTGTACCACTCCCGAGGCAAGGTGAGAAGAGGGACGGTGAAACCCACATTCTAGAAAGAGGAAGATCTTATTTGGGGTGGGGGTGGGGGTGGGGGTGGTGTCTCTGTGTATAAAGGGACCAAAAGGGACTTCTTGTCTGGTCTTTTCTCACTGAAGACTACAGAACAAGGTGAGTTCATGTCTCTCTTTCTCTCTCTCTCTCTCTCTCTCTCTTTTAAATGTATTTATTTATTTTGGGGGGAGGGACAGAAGGAGAGGGAGAGAGAGTCCCAAGCCAGCTCCGCCCTGAGTGTGGAGCCTGAGGTGGGGCTTGATCTCACCACCCCAAGATCACAACCCCGAGATCACGACCTGAGCAGAAACCAAGAGTCAGACGCTCAACCGACTGCACCATCCAGGCGCCCTAGGTGAGTCTATCTCTTTATAGTGACAACCTTTGGATTGGCAGGGAAGACGGAATCCAGTCACCATCCCTTAAACATTTTCTGAGTGTCTGTTACACGTCTGTTCTTAAAAGATGGCATCTCACACCAGAAAGAATGTAAATTCTTTACATTAGTGATCTGGATACCAATCCCTGCCCCGTCTTTTTCCTTGGGTAAAATATTTACCCTTGGTGAGGGGCGTCTGTAAAATGAAAATATCACCTATCACCTATGTCATAGGGCGGTTGTACGTTTAAAAATAATATATGCGAAGTGTGTAGAACAGAGTCAGGCCTATAGAAATCATTCAGGATTGCTGTTGTCATTCTAACGCTTTTGTTACTTATTTATATTGAAGGTCTAGCCCCTGTCCTAGGCTCTGGGGCAGGTGCATGGAAGATTAGACCTGTTGTTGCCCTTGAGAAGGACACTGTAGCGGAAGAGCCAGAGACCTGAGACTCTGTGTTCATAGAGTCAGAGGGAGAGGGGAGTTAAGTGTGACTGGGCCACCACTTGCACTAATAATAACCCTGTAGTGCCTTTCCAGCTCTTCTACCCATCTCCTACCTTTTCTTCAGGATGCAGCTCCAGATCTACCTCCTGCAGGAAGTCCTCCCTGGTTGATCCAGCCCTTGCAGACTTAATTGCTTCTAAACTTTCATACTTGTAGTAATGCATCTACCTATTATTAAATACCTATTATGGGCAAGACATGCGTTAAGCATTATCTCACAACCTTTTCACACCTTTCAGGGACAGGTTTCATCATTCTAATTTTACAGATGGGGCAGTAAAAGGGCTCAGGAAAGCCTTGTCAGGACTCTATAATCTGCAGCAGAGCCAGATCTGGGTGATTGTAAAGCCGGGGCTGGCAAACTGGGGATCCTGGGCCAAATCCAGTCCATCCATTGGCTATTGTTGTAAATAAAGTTTTATTGAGACAGACATGCTCACTATTTGCATATTCGCTATGGCTGCTTTCACATCGCAAGAGCAAAGTTGACTAGTTGCAAAAGAGCCCAAATGGCCCTGAAAGCCTAAAATATTTGCTGTCGGACCCTCTACGGATAAAGTTCGCCAATCCCTGCTCAGAGGCCCGTTTTCTTTCCGCTCCATCTCCCTTCTCCCTCTACCATTGCTGTTACAGCATCTACAGCTGCCCACACCTGCCCCCAGCCGAAGGACGCAGTGCTTTGCATGAAAAGGCCCTCAGCAGAACACACACAAGAATTCAGGGCAATTGAGGACAGACACCATGGCCCCCAAGTCCATCAACTCAGGGACCCTTAATACAGGAGCACTGGTTTTGAAAGAAGCTCAGGACGGTCTGGTGGCTTCGCTCTATTGACCTCCACAGCTTGCTTGGGCACCATCCCTGCCTCCCTGAGGCTCTGACACGCAGAATGACACCCTGTTCTCTGCAGGTGCCTGCAGAGCACCTGTTGCCCAACTCCAGAGGGAGCCACCCACGTACCCCAGGAGGTTCATTTCCATATGTGACCCCAGCATGCTGTGATCACTTCGGGTAGGAGTCTGTAGGGGTGGGAGAGAGAGTGGGAGAGAAAGGCATGTCAGCTCTTGAGGACTGCTGTAAGAGACCCCGTTCTGACTCAGTCATTAAGCGTCTGCCTTCGGATCCCAGGGTCCTGGGATTGAGCCCCGCATCGGGCTCCCTGCTCGGTGGGAAGCCTGCTTCTCCGTCTCCCACTTCCCCCGCTTGTGTTCCCTCTCTCGCTGTCTCGCTGTCAAATAAATAAATAAAAATCTTAAAAAAAAAAAAAGATGTTCTAAGCCTTCAGAGAGGAGCTAGGGGGTCTGGGGGTCTGATGGTGGGTGGGAGGAAGCTGGCATCTTGCAGCTTTCAGTCCCTGCAGAGCAGTGGGACTTCGGGAAGATGAGGAAATCCCTGGGCAAGAGTTTGAGGGGACGCCTGGGGAAGGGAGTGCAAACCCGCACACTCTCAACAGCATGTAATATGAGCACTGCAGAGGGGTTACAGGGGACAAAGCCCGTGCGCAGAGAAGTGTCCGAACGCACCATTATGGTGTAGGCAGCTGAAGCCGCCAAGGATGAACCAAATCGGGTGGTTGCCTCCCACGACCGCACACCTGAGCACCCTTGGGGCAGACGCAGCAAACAGAAGGTAGACTAGAGTTTTCCTGGGATTTGAGGGAAGGGTGGAGCTGCGGTGACATGTAGATGAAGCCGTGTTTTGGTGGGCCCAGGACAAATCGGGGCTCTGGGTTGAACTGTGTGGGTTGAACTGTGACATGGACCCAGAGTCTTGCTCCTCTGGAAAAATTAAATGTAATAGAATTGGGGGTTCTAGTACCATATCAGAAGGTAAGGATGGATCTTCGGGGGCAACTAACAGGTACTGCCTCAGTGGCAGATCCCAGATTTAAAATGCATCTGTCTGACCCCCAGACCAGGGCTCTCATCTGTGGTCATTTGTAGAGAGCAAGATGGAGTCACTCGCGTCAAGCAGTGGCCTGTGTCAAGGAATGACGCGAGCAGTCAAGGGTACCGCAGCTACGAGAGATATTGCGGAGACCAGCTTCAGATGAAACCCCAAAGGAGGTCTGCAGGGGCCCAAGACTGATTAAATCCCTTTAAAAAACGGAGGAATCTTGCAGCAACCCATCAGACTCTTCAGACATGACCCCTCTATGTCTGACCACTTCAAAAAGGCAGCTGCTGGGGCGCCTGGGTGGCTCAGTCGGTTGGGCATCTGCCTTCAGCTCAGGTCATGATCCTGGGGTCTTGGGATCAAGCCCCAAGTCCAGCTCCCTGCTCAGTGGGGAGTCTGCTTCTCCCCTCCCTCTGCCCCCCCCCACTCATGCTCTCTCTCTCAAATAAATAAATAAAATCTTCAAAAAAAAAAAAAAAAAACAAAGCAGGTGCTGCTAAAGGCTCTGTCTCATTGATCTCCAAACAGAACCGAAATCCTTCACCGCTTGAACATAATAAGCAGAGAGTGCTGAGACCTGACCCAGACCGGACCGAGGCCTTATCTGAACTGCGTGACCACAGACTGACTTCTTCACGTTTGGTCTGTTGAACCGCCTCTGTTCTCTCGTTCGCTGTGTGACTTGTCTTACGTTCTGCTCTCTGTGCCACATAAGAAGCCAAGTCAATCACGTGGTGAAATGTCATGAGTTTGGACCCCTGAGCCTGCTTGATAATTATGTTAACGTTGCTTTAACCCTGAACAAAGCTGACGTCGTGGAAAGACACAACGCCATGTGCGCGCCTTCATAGCGGGCTCATGACATCACTCATTTAAGTCCATCTGTAGACCTAGAAACGTTCTCATTCAATGGGATCTAAAGTCACACACGTGAATGTTCCTCCATATGAAAGAGGCCACACCCTAAGTTGTCCGCTTAGACCTGGGAGCTGTTTGTCAGGTTTTCTACTCACCCATTCTTCCTGCCTGTTCCTCAGTTTTGTCACCAGCTACCGATTAAGTCTAAGGGGAGATTGGAAGGAAAGTTGTAAATAGGAAAGCTTCACCTTTCTTTTTTTGTTTGTAGTCAGTGTTCAGAGGTCAAGCAGTAGAGATATATTTGTATTTCTGGTGGCCTGGAAGCCATGTGACTGAGAGAAGTCCTTTCCTCTCACTGCACCTCACGTTTGCTTCCGCAACACGAGAAGCCCGAGTTAGTTGACTTCTGAGGGTCCTTCTATTCCTTGGGTTTCCTTTGAAATCTCAAGTCTGAGACTGGGCTTCTCTACTGCCGTCATCCCGCCTCAAAATTTCTGTCTCTGATGGTTCGGGACTCCTGTGTGGTTCATCACAATGGAGAGGATCCCATTTATTTGGAAATGGGTTACTTCTTCCAACTCAACATGGAGACCCAGCGTTGAAGAACTCTGGTGGTTCTTCTCAATCTGTAGAAATAGTACAGTACATGGAGGCTGAGGCTGTCACTCTTTTTCGTGTGTGGTCAAATATACATAACATAAAGCTTACCATCTTAACCAGTTTTCAGTGTATCATTCAGTGGCATTTAGCACGTTCACGCTGTTCTGCAACCAATACCGCCATCCATCTCTAGAACTTTCTCATCTTCCCAAACTGGCACTCTATATCCATTCAACTCCAGCTCCCCGTTCCCCCTCCCTCTCGCCCTTGGAAACCACCATTCCACTTTCTGTCTCTCTGAATTTGACTATTTTAGGTTTTTCATATAAATGGAATTACACAATATTTGTCCTTTGGTGACTGGCTTATTTCACTTAGTGAATCATTCATGTTGTAGCATGACAGATTTTTATTCCTTTTTAAGGCTGAGTAATAATAACAAGATCCATATTTTGTTCATCCATTTATCTCTTGATGGACATTTGGATTGTTTCTTCCTTTTGGTTGTTAGGGAAAATGAACATAACAGTTAAGTCTTTATTTTTCATTTTTTTAGGTATATACCCACAAGTGGAGTTGCTGAATCGTATGGTAATTCTATGTTCAGTTTTTTAAGGAAATGCCAAACTATTTTCCACAGTGGCTCCAGCAATTTACATTCCCTCCAGCAATGCACAAGGGTTCCAATTTCTTATCAACACTTGTACTTTTCTAGTTTTTGTTTTATTTTCTTTTTGAACAGTAGAGAGAGAGAAGAAGAACAAACTGGGGGGAGGAGCAGAGGGAGAAGCAGATTCCCTGGTGAGCAGGGAGCCCGATGAGGAACTTGATCCCAAAACCCTGCAGCCAAAGGCAGACACTTAGCCAACTGAGCCACCCAGGAGCCCTAGTCAAGTCTTTTCTTACTCATAAGATATGAATCTGTACTTTCTCCAGGCCAGCTGTATCAGTCAGTATAGGCTGGGTTATGCTTCAGTAACCAACGACTCTAATATCCAGGGGTTAAAACAACAAAGTTTATTCTTCACTCATCTTACATGTCTCACACAGGTGCACAGGGGGCCTCTGCTTATTGTGGTGCTCAGGGCCACAAGCTGACAATGACTTCATCACCATGCATTCTTCCACTGTTATGGCATCAGTGCAAATGGGGCATGCTAAAGCGTGTGCTAGGTCTCAGAGCCTCTGCTCACATTACATTTACCAAAGCAAATCATATGGCTATGACTAACTTCAGAGGAAACTCCAAAGGTACATTTTAAATAAAGCAGGGAACCGTTATCCTACCATGATCCTGGAAAAAGATGAAGCAATATATTTGTGAACAGCTGTAATGACCACCACCTCTGCCCACATACTTCCTTAGGCAGCTCATCCTCCAGCCTCACTGGGGGTTGGGTTGGAGTTGGGAATCTTGCCTGATGCAGAACCAGAATCTCTGGTTTCTTCCCTGGCTGCCGCTCTCTGAAATTTATTGCATAAGATGATATCCCCTTTGCCTGGTTGCCCCTGTGAATTTTTGTCTCTTTTCTCCCTGTATTTTGTTACTCTTATTATATTTCAGATAAGGGAGATTCTGGAGCCCTGCTTCAGTTGGTCATCTTTATCTGGAACTCTTCTCTTACACAAATATTAAAGGTGCATTGCAAAGGCAAGAGCTTCGTGTAATGTCCTCCCAAGGCCTGACCAGGAAACCTATCTATAGGTATGATCCGTTAACATTCATTAAACGTTTATTCTATATCACACACTGGAAGTACCCTTTAGGCTCATGATCTCATTTAAACCTCACCCTAGCCCTTTGAGGTCAATACCATTATACCCATTTTGTATGTGGGGAAACTGAGGCTGGGACCCAAAGTTACACTCCTTGTAAATGATACAGCCTGTGTTCTAACAGGATCTGCCCACAGCCTGCCACTACCTAGTGGTCTGGAACAAGCGGAGGGGTCCTTCAGCGTTGTACCAGAGACCAGGGAAGATTTGACTTGGCCCTGACGCTCTGCTCTGAATTCCCCTCTACTTTCTCACACTATGAGTGTCCCTCTGTGGGCCAACATCTCATTGGGAAGCGAGACAAGCAGTTCAGGGATAGTTTGGAAATAGATGTATTTTGGAGCCTGTCTTTGAATTGTATTTGTATTTCAAATTGAACTGAACTTGAATCCTGAGATTTTAGTTAGTTCCCATAAAAAACAGAGGTTCTTAACTGGGAGTTAAACTTGTGTAGGATCTTCAGCGGTCCCAGGATCCCTGGAAATGTGTTGGATTGGTGCATTTCTCCAAGAGAGTGTTCGCTGTTTTATCACATCTTCAAATGGGTCCATGACCCAAAGTGTTATTAATTCCTGCCATAAAACATCTAAACGTTCTTGTTTGGAGCACCTGGGTGGCTCAATCGGTTGGGTGTCCGACTCTTGGTTTCGGCTCAGGTCGCGATCTCAGGGTTGTGGGACACCCCTCCGCCCCCAACAGGCTCTGTGCTCAGCAGGGAGTCTTCTCTCCTCCCTCTCCCTCGGCTCCCCCACACCCCTTGCACAAGTGCTCTCTCTCTAAAATAAATCAAGAAACAAATCTTTTAAAAATTAAAGTTCTTGTTCAAAATTCCAAATAGTCTTTATTTTAACTTTATTCGGTTAAAGCAGCCTCCAGGTCGCGGCTCTGAAGTTTTGGCGCACACAGTTCAGTACTAGACAAGTCCTCTAGGTGGCAGCAAAACCCTCGATATAAACACAGTCCCTCTGGTCTGAATTTTCTTGCCACATTTCTTTAAACCAAGCATGGAAGCCAGACCCAGAGATTCTTCCAGCTCTTTAAGTGGTTTACCTCAACACGAGCTAATATGCTACATGCTTACTGCTGTGATTGTCGGTTCCACGTTTTGACTACTGCACTGATTTCAGTAAGGCCTCAGGTAGTACCGATTGGAAAATCTGAAGTACAGATTTCCCCCCCAAAGAAACTAGAAGAACACTGACGATACACTATTAACGTTGTTGTATTCTCAGTCCCTGAAGCAGAGTTGGGTGAACGAATGAATGAGCGGATTACCACAAGGAACGCGCAACATTAGGCATCACATGGGTTGGAGAAAGGCTTCAATTCAAACGGCCATATATGTGGAAACCCCAGTGTATGAGCCAACGTTCTTTTTTTTTTTTTTTAAGATTTTATGTATTTATTTGAGAGAGCGAGAGAGAGAGTGCGCGCGCATGCGTACGAGCATGAGCAGGGAGAGGGGCAGAAGGATAGCAGGCTCCCCACTGAGAGGGAGTTCAATGCAGGGCTCCATCCCAGGACCCTGGGATCCTAACCTGAGCTGAAGGCAGACGCTTAACTGACTGAGCCACCCAGGCGCCCTCCACCCCCAACATTCTTGATTGCAAGCAACGGAAATCCACCCTGGCTGTCTTAAGCAAAAAAGGAATTTGGGGGACAATATGGGAGTAGATTATAGAATCATGGGGAAGCGTTCAAACTTTGGATTGTTCCCTTACTAGGCGTCTTGTGTTTCAAGCTTGCGGATAGATCCTTTGACAGAGCCCTAAGTCATTCATATTCCAGGGGCCCAGCTGCCAAAGAGTGAAGAGAGGGAGGATGGCTGGGATGCAGGGTCCCTGGGGGCGAGGTAGTGTCTATGTCCACCACACGGCACAACACCAGTGTCCCCTAGCGTGCTGGGCGGGCTTTACTGGAGCATGTCTGGGGGCTTCTCCAGCCTCAGTCCCATCACCGGGTTTTTATTACCACTCATTTCTTCTTGACTTCTTGGGATAGTTGTGAAGACTGCAGACATTCTTGTCTTCACTTTTTTTTTAATGCAGACAAGCATACATGCTTTATTTACATATATTCCAGTCGTTAACATACAGCATTATATCAGTTTCAGGTGTGCAATACAGTGATTCAACACTTCCATACCATACTCTGCGCTTATCATGACAAGGGCACCCCTTCATCCCCATCACCACTTAACCCATTTCCCCACTCCCCTCCCCTCTAGTAACCATCAGTTTGTTCTTTATAATAAAGAGTCTGTTTCTTGATTTGTCTTTCTCTCCCTCTGTTTTCATCCTTTGCTCATTTGTTTTGCTTCTTATTTCCACATATGAGTGAAATCATATGGTATTTGTCTTTCTCTGACTGACTTACTTTGCCTAGTGTTGTACTCTCTAGTTCCATCCATGTCACTGCAAACAGCAAGAGTTCATTGTTTTTTATGGCTGAATAATAATATGGCTGAAGATGTGAATACACCACATCTTCTTTATCTATTCATCTGTCAATGGACCCTTGGACTGCTCCCATGTCTTGGGCTTCGGCACATTGAAGGAAACAATCAATAAAACTAAAAGGCAATCTACAGGATAGGATCAGATATTTGCAAATGACATACCTAGTAAAGGGTCAGTATCCAAAATATATAAAGAACTTATAAAGCTCAATACCCAAAAAACAAATAATCCAATTTAAAAATGGGCACAAGACATGAACAGATGTTTCTCCAAAGAAGACATCCAGATGGCCAAAAGACACATGAAAAGATGGTCATCATCACTTACCGTTAGGGAAATGCAAAGCAGAAACTACGAGATATCCCCGCACACCAGTCAGAATGGCTAAAATCAACAGCACAAGAAACAACAGGTGTTGGCGAGGATGTGCAGAAAAAGGAACCCTTGTGCGTTCTTGGTGGGAAGGCAAACTGGTGCAGTCATTGTGGAAAACAGTATAGAGGTTCCTCAAAAAGTTAAAAATAGAACTACCCTATGATCCAACAATTGCACTAGTGGGTATTTACCCAAAGAATACAAGAACGCTAATTCAGAGGGATACATGCACTCCGATGTTTATAGCAACATTATCTACAATAGCCAGACATGCAAGCAGCCCAAGTATCCATCAGTTGTCTTGCCTTTTGATGGGAATACTTCTAATATTTCACAGTAGAGTGTTATGTTCACCAAAAGCTTCTGGGAGTTAGATCTTCTCCCTGGGTTAGGAATTTTCCTTGTATTTCCAGCTTACTAGGAGCTTTTGAAAACAGAAATCAGTGTTGAATTTTATCAAGTGACTCACAGACACAAAGTTTTCTTCCTTTAACGTGTTGCTACAGAGAAGGGCACTAACACATTGTCTAATGTCCAATCAGTCTTGCCCTTGTGAGATTAATTTGTTCAATGCTTCATTTATTTGACAAATATTTATTGAGTGCTGACTGTGAAAAAGCAGTGTTCCCAGATGTGGGGACAAACAGAGGGAACAGGACAGCAATGAATAAAACAGAAGCAAAGTGCCTTCCTGCGGGGATCATACATTCTAGCTGGAGGGAGACAGTCAATTTGTTTTTTAAAGATTTTATTTATTTATCTGACAGAGAGAAAGACAGCCAGTGAGAGAGGGAACACAAGCAGGGGGAGTGGGAGAGGGAGAAGCAGGCTCCCAGCGGAGGAGCCCGATGCGGGGCTCGATCCCAGGACTCTGGGATCACGCCCTGAGCCGAAGGCAGACGCTTAACGACTGAGCCACCCAGGCGCCCCGAGACAGTCAATTTTCAAAAAATGTAAAATATAAAGTATGTCAGAGAGTGATAAATGCTGTCAACCTGCGTTGGTTGATGGATAGCTCTGACAGGCAGGGAATGAGGCTGTCCATTTGAAATAAGCCTGCAAATAAAAACTCCAAACTCCACCATCAAAAGGTAAGCACCCCACAGGCAGGGTGACCGCACCTCCTGCTTTCCCAGAGATAATCCCTGTTTACAATGCGAGTCGCAGCATCATAGTAATGTCACCTTCTTTCGTCTCTCGCTCTCAGGGTGTCCTGGTTTGGGTGATCAGCGATCATCCTGACAGAGGGGGAAGTTAACATAATAGGACTGTCTGGAGAAAGGACTGAAAACACTTCTGGCTTCGACGTGGTGTCATAAAGTTGAAATATCCCCCTCCTCTTTTAGAACGTGCCGGAGAGTAACAAGTAACAAGACACACACACGAGTACCATCTTTCATAAAGCTCAGAGACTGTGAAACTCCAAACCGTAAAACAGGGGAGGGCTGACAGAAGCATTTGAAGTCAGGAGAAACCTGAATCTCTCGGAAAGAGCCGGCTGTGTTTGCTGCCAGGCTGGGGGGGAGACCTGAATACCTACAGCCCGTCCTAGGAATAATGAGAATAGGGTGCTTATTTACCTGCAGAGTTTATCCTAGAATTAGGGCAAATTGAAATAATACATTAGAACAAATATTTAAAATTTAAGAAAAATGGGGCCCCTGGCTGCCTCCATTGGTGGAGCATGTGACTCTTGATCTTGGGGTGGTGAGTTCGAGCCCCACGTTGGGTGTTGAGATTGCTTAAAAAAAAAAAAAAGGATTTAAGAAAACTGACCAGATTAAAAAGACAAGTGGAGTCCATACAGCCTAACCGTTGGTCCCAGGAACTATCAGCCCAGAATGAGAATTCCAAAATGTGTAACGGTGAAGTTTGCGGATTTCATAAACAAAGAAATAATTCTTAGGGTAGCGAGTCAATTACATCACTTCTAAGAAACAAGGTAATCAGGCTGGTTTCAGACGTCATCATGACCGAGAAGACACGGAAGCAATACCTACCCATTTCTCAAGAAATAAAGTACTGCCCAGGAATTTTGTACTCAGCCCCCAAGTTTTTTCCGGATAAAGGCAACAAATGTTTTTGAACATGAGAAACTCAGAGAATATCGTTTCCATACATTGTTCTTGAAGAAACTGCTAAAGCAAGATCTTCACAAGATGGGATCACGAGATGGGATTACCACAAAATGAGTGTGTGTATGTGGCTGGGGACCCGGAGCGGGAAAGGGGGGACAATTTAGTGAAATAACTAGTGGGAATTCCAAATCTGTTTAGCGGGAGGACCAGGATGGAAACAGATGTAGGGCTGATGGTTACAGAGCAGAAGGGACGATTTTACAGACCCAGGAATGTAGAAGTGGTCTGACTAACAAACATTGGGGCAAGAAGGGAAAGTAAAGGAGGGGGTATTGAAAGCACACTGATTTCCGCATTTTTTATAGCCGGGGATCGAGATATCTCATTGAAAGCTGATTTTTAAAAAATCGAGGAATAGAAGTATGTGTAAAATTTCATTTTAAGAAAAAAGGGAACACTAAAGAAAGATAAAGTTGTTTGACATTGGGTGTGGAGAAGGAGGAGGAATAAAGAAAAAAGGGGATGTACTGTGTTGTTGTTCAGGAGGGAGTAACAGAAACGGTGTGAAAGAATAGAAGACTGAAGGTATTATTTACAATCATGGTTATAAAGGCAACCACTTGAATGCAACTTAAACCTTCACATGGTTAGGAGAAACACACCTAAAACAGCAAAGCAAACACAAAGCACATAATAAAAAGGGTAAAGAAGAACTTGAAAGGCTAGGAAAACACAGCATAAAATAACATCACCATCACATGAGCAGGGCTAAACCCATCTATTCCAAGAAAAAAGACTTTCACATTAAATCACAAAACAAAACCTGGTGTTCTTTTCTTTCTCTCTCTCTCTCTCTTTTTTTTTTTTTTTGGTGGGCAGCAAAGCAAAGTTTATTGAGCGAACGTACAAAGCTCTCAAAGAAGGAGGGGACCCAAGAGGGTTGTCCCTGCTGTTCTATACCAGGGATTTGCCTAAAACAAAGGCTTCAGAAAAGATGAAATACAGAAGGGCAAAGCTATATTGGGCTAATGTAAACAAAATTTAGCAAGCTTGTCGTAATATCAGACAAGGTTACATTCAGGGCAAAGGTAAAAAACATCGAATGAGACAAAGGTCATTTTATAATTAAAAGGGACAAGTCACAAGAATATAAAGCTATTAGTGCACAGACAACATAGCATCATCATTTATAACGCAGGACCCCAGAGAAATATGGAGAAATAAAAATACAATAGGCGTAAAGGTTTTAATGTACTTCTCTCTGATTATATCAGGTCAAATTACATAGAAGCCTACACGACATAATAAGTTATATCTCACTGATACGTATCAAAATCCGTATGTGAAGAACAGGGAACATGCATTCCTCTTCAGGGCCCTTAAAACATTCACAGAAATCGACCACTGTTTAGACCACAAAGAAAACTCAACTATTTCAAAGAGACAAAGAAGTACAGACAACGTTGATCTCCCAACTCTGATGACAATGAGATACAACTGAACATTAATGAGCCAATCAGAAACAAAAGACTCTAGTCCCTGGAAGTTTGAAAACTCTCTCACTCTCTTGAAATTTAAAAACTCTACATCAAAGGCAAGTCAAACACCCACATTTTAGAATCTCTACGAAATAACAATAACAGAGATATAATACATCAGACATGTTGGGATATATCAAAAGTAGTATTTATTTATATCAAAGGCTCCCTCTTCCCCCTAAATACTTACATTTACAAGTAAAAATTGAAAAATTAAGCATCCAACTCAAGAAGTCCGAGAGTGACAGAAAGAAAGCAGAGAAAAAGAAATGAATAAATTAATAAAGATAAAAGCAGAAATGAGTGAATGAATGAATTAGGAAACAAGAACGTAAACGGTAGAACTAAAAAATACATCTATGAGCTGAAATGAAAAATACAATTTTAGTGGCGCCAGGGTGGCTCAGTCGGTTAAGCATCTGCCTTTGGCTCAGGTCATGATCCTGGGGTCCTGGGATTGGACCCCACGTTGGGCTCCCTGCTCAGCGGGGAGTCTGCTTCTCCCTCTTCCTCTGCTGCTCTCCCTGCTTGTGCTCTCTCTCTGTCAAATAAATAAATAAAATCTTTAAAAGAAAAAGAAAGAAAAATACAATTTTAAATGGTAACATAATCCAGAAAGTAAAAATAGGCAAAACAAGAAATTAGGGGGAAATGAACAGGTTCTTAAAGCCTGCTTTGTTCCACTTGATACAAATACACTTGAAAACCTGGATGAATTGGATAATTTGCTGTAAGGAAAATATGATTTTCCAAAATTGACTTTAAAAGAGTTTTAAAAATCTAAATTGTGAAATTACTGCAGAAGAAATGAAGAAGGTTGTCAAAGGCTTACTTTCCCCAAGGAAAGCATCAGGCCCAGAAATGTTCAACCGGGCAATGATCAAACCTCAAAGAACAGAAGTTTTTTTTTAATTTTTTAAAAAGATTTTATTTATTTATTCGACAGAGATAGAGACAGCCAGAGAGAGAGGAAACACAAGCAGGGGGAGTGGGAGAGGAAGAAGCAGGCTCATAGCGGAGGAGCCTGATGTGGGGCTCGATCCCATAACGGCGGGATCACGCCCTGAGCCAAAGGCAGACGCTTAACTGCTGTGCCACCCAGGCGCCCCCAAGGAACAGAACATTTTAACACTACTTAAATTGTTCCAGAGTAAAAACAAGAACAAAAGCTTCGAAATTTTTTTTTATGCTGTGAGCATAACATTGATTCTGAAATCCAACATCATTAGACATTCAAGAAGAAAATGATAACTCATGCTCACTTTTGAATATCAATGTAGAAATCCTAAGTAAAGTACAAACAAACAGAATCAGCCATGTACTTAAAAAAAAAAAAGGCAGTATATGTAAGTTTATTCCAGAAATAAATTAAAAATTTTATTGGGGGGGTGCCTGGGTGGCTCAGTGGGTTAAATGTCTGACTCTTGGTTTCAGCTCAGGTCGTGATCTCAGGGTTGTGAGATTGAGCCCTGCATTGGGGTCCATGCTCAGTGCAGAGTCTTCTTGAGATTCTCTCTTCCTTGCCCTCTGCCCCTCCCCCAGCTCACCTCTCTCTCTCTCTCTAAAATAAATGAATTAATCTTTAAAAAATTTGTATTAGAAATTTATTATAAGACTTATTAATTGAATATTAGGAAACTGTTGTCGCAGGTCTCTCGGAGAATGCAATGGGCAAGGATGGATGTCTCCTCAGCCCCCACCCTGTGCAGTGAGGCAAATTGTCTGGTCTGGATGCTCAGTCTTCATGTGTCATCCCTGTTTCCATCAGTCAACTTGCAAAATATAAGACACTCTCCCACCTCTATGCCCTACCATGCCCTGCTCACCCTCACTGCTGCCTCCTCCTTCTGCGAACCTATCTCCTAAGCCCTTCCTATAATGACCTAGAATCTTCTGGAACTTCTGCCCCACACCCTGTATTTTTCTGCTGTAGCCTCAAACACTGTGTCTCCAGCTCCGTCTTCACTGAAACACAGACCTCCCCAAGAACTCCTGAGAACCCCTGAGTCTGTTGTTCTCTAAGAGACTGCTCCCCTGAACTCTTGTCCGAAGTCCTGCTTCTTTAAGATTTCAGTCATGTGACATTACCACCCTCTCCCCTTGCTGATATCTCTCCATTTTCTTATTCACTGAAGACATCATTCGCAGTGATGCAAAAAGTGTTTTGCCATGTGTATGGGTATTTCCACAACCGCGTGCATGACCTTAGCTCCTCCGTTCACCCCACTGCTCCCACTGGGGCTACCCTGCTCGCTGCACAAAGTACATAAGGGTACTCGATGGTCCTGCCTCCACTCCACGTTAGCCATCCACCCTCACATCTTGACCTGGTCATCAGCAACCATCCCTAGTCTCTTACCAGAAGCTCCTCTCCAGCTTGCTTCTTTAATTACTCCAATAAGACAAATAAATCTCTGACTCCCATCAAAACTCCCAGTCTGTTGAACTCATGACTTCTTCCCCACCATTCACCATTCATTCCTCTACTTCACTTATTACTCTGATTAAATCCCATGATTCAGCATTTGACACACACACACACAAACACACACACACACACACACACACAGCCCACACCTATCTGTCCTCATAGACAATTTCCTCTCTTCTTTTCCAGAGAAAACTCTGGTTTTTCTTTTCTCTCTTTCTTCCCACCTCTTCCAGCAGAAGAGGCTATTGTCCAAGCCAGAGTTTCTTAACTTCAGCACTACTGACATTTGAGGCTGGAACATTCTTTGGTGTGGGGGGCTGTCCTGTGCATTGCAGAATGTTTACCAGGATCCCTGACCTCTACTCATTAGATGCTCATAACCACCTCTAGTCATAACAACCAAAATGTCTCCAGACATCACCGTAGTTTCCTGGGTCGGTGTCGGGGGCATGAATCACCCCTGGCTGAGAACCACTAATCTAGACTCATCCTTCTAACTTATGCCTGGGACTCTACCCCCCTTCTAAGGTATACAATCTTTTCAGGAATCATACACTAGGAAATATCTTTTCCTCTCCTGTAGAGTTGGAAGCTCTCTCTCAACTGGATTTTTTTCATAAATCCTTAAGCATCTTTAAAAAAAATGTTCAGCCACACTTCCATCCCCCCCAACCAGTACATCTCCTTCCACCCCCCACCACATCTTGCAAGAGTTGGCCATTCTTCCTGCTTCCATTATTCCCTCCTCCTCTCTCCTTCAAATATGACTCAGGGTTCTTGGCATTCCACCCCCTTCGCTTTCATTACAGTTTTAACTGACTTCCGTGTCTATAAATGCAGTGGACGGTTTTCAGCCTGTGCTCACGTGTGCAATGGAGGAGATTGAGGGAAGTAAAGGTCATGAATTTGGTCTTGACTCTGTTGGATTTAAGGTGTCTCAGAGGAATCCTAGAGAGATGTCGTGTGAGCACTGAAACAGTGAGGGCTGGAGTCAGAGGTTGAGGCTGGGACATAAACTGCCTGGGTTTCCTGCAGTGTACCTGGGGACATACAGGTATGTGTATATGCATGTGGGTAACTAATACCATAGGTGTGATGTTAAGTACCTTGGCAAAGGACAGTGGCGTGTAGAGCAATTAGAATCACTTGAAGGGTTTGCAAAATGCAGATTCCTGGGCCCCACCCCCAGTTTTTAATACAATAAAAACTGAATAGCCTCCCTGTGATGGAGAATTTGCATTTCTGTCAAGTTCCCAAATGATTGATGCTGAAGCTTCTGGTCCAGGTACCACACTCTGCAAACCACTGATCTAGAGTGAGGAGGGGAGGCCCAGGGCTCGACTGGGCGCTCCATTTATCAGTCAGAAGCGGTGGTGAGCCCAAGGGAGACAGAGGAAGGACCCGGAAAAAAAGGACCACCGCCAGCTTTTGGATGGAGAGCGGCGGAGGGTGAAGATGCAGAGGCCCCAGGACTACATCTCCCAGGATGCCCCGCGCCGGCCCGCGCCCGCCCCCTGGAGGCGGCTCCCAGAGGCGCGGGTAGGATCCCAGGGACCTTTCGCGGAGCATCCGTGAGCGCGGGGAGCCGCGGCGGCTGCGGGCTGCGGCTGCGGCGGCGGCGGCGGCGCGGCTGGAGCTAGCGGGGCCGGTGAGTGGGAGCAGCGCTGGTCGCCGGCTCCTTTGCGCCTCAGCCGCGTCGTTTTCACGGGTCGAGCGGGCGAGCGCTGGGGTCCGTGGGTCCGGGAGCGGGGGCGCAGGACGGTCCGTCTGAGAGGGAAGACGCTCTGCTGCTGTTGTTGCCGTGGTGGCCCCGGTCCCCCTCCGCCCGGCGGGTCCCGCCCCCAGCCCGGGACGGACGTCCTACCCTGCCCTGCCCATCCAGCCCGGGAGCTGCGGGACCGGTGCCGCAGGTGGCAGCGGCAGGGGGCCGCCCCCCTCCCCTCCGGGCCCCGGGGGTTGGCGCAGGAGCCCAGGACAGAGGGCCAGGTGACTCCCGAAGACTGCGGCCCTGAGAGGCGCCCCCAGCCCTCGCGGGGGTGGGACAGGTGCGTGGGCACGCCCGACCGGGGCTCCCCGGGCCCCCGGAGCCTCCCGCACCCTCCTTAGTGCTGTCCTGAGGATGCTGTGTGTGTCGGGGACCGAGTAACCCTTGGCCGTCTTCCGCGACCGCAGAGCTCCGGCCCCCTTGTTGGCCTGAGGTGACCGGGGAAAGCGCTGGCCACGCGTCTCCGGGTCATAGGGCGGTGCCACCGCGCAGTGTACCTGGGGAGCCCTGGGGGACCGTTGGGATGCTTAGGGGGGGCGGGTGATGCGGAGCCTACCAGGAGTGCAACAGGAACAACCTCCTTCCCAAATATCTTTGAAATAAAATTAGTTTTACGTCCTTATTTTTTTTTTAAAGCAAGTTTGACCCCGAATAGCTTATTTTTATTTTGCGCGAGCTGCAATTGCCAGCACGCAAGTTTATATAATAAGCAGTATACGGTCTGGAAAAGAAAATATTCCTGTGAAGGTGCTCTTCCTTGCCCTCTATCGGAAGAATTATGTTGGACTGGTTGACATGCTTATCCATTAGTAACTGCGGTAGCTGGGGGCAGGAGATAAAAGTGTTTTTGCGTAGAGGCACAGCTCAGCCCTTCTGGACCGGTTTTGGTTTGAGAACATTTTTGTTATCCGGTTTCAGACACGATGGTATTTCAACGTTTAAGATGGGAGAGGAGAGAAGGAGCACAAGTTTGTCCAGCCTCATTTCTTACTTTGCAGAAAACAGCTTTGCCTGAGTAACTCTCAGAGCAAACACGTTTAATTTGGTGGCTAAAACTAAGCTCAGCCTTCATACTAAACTTCATCAGTTTTAATAATTTCTCAGTTGATTTGTTTGGCTGTTCCAGGTAAATAATCTCACCATCTGTTAAGAAGTGGCAGATGTCTCTTACGAATGTGTGCACTTTTTATTTCTTATTTTCCATTGATCCTCCTCTCTACAGTGCTGACTATTTTGGGCTTGGTTTTAGGGGAATGCTCCCATGGGATCGTCACTAAATATATCTTTATCATATTAAGTTTTCATTTATGCCTAATTACTAAGAGTTTAAAAAGTTAGGGGTGGATATTGATTTTTTTTCCTCAAGTGCTTTTGTGTTACATATATTCATATGACCATGTAGATTTCTTCTTAAAATCGGTATCATAGGTGATGCTGCTGCTAGATTTTCTGTGTCTAAAATCCTGGGATAATTTAAAATTCACTTTTGGGTTGTTTGATAGATTCGCTGAGCTAACATTTAATTAGAGTTTTGGTATTTATATTTATAGGTGAGATTGGTATATTCCCCCCTCCCCCTTTTTGAGTCTGAGTTCATAATTGGCGTTAGGCTGTCCTCACTGATTCAGTTGGGAAGCTTTCCACCATGTTCTATGCTCTGGAGCAGAAGAATTATCTGTTCCTTGACGTTTGGCAAAATCCGACCACAGGCTGCCTGAGCTGCTGGTGATAATATTTTTAAGAAGTTGGTATCAGTACTTAACTTTTCTATTTTTTCCATGATCATTGATTTTTCTCAGGTTTTCTGTTTCTTCAAAGTCAATCTAATACTTTACATCTTCCCAGAAAATCATTAACGTTATTGAAATTTAATATGTGTTAGCATAATGTTGTTTAGAGTCTTCTGTTGTAAGAAAATAGCTCTTCTGCATCTTTGGTATGTTGTCTGTCTTGTTCACACTTTTGTGTACGTGCCTTTTCTCTTTTTTTAATTGGTCAGACTTGATTTATGCTTGCTTATTTTATTATCTTTTCAAAGCACCAGTTGCTGGATTTACTGATTAATCCTGTTAATTTTATTTTTCTGTGTCATCCACTTATGTTCTTAATCTTTCTTGCTACGTAATTTGAGTTTATGCCTGCAAGTTCTAGCCTTTTGAATTAGAAGACTTCATCATTTATGTAATCAATCAGTCCTCCTGAACAAGGCAAGGACATCTAATCTTTTCATGCCAGTCACCTCCCATTTGGTTCTAAGCTCTGTTTTTACTTTAACTCTTTAAATTGGACATTATTGCTGATGTTACTATTATACTGATTTTCCAGTTCAATATTTATTAGACTTACGTACCTGTTTGCCTACTTTCTTCACTCTTCATTCCTTCTTGTATCACGATATTCTTCTTTGGATCCTTTTCCTTTCCCCTGAAGTACACTCTTTAGACATTCCTGCAGTGATGTCGCATTCTCTGTTTTTATAATATCTGAAAATGCCTTTATTTTGCCTGCACTCTTGAATTTTGGCTTCACCAGGTTTCTCTAAGCCATTGATTTCAAAGGTGTTGTTGTTGCTGTTGTTGTTGTTTTTCTAGCAGTTTTTAAAGATGTTTTGTGCCTGGAAGGCTTTGGGATCTCTATTCTGCCACACTGTTGAAAGAAAGATGGAGATTTTTTAAAACCCAGCAATTGGAGCGCCTGGGTGGCTCAGTCGTTAAGCGTCTGCCTTCGGCTCAGGGCGTGATCCCAGCGTTCTGGGATCGAGCCCCACATCGGGCTCTTCTGCTGGGAGCCTGCTTCTTCCTCTCCCACTCCCCCTGCTTGTGTTCCCTCTCTCGCTGGCTCTCTCTCTGTCTGTCAAATAAATAAATAAAAAATCTTTTAAAAAAAATAAAATAAAAACCCAGGAATTAATTTGTAATCTAATGAACTGACAGTTTTTGTGACATTTCCCTATACAAAATTAAAGATTTATCTCAAATTTATTAATTACAAATTACGTTCTCTGTCTCCTTAGCTTATTTTTTCTCTGTTTGGCCTGTTGATTCTGAGACTTGCGCTAAAGATTTCCACTATGATTCCCAGCGGGTTTCTTTTGTTCTATTTCTATTAGTTTTGTAATAGGTATGTTTACAGGCCACCCATAAACAGTGTTTCTATATTTACATGTATTTTTGAAGCTATGTTTTTAGACATTTTATATTTTCTTGTACCTTTGGGGAATAAATAGTCATCTATTTTATTTAATTGTTTCTGCTTTTGATTCTGTTTTGTGGGATATTAATATTGGTACATCTGCTTTATTTTTGTGACTGCTTACCTGGCTTATCTTTTTATATTCGTTTATTTTCCATTTTCTGTGTTTTAGTTATTGCTCTTGCAATTAGATTATAGCTAGATTTTTGTTTTATTACTTAATGTTTGTGTTTTTTAAATATTATGGTAAAATACACATAATATAAGATTTACTATCTTGACATTTTTAAGTGTACAGCTCACTGGTATTAAGTATATTCACATTACTGTGCAACCAAGCTCCAGAACTTTTTCATCTTGCAAAATTGAAGCTCTATACCCATTAAACAGCGACTACCCATTCCCTCCTCCCCCCTCAGCTCCTGGTAACCAGCACTGCACTTTCTGTCTTTATGAATTTTCCTGTCCTAGGAACCTCATATAAGTACCTCATAAAGTACTTGGCTTCTTGTGACTGGCTTATTTCACTTAGCATAATGTCCTCAGTGGTGTAGCATGTGTCAGAATTTTCTTCCTTTTTCAGGCCGAATAATATTCCATTGTGTATATATACCACATTTTGCTTATCATTTCATTTCTCAGTTGCTTCCATATTTTAGCTGTTATGAATAATGCTGCTATGAATATGGGTGTGAGAATATCTCTTTGAGACCCCGCTTTCAACGCTTTTGGGCATATACCCAGAAGTGGAATTGTGAGTCATATGGTAACTCTATATTCAACTTTTCAAGAAACTGCCAAACTATTTTTCATAGCAGCTGCACCATTTTACATACCCAGCCAACAGGGCACAAGGGTTCCAATGTCTCCACATTCTCTCCAACACTTGTTATTTTCTGGGTTTTTTTGACAGCATCTGTCATAATGGGTGTGAAATCTTTGCCTTTCAGGAAGCAGCTTTAACCCGTTTATATTTATTTCCATTACTGAATTTTGGGAGCTGCTTCCTGCCATCTTATTTTATGTTTTCTATTTCTTCTGCTTTCTCCTGCCAGCCACCATCCCTTTCCTACTTTTTATTGGATTGACTGAGTTTTTCTTATTCTATGTTATTCCTCTCTTAAGACACGGAAAATGCAGATATTACGTCTACTCTGTGGTAGGTACCTTTCAATGTGGAGACTTTTTTTTTTTATGGAGGTACAACATATGTGTGTAAAGATACACACATATGAAATGTATAAAACCCCATGAATTTTGACAGGCTGAACACACCTGTACTCAGCACTCCAAACAAGAAAATTTTCCAACACTCCCGAATCTGCCCTCATGAGGCCCACCACCTAGGATAACCATTATCTTGATTTCTAACAGAGTAGATTAGTTTTACCTGTTTTCGTACTTTGTATCAATAGAATCATACGGTATGTACGCTTTTACATCCAGCTTCTTCCCATCAACATTGCAGTTGTGTGGTTTGTCTATATTCCTCAGTGTTGTTATCCACTCTTGTTGCCGTATACATTCCATTGCGTGTATATCCACAGCGCGGATGTCCATTTTACATGATGGACATTTGGGTTGTTTGCAGTTTGGGGGTATCACGAAGAGTGCTGCTAGGAACATTCTAGTTCATGTCTTTTGTTGAATGAATGCATGCATTTCTGTCGAGTACATATCTAGGAGGGGAGTTGCTTGGTCATTGCACGTACACAGATTTAAGTAAATGCTGACCATTTCCAACAGTGATTGCACCAACTTACGTACCTGAGAAGCATACGTGGTTGCTGCACATCCGTGCCATCTCTTCGTAACTTCTGTCTTTTCCATTTTAGTCATCCGGGTGGGTATCACATTGTGGTTTTGATTCGTATTTCCCTGATGATAAATGGAATTGAGCTCTTTTGTTACCCTTAAATTTTCACACGTCTAAACCATTTTTTTCTCTTGATGTTTAACGATATATGAACTCTTCACGAGTAAAGCAAGAATGAACCTTAACATGACCTTAATTCTGTCTCGTGTTAAGATCATATGGGATTTTGGGCTTTTGTACATTATGCATAAGCAGTTATGTTTTACTGATTATTTGCTCATCAGTTATAAATTTTGCCAATTATTTGCTCATCACTGGTTCTTTTATCTCTTGTTTTTCTACTTTTTGGATTCATTATTGCTTAAATGAATCCTTAAGGAATTTTTTTTCCCCCTGAGATTTTGTGGACGGTAAACTTTCTGAACCCTTGCATGTTTAAAATATTTTTTATTTTGCTTTTCTGCATGAGTACGCTTGACTGAGGGTAGGATTCTAGGTTAAAAACCTTTGCATTTGGGGGCACCTGGGTGGCTCATTTGGGTAAGCATCTGCCTTCAGCTCAGGTCATGATCCCAGGGTCCTGGGATTGAGCCTAGGTCTAGTCAGGCTCCCTGCTCAGCGGAGAGCCTGCTTCTCCTTCTCCGTCTGCCCCACCCCAACCCCCATACTCTCGCTCGCATGCGCTCTCTCTCTCTCTGCCTCAAATAAATAAATAAATAAACTCTTTAAAAAAACCCTCTGCATTTTGAAGATAATTCTTCATTATCTGCTGGTATCTAGTGTGGTTGATGAGAAGTTTCTGCAGTTTAATTTCTGTTTCTTCATAGTTAACCTGTTTATTCTCTCTGAAGCTTTATCATTTTCTTCTTGTCCTTAGTGTTCAAAAACTTCACTATTTGTCCAGAGGTAGTTCTCTTTTGTTCTTCCTGCTCAGTGCTTGGTGGTTCCTTTTCTCCCCCAAAGATTAATGCACTTCTGTGGCACAGGAGTAGTTTCTTTTTTGAGTATTTCCTTGCCTCCATTCCTTTATTTTCTTTTTCTGAAATTATTATTAAGTAGGCATCAGAATTTTGTGGGGCGCCTGGGTGGCACAGCGGTTAAGCGTCTGCCTTCGGCTCGGGGCGTGATCCCGGAGTCCTGGGATCGAGCCCCGCGTCGGGCTCCTCCGCTGGAAGCCTGCTTCTTCCTCTCCCACTCCCCCTGCTTGTGTTCCCTCTCTCGCTGGCTGTCTCTATCTCTGTCGAATAAATAAATTAAAAAAAAAAAAGAATTTTGCAATTAGTCTTTCATGTTTCTGGACTTTCTTCTCGGATGATCTGCCCTCTTATCTTTATGGGCTGCATTTTGGGAGATTCCTTGCCTTGGACTTTCCTGTTTACTAATCTAGTGTTTGACTTTCTGCAGTCAACTCTCCGGTCCATCTGTTGAGTGTTTTTCAATGTTGATTATCATATCTCTGTAAAATTTAGCTTTTAGAATAGATAAGATATTCAGTGTTCAAAAATCAGACTGTATTAAAAAGCTATGAGTAGGGGCGCCTGGGTGGCACAGCCGTTAAGCGTCTGCCTTCAGCTCGGGGCGTGATCCCGGCGTTCTGGGATCGAGCCCCACATCAGGCTCCCCCGCTGGAAGCCTGCTTCTTCCTCTCCCACTCCCCCGCCTGTGTTCCTTCTCTCGCTGGCTGTCTCTGTCAAATAAATAAATAAAATCTTTTTTAAAAATTAAAAAAATAAAAAATAAATAAAAAGCTATGAGTAAAAGGTCTCCCACCATCCCTTCCCCCATCTGCCCTCTTCTCCTTTACCCCACAAGCAGGTAGCCACGTTATTAGTTTCTTATATGCCCCTCCAAAGTCTCTTTGTGCAAATACAGTTAAATAAGAATTCAGTTCTTAATCCCTCCTCTTTTTTTTTTTTGCACAAATAATAACATTATTCCATGTATTGCCCTTCACCCTGCTTTTTTAGTTCATGATGTAGAGATCTTCCCCTTTCTTACTTCCTTAGACAGAGTTTCCCCTCAAATCTTCCCAAGGATGTCTAATAATTTCTTCTATGTGCTATGCTAGTTCTCTTTCCTTGGGTATACGTTCTATTGACTTGATGTCCCCATTTTGTGACGTTGAATAAAAACTCAGTCGACTCTTCCTCTGAGGCTCATCTTTGAGTTTGCAGATTCCTGTTTTCCTGCCTGTGCTACTGGCCATAGGCTGCCCCTGGGGACCGTTGAAGAGTTGCACTGAGCTGCTGAGCAGGGCAGGCGAGGGGGCATTTGTTGTGGGCTGCTCAGTGTCCGTGGGGAAGGGTCCAGCAGTCCGGGCCGTTCTGGCTGCAGTTCCCCAGTTCATCAGCTTGTCTGATTCCATCCCTGCTCCTCTTTCTCTCTGCAGCCTCAGAACCCCAAGCCCCTTATCATTTTCCACTGTATGACGGTGTCCTCCCAGCCATGCATGGGGCTGTGGTTTGCTCAGGTAATCTAATTCTGAGTACTCTCTGCCTTTCAGAAATTTCTTAGATGTTCTAGTTACCCAGCAGCACTGTTTCTTTTTTTCTCCCCAGGTTTCTTACTGATTTAATATAGTTAAAAAGTGTTTTTGCCATTCCATAGAATTTTAGGCCACCTGGAAAGCAGAAGGATGTGTTTAGGCCATTATCTTCGTCCAATCTCCACTATGATCTTTTATTTAGAACTTATCTGTATGTCGGAGGTGTGCAACACCATCCGCAGAGCTGGTGATTCGCTAGGTCTTACAGGACTCAGCTTATCGTCATATTCATGGTGTGATGTATTACATGGAAAGGATACAAAGCAAAATCAGCCAAGGGCAGAGGCGCACGGCGCCACGTCCAGACGACACTAGCTTCCAAGAGTCCTCTGCCAGTAGAGTCACAGGACATGTTTAATTCCCCCAGGATGTTGTGACAGTGTGTGTGTAATGCTGTCCGCCAGGGAAGCTCACTAGAGACTCAGGGCCCACGGTTTTTACCGGGGTGGCTGGACCTGTAGGAGCCCTCTGCCTCTAGCACATTCCAAAACTTCAGACTCCCAGCAGGAAAGCAGGTGTTCAGCGTAAACCATGGTGTTTGTACAAACAGTTTAGGCCAGCGCAACTCTCTTATCAGTTCTGCAAACGTTAGGACCCGCACCCCCACCCCCCAAACCTAAGTTCCCTAATGTCAGCCAAGGGCTAACCGTGTAAGGAGGGCCTTTTTAAGAATTGCAGTCTCAAGCCTGCTATGTCAATTCTTTTCTGCAAAATTTCCCTCCTAGATTCCACAGAAAAAGATGGATACCATACCTGGAAATGGCTTCTCTCTGCCAGATTATCTCCCTCAGAGAGGGAGCAACATTTTCAAATATTAAAATCAAACGATGGGTAAAGAACTGTTTGGTGACTTTGGAAGACGCCAGAGTACGGCATGCCAAGCAGCCTTGAAAGGATGTCAGTGGCAGAGCCTGGGGGAGCCGCTCAACTATTTTAAATTATTGTGTTCCCCTGTTGGCCTTTGGTCACTTCAAGATGGCAGGTGGCTTATCATCGAGCACAGCAATCTGCAGCTTAGTATACCCCTCTCCACAGAACCATTCTGATCACCCCAGTCCGTGTCAGTCTCTGTTCCCCAAACTCTGGCCGAGGCTCTGCTCAGGGAGCATTTCGTCACTTCTCTTCCATGCTTGTATTAGATGGTTTCGCTGCTTCACTCTTTGGGGCTGAGTTTAATCTCCCGCAAGATCGAGAGTTCCCTGAGGACCAAACAGCAACTCCTACTTGGTTACGTTAGCTGTGCCTCTCCAGTAGGGCAAAATGCTTACAGTTGGTGCCTACTAATGCTTGTTGAAGAAACAGGTACAGGAAAGCAGGAAACAGTGTCCTCTTTTTTCCGTCCCCTGCCAGACATGGAGCTGATCTTTCGTCCTGTGTTGAGGTGGTGATGGAAAGCGCCGAGCTGCCGTTAGCTGCTTGCGTTGTCTGAGTTCTGTCTCCCCAGGCCACAGATGGTATAATTGTATAATTAAAGGTTTTCGTTGGAGAGGTTTTCTGAGGTCACTGAACCTGCGTGGGGGCTTAGATTCCCAAACCATTTTTTTCTACCTAACCCTACGGAACGTATCTGGTTGTAGACTTGTTTCCTCTCTCTCCCCATGTGTTTGGACGTCAGGTGTGGGGAATAATTCATCATAACCTCATTCTTAGCACTTTATCATCATTGGTCCGTGCAGGCCCCTCTCTTGTCTTGTGTACTTCTTCATGCATTTGTTCATTGATTCATTCATTCCTTTCTATCCTGCGTACCCCATGCGTATTCTCCTCCCCCCTCCATAGCAAACTATTCTAATGCATTCGATATGCGTGCCTTTGTAGTATGTGTACTTAAGAACGCATACTGTTTTGCGTGCATGTGTTTTTCATTTGCATAAATGGTGTCGTGTTATAGCTGTCACTCTCTTTCATAGTGTTGTCATTCACCACTATGTTTTGATGTCCTGTCCCTGTTGCTGTGTGATTATCTGGTCTGTCTGTGTATCCACTACATCTTGCCTCTCTCTCATCTGGTGATGGACACACAGACATTGATTCCTACCCCCAGACACTTCAAACAATGCTGAATGGAACTCTTGTGCATGTCCCCATATGGTCTATGTAAGAATCTCTTTGGGATTTAGACACGGGAGCAGGATTTCCTGGTCGTGGTCTGTGCCTGTGGTTAATGGAACCAAGTACTACCCGGTTAATCTTCAGCGTGTCTGCACCACTCACCTTTCCCCAGCAGTGCCTGGGATTTTGGTTTTACCTTTTGATGTGTTAATTGACAGCACTTTAACAATCAAGACCTTTCACGTACAAGTCCATTATCTCCAGCCTCTCTTGAGTAGTATTTCATCTTGGCTAAAGTCATTGAGTGGTGGGTCACCCCTTTAGCTACACAAGCTCTCTGACCCGGCGGGCCCCGCTCGTTCTCTTGACGAGAGAGATTTGTTTGGGTTTACGGTTAGCTGCCGTCGTACGTGAAGCAATACCTTGGAAATAAGGAAGCCGGGGCTGACATTCAGGAAGATGTTTGATGAGGATGATTTTGGGGTCAAGTGGACTCAGAGTGGCGAGTGCGGCAGTGGTTCCCGTATCTCATGACGTTGCACGGGGGTCAGTACAGTAACAGAAAACGGACGGAATGTGCCCGCCCTCTTAGAGCAGTAATAATCCATTCTTTTCAGCTCTTTCTGGGTTGTCTCTTATTTTGATGCACAAAAAGGCCATACCTCCGTGGAGTCAGCATATGAGTGGAAGCTCTAAACCAGGGGCTTGAAAACGTCTTCTATAAAGAGCCAGATAGTAATGATTTTAGGATTTCCAGGGTCATACAGTCTCTCTCATAACTACTCCACTCTGCCCGTAGAGCCAAAAGCAGCCACAGACAGTCCAGCAATGTGCCCCATTCATCTGGCCCACAGACGGTAGTTTGCCAACTTAATTTTTTCTTTCCTCTCTTGTTTCTGAGGTACAAGTTTATGACACTCACTTGATTACCTACTCTGTGCCAGGGCTAAGATTATAGTGATGGCTAAGATACAAATGGTACAAATCTGTCTTTTAGCATAACGTCTGGGTGGGGAGACCGAGGAGTGAGCAGCCAATTACCCAAGAAAACAAGAGGCCAGGACCAGGCGGGCACAGAATCAGGCACTGGAGCTTAGGACAGGGTGTATCAGGCAAGACTTTCTGGAAGGAGGAGAGATCTAAAATAAAGGGGCAAGAGGAATTAGGTGGGACAGGGGCAAGTGACTTGAGGGTTTAATTCACTATAGCTGGAGGGTAAAGATCAGGGTTTTGTGGTACAAGGAGGAAGGGGGTTGGGATAGAGGTAGCAGGGGTGCCAAGCAGCCAAAACGTGGGTAGCAGGAGTGACAAGAGAGAGATTGAGTTAAAAACCCACAGGCAGAATCATAAATGCTTAAGTAATTGAAGGTTGGTGGTGACAATCCCACTGCTATTAAGATATGTCAGGTAATGTGAAAACATAGAAAGCTCTCCAATAATTTCACAAAGTTAAAGTAACCCTGACAGAGAACAAGGGAAGCCCACAAAAGTAAACTATGGACCAAAGATCACGTGTGGTGTATATGCACATATCCTAAGTAAAATGGCAATTGGGGCGCCTGGGTGGCTCAGTCAGTTAAGCGTCTGACTCTTGGTCTCAGCTCAGGTCTTGATTGCAGGGTGGTAAGTTCAAGCCCCGTGTTGGGCTCTGTGCTGGGGTGGAGCCTACTTTTAAAAAAATGGCAAAATGGGGGCGCCTGGGTGGCTCAGTCGTTAAGTGTCTGCCTTCGGCTCAGGTCGTGATCCCAGAGTCCTGGGATCAAGCCCTGCGTCAGGCTCCCTGCTCAGCGGGAGGCCTGCTTCTTCTTCTCCCACTCCCCTTGCTTGTGTTCCCTCTCTCGCTGCCTCTCTCTCTGTCAAACAAATAAATAAAATCTTTAAAAAAAATGGCAAAATGAACCCAGCAGAATTAAAAAGAGTAATACATTTTGGCCAAATAGTTGTGTTTTTTTTTGTTGTTGTTGTTTTAAAGTAAGCTCCACTTCCAATACAGAGCCCAACACAGGGCTCAAACTCACGACCACGAGATCAACACCTGAGCCAAGAGCAAGACTCAGACGCTCAACTGACTGAGCCACCCAGGTGTCTCTTGGCCAAATTGTTTTTATTACAGGAATTCAAGAATGGTTTGATATAAGGACATATGTCAATTTAATACATTCTGTAAATAATAAAAGGAGAAAGCTATATAATCACATTGAGAGGTCCTGAAAAAGTGCTTAATAGAATTTGACTTTGAATCTTGCCATTCCTTGAAAAGTTTTTATGTCCCCTGCCTCCAACGCGTGCAGTCTTCCTTGCCCGGCTGACTTTCTCACCTTCTTGTTTCTCTGGCTAATCCTTGCTCATTAGTTGTATAACTTTTCCTTCATCATGTTTTTTTGTGAATCCTCTCTTGTGTACCCTGTGTGGAATAAGTTATCCTCGTCTCTCTAGTGCAGTAATGCTCCATCCATATCTCTGTCCTTGTGTTTCGATGGTCATTCTCAGTTTCTCTTTGTACCTAGCTGATTTCCTTCTGTGGGAGCCAGGCAGCCGTTTTAGGCACTAGAGATGCAGAGACAGAAAAAAACATTGCCCAGTTGTCCGCCTCTGCACCGTCAGACTCAGTCCCCACCCTTCTCCTGTTCTCTATGTTAGAAGGAGCTGATTCTGCCAACGTCACTTTGCAGGCTCCTTTGTCAAATGCCGCTGGCTAAGGGTGGCTAGGAAAAGGCACCAGTGGGAGATTGGAAGGTGAGAGGAAGGGAAAAGCCAGGGGATTTCTCTCCCCGTTTTCTTTGAACAGTGTCTCTGGGGTGCTTCCAGCTGCAACTGGGTGACATTGGCCTCTGGTGATAACACCTTCTTCCTTTCCCAGCTAGCCTTAAGTGTGCTAGAGATGTCCTACTCTGGGGTGGCTCACCGCCCCTCCATCCCATGTGGCTGCTCAGCCCTTCCCTAGACCTTGTAACTGCTTCCCAAACTAAATTCCCTCTGTTGAACTACCTCTTTTGAATTCTGTTTTCTTGATTGGACCCTGCCCGGTGTAGACAAGAACTCTACTTCTGTGTGCCCACGGTCTTATAGGACAAATGGGCATTAAAACAACTGTAATTTTTTTCTCTTCAATGCTCCTTCCTTCCTTCTTCCGGAAGTAGACTTTGCTTTGGGTGCAGGGATTGGCCATGATCCTAATTGAAACAGTCATAGAACTTCATACATACTCCCTGTTCACAAAAATTTTTCCAGGGGTGACCATGTCATCCATACCAGACTAATCACTTTTCTTTACATGATTCAAAATGGAGCCAGTGGAGCAAGAGGGCCCCTTTGTTCTCAGGAGTTATAAGGGTGCATGAACTCCCGAGAGCTGGGTCCTTGTTTTGTTTAATGTATGTCTCCAGTGCATAGTAAGTGCCCAATAAAGACAATTTTGTAAAATCTAAGATGCTAGCAGTTTTAAAACAATTATTTTGTGTTCCACTAAAAAAGGAAAAAATACTGTCAAACTGTGATACAATGCTTTTTATTAGGTACATTTTGTAAATTTCAGACTCACTGCAAGATCTTTTACAGTTCTTTAGACATCAGTGTATGTCATATTCCATTCTTGTATATGTGCACAAAGGAATATATAGGGATGATAAATTGATTAAGGTGTTTCTAAAACTTCCTCACATTCAGTGTCTCCCTCTCTCTTTTTTAAAGATTTATTTATTTGAGAGAGAGAGAGCGCACGTGAGAGCATGGGGAGGAGCAGAGGGAGAGAGAGAGAAACTTTAGCAGACTCTGCGTTAAGCATGGAGCCCAACTCAGGGCTCGATCCCACGACCCTGAGCTCACGACCTGAGCTGAAACCAAGAGTTGGATGCTTAACCAACAGCCTCCCAGGTGCCCCAAGAGTGTCTCTTTTGAATCACTTTTTCACCCAAGTCATTTATGTCTGTGGATTTTTTCACAGATAGCATCCCCTCTGCCATCAAGAACACTGGTCATGTGTTGGTTGTAAAAGCATTCCTCCATTTTCTCCAGGATTTCCTTCTGAGCTTGTGACATCTGTTCTGCAGATTTGATGCTGACACTTCCCTTGATCTTGACTGAAGGTATCGACCAGAAGGTGTCGATTAAACAATCAGGACTCACCTCCCTTCTTTGAACACCCTTGCTTAGTTTGTAGGCTGAAATATCATAGGACTGCAGTTACCTGTGAGGCCACCTAGGATGAAAGTGAAGTCACCATGCTTTTTGGTGAGTTTCTTCTTCTTCTTTAAAGATTTAATTTATTAATTGATTAATTAATTTATTTGAGAGAGAGAGGGAGAGAGAGAACACAAGTGGGGGACAGAGGCAGAGGGAAAGAGAACTCGATGCGGGGCTTGATCCCAGGACCCTGAGATCACGACCTGAGCTGAAGGCAGACACTTAACTGACTGAGTCACCCAGGTGCCCCTTGGCGAGCTTATTCTTTAACTGCCCAATTTTGCATACATCCCGGCATTGGCATTGGCAGCCAATGACAACTGTAAGAGGTATGCTGACTTCAGCGATACTAAAATGTGTGTCCTGGAATCAATGGACAGTGGTATTTGGGAAATTAATTAACTACATGAATCTCATGCTGCCCGAACCTATAACTCCCACTGCAGGAGTGAAGGTAACACACAGAAAGGCATAGAGAGTGGGTGTTTCCAGATCCATTTGTTCCACAGACCACATCCACCTCTGCTCTTCCCATGGTTTATTTCTGGAAGCTGGTGATCCCTCCCCTCTCTTTTTGTAAAGCTAATTCAGAGTGGTTTAATGTCACTGGCAACCTAGAGACTCATGACTAATATAGAAGCTTATAAAATGATTATAAACAACGTAGCATGTGCAGAAATTAGAAGTACATACAAAGCTCGGAAGTAGCACCAAGGAGAGAGGATAGCTATCAGAGGGTCCCTTACCTGCGGAGGTGTTTAAGCTTCAGCGTCCTCGACTTTCCCAGGTGAGGCGAGACCCCCTTCTTAGGTGCCTCTGAAGGACCTTATACACGTGCTCACTTCGAATCACTTGTTCGCACTCTCTGTTTCCTAAGACGGGAATCACAGACCCAATAAATAATTGTTGAACAAATGAATGAATGAGTTTTGAGGAATGAAGAGGAATTGTTCACCTACAAGGGTGGGAATGGTGTTCTAGGAAGAGAAACCAGAAAGTGCAGTGGGAAACAGACATGGAAAAGCAAGATGTATTCTGGAGACTACATGTAGTTGGAAATGCTGGGAGGGGACGCTCAGAGCTGGGATGGTAAGACATGAGGCTGGAGGGACAGGTGAGGACTAGAGGATGGGCTAATGCATCATGTGAAGATGCTGGGACTTTATTCCTTAGGCAGTGGGAACCATTGAAGTATTAACATCTTTTTATTGTGGTAAAATAGACATAACACTTACCACCTTAACTATTTTCAGTGTATGTAGTTCCGGGCATTAAATACACTCACACTGTTGTGCAACCATCTCCACCATCCGTCTCCAAAACTTTTCCATCTTCCTACACTGAAACTCTGTCCCCATTAAACACCAGCCTCCCCTTCCCTCTCCCAGCCCCTCTCGGCCACCTTTCTACTTACCGTCTCTATGAATTTGATTATTCCAGATCCCTCATATAAACCACTGAAGTATTTTTAATATAGCGTGTAAATGGATTTGCATTTTAGAATGTTCATGCTGGCTTTTTTTTTTTTTCGTGGATAGATGAGAGGTGGAAGAGGCTGAGTGTAGGAAATCCAGTTAGAAACCAAGGCGTTGGCAGTGGGGACGACAAGAAAAGAAAGGCTATACCGCTCAGGGTATAGAATCCTCAAGGTCCTGGGTGTGGGGGTGAAAGAGAGAGAGGAGCTGGATTTGACACATTTTTCTCTGGCGTGGGTGATACCAAACGATCGGGAATCTCAGAGGAACTCCAGGTTTGAATGGGTAGCTGAAGTGTGGGTACCCTGCGCATATTCCCTTCTTCTCACCACTTCTGTGAACCCCGGCCTGCCTTTCCATTGTTAGCCACCTGTATTTCTTTGCCTGAGAGTTTTCTGGTGCCCGCTTTGCAACCCAGAACAGCAGAGTAAAAGTGCCAGGGAATCAACACCCTTCCAGCTCCCCAGAAGCCCTCAACCAGGGATAATGGTGTATGACTACACCAGCTCCTTGCCTCTCCAGCGGGATGGTGCTGCTGTATCTTAAATGCTGGTTCCCAGAGTTCCCCAGTGGGTTCAGCTTTAGGTACCCGCAGTGGTAACTTGCTCGATGAAGCACGCTTTCATTCCATCCTTCTTACTCCTCTGCTCGCGTCTTCTTGGGTCACCTCCCAAATACAGTTCACTCTCAAATCTTTACCTTAAGGAGGTAGATTTGAGGGGACCCAAACTGCGACAGAGCCTGGAGGAAATGATCCATTTTAAGTGTGGCATCTACATGTGTCTTTTATGCAGTTGGAAATCTAGGTCTCTGGTTTAAGGTAGATATGGATTTGGGAAGACAAGTCTGTTCTTGGAAGTTAAAACCATGAGAGTGGGTGAGATTGCCTGGGAAGAGGTAGGATGGAGAGGAGAACAGAGGCTAGACTCTTGGGGAACTCTAGCCTTTAAAAGTAAGAACAAGAAGAGGATTCTGAGGGACTGGACTGCATCAGCTGGAATAGACAGGAACCAGTAGAAAGGAGAGAAAGGTGCTCAAGTGGAGAGGAGGGCAGGGAAGATAGGAGCAGGGTTGGCCTTGAACCAGAAGCTCTCTATTATTTCCCTCAGAGTAGAGGACAAGGAACAAGGATGGTGATCAAAGGTTATTTTGTTTTGTTTCCCCTTGGTGGAGGATGCATAGTTAGCCACTGTCAGGATTGACTATAGACTCGATTTGTGGCATGGGTGGTTTCTCGTTGGTAAGCTTCCCAAATTCAGTTTTCTGGCTTCTTCATGCTTTCAAAGGAGAAGCGACGTTCCCTCCCTGGAGACCAACAACCACAATGTTCTGTGTGTCCTTGGGGAGGCCAAACCCAGGCTTCTATCAGAGCCTAGGTGGACTGTTGCCCATTCTCTCCAGTTCCCAGCCTGTGGTAAACAAAGTCTTCTCATGGTACTTGTGTTTCTTCTTAATATGAATGTTTTCATTTTGGGGGGTATATACGTACCTAGGAGTGGAATCGCTGGGTCATGTGGTAACTCCATGTTTAATTATTTGAGGAGCTGCCAGATTGTTTTACGAAGTGGCTGCACCATTTTACAGTCTCTGCAGCAATGAATGAGGGTTCTGATTTTTCCATATCGTAGTCAGCATTTGCTATTATCTGACTTTTTAATTCTAGCCCGGGGGGGGTGTGTGAATCTCATTGTGGTTTTAGTTTATACTTCTTTGATGACTAGTGATGTTGAGCATCTTTTCATGTCTTTATTGGCCATTTATATATCTTCTCCAAGAAAGATATATTCAAGTCCTTTGCTCATTTTAAAATTGAGTTGTTTTTGTGGTTGTTGTTGTAGAAGTTGTTTATATATTTTGGATATTAAACCCTTACCAGTACATGATTTGCGAGTAGTTTCTCCCATTCTGTAGGTTGTCTTTTACTTTCCTGCTGGTGTACTTTTAGGCAGAAAAGTGTTTAATTGTGGTGCAGTTCAATTTATCTTTATTTTTGTTGTGCTGTTGGGAAGAATTTTTTATTTTTTATTTTTTACCAAATCTAAGGTTTTTAGGATTCACCTGTATATTTGCTTCTAAGAGATTTATAGATTAAGTGTTTCTTAAAAATGGAGGTATAATTGATGTATAACATTATATTAGTTTCAGGTGTACAAAATAATTACTTGGTATTTGCATACATTGCAAAATATAGTTTTAGCTCTTATATTTAAATGTTTGATCCATTTTGAATTAATTTTTGTATATGGTATGAGATAAGGGTCCAACTTTCTTTTGTATGTGTCTATCTGGTTGTCCCAGCACCATTTGCTGAAATGACTATTCTTTCCCAGTTGAATAGTCTTGGCACCCTTTCTGAAATTCAATTCACCACAGATGTTTGGGTTTATTTTTTCACTCTCAATTCGGTTCTAATGATTTATATGTCTATCTTTGCACCAGTACTGCACCATCTTGATTAATCTTGCTGTGTAATAAGTTTTGAAATGGGGAATTGTGAGTCTTTATTTTTATTTTTCAAGATTTTTTGACAATTCTGGGCCTTGCAATTCCATGAATTTTTTAATCAGTTTATTAATTTCTACAAAGAATTCAGCTGGGATTTTGATAGGATTATGTTGAATCTGTAGATCAATTTGGAAAGTACTGCCATTTTGACATTAAGTCTTCCAATCCATCAACACAGACTGTTTTCCCATTTATGTATTCTTAATTACTTTCAACAATGTTTTATAAGTTTCAGGGTACAAATTTGGCACTTTTCTGGTTAAATGAAGTATTTTATTCTTTCTGATGTTATTGTAAATGGAATTGTTTACTTAATTTCATTTTTAGATTGTTCATTGCAAGTGTATAGAAATACAATAGATTTTTGTATATATATTTTGTATCCATACAGGATCATATAATCTGTGAATATAAGTAGTTTTATTCTTTTCCAGTCTGGGGGCTTTTTCTTGCCTAATTGCCCTGACCAGAAGCTCCAGTACAATGTTGAATAGAAATGGCAAGAAGACACTTTGTCTTTTTCTGAATTAGTGCGGAAGCATCCAGTCTTTCACTATTAAGAATGATGTTAACTGTGGATTTTTAGTAAATGACTTTTATCAGGTTGAGAAAGTTTTTTTCTAGTTTGTTGAGTGTTTTTATCAGGAAAGGGATTGGATTTTGTCAAATGCTTTTTCTACGTCTATTGAGATGATCATGTGATTTTAAAATGTATTCTATTGAAATGATTAATTGATTTTTGGATGTTAAACCAACCTTGCATTCCTGGGGTATATCCATTTGGTCAATGGTATACAGCTTTTGTGGTGGTTTTTTTTTTTTTTTTAACGTTGTTGGATTTGGTTTGCTAGTATTTTCTTGAGGATTTTTATATGTCCATATTCAGAAAAGTTACTGATCTGTATTTTTTTGTGTGTGTGGTGTCTTTATCTGGTTTTGATATTAGGAGAATACTGTTCTCATAAGATACGTTGGGAAGTATTACTTCTCTTCTACTATTGGAACAGTCTGTGTAGAATTGATCCCTAAATTTCTCCTTTAAATGTTTAGTACAGGGGTGCCTGAGTGACTCAGTTGGTTAAGTGTCTGCCTTCGGCTCAGGTCATAAATTGAGCCCCTCATTGGGCTCCCTGATCAACAGAGAGCCTGCTTCTCCCTCTCCCTCAGCCACTCCCCCGCTTGTGCTCTCTTGCTCCCTCTGTCAAATAAATAAATAAAATCTTTACAAAAATGTTTAGTACAATTCAGCATTGAAATTTGGAGCTGGCTTTTCTTTGTGGATAATTTTTCATTACTAATTCAGTCTTTTCACTTGTCATAGCTCTGTTCAGATTGTTTATTTATTCTTGAGTCAGTTTTGGTAGTTGGTATGTTTCTAGGAAATTTTCCATTTCACTTAAGTTACCTAATTTTTTGGCATACATTTGTTCATAATATTGCTTTATAATCTTTTTTATTTCTGTAAGGTTGGTAGTAATAGCCCCTCTTTCATTTCTGATTCTAGTAATTTCAATTGTCTCATATATTTTCTTGGTCAACCTAACTAAAGATTTATCAATTTTGTTGATCTCTTCAAAGAAGCAGATTTTGGTTTTATTTATCTTCTCTATTGTTTTTCTATTCTCTATTTCATTATTTTTTGCTCTAACCTATTATTTACTTCCTTCTGTGTGCATTAGGTTTAGTTTGAGTAAACTAACTTTTTCCAGTGTTTTGAAGTGAAAGGTTAAGTTATTAATTTGAGATCTTTGTTTTTAACCGTAGGCGTGCTGGCAATAATGACTCCATCTTTAGCCCTCCATCTTGTTCATAGTAATGACCTCTCTTGGGGCTCTGTGTTTCCTTGGAGATTAATATACATACCTTAGAAATGCCCACAAAGGCTGGGATGGGGGAGGCTTACTTTGTTCCTCTTCAAGTTTGTTAAAGATAAAATAGTCTCTCTCCTTCCTGATGCATAGGTGGTGCCACAAGGTCTAATTAAATGTTAGATGTCAATTAGGTGCATGCAAACCCTTTGAAATGCATGAGAACCTTTTGATCTCAACACAGTGCCCTTCTGTATACCCCCTCATTCTGTAAAATCTGTAGATGAAGGTCTGGACTTTGCAGAGAATAGCTGCACAGCTGACTGGATCATCGTCTGCCTAATCCCTCCTGTCAGTTAGTTACCCTGAATGAAACTCTATGTAAACTTTATGGAGTCACCTTTTTCGTTTTTCAGTCTCAAAGTGCCTTCTCAGTTTGGGGGATACTTACTGTCTCTTGCCTACCTTCTAAGATTAACATAGAAATTTACAGCTGTGAATTTACCTCTAAGCACTGCTGTAGAGGCATCCCATAAGTTTTGGTAGGTTAATTCTTCATTTTCATTAATCTCAAAGCATTTTTGGATTTCTTTTTCAATTTCTTCTTTGACCCATTGGTTATCTAGGAATATGTTGTTTAATTTTTACATATTTGTGAGTTCCCAAATATTTTTCTGCTGTTGATTTCTAACTACATTCCATTTTGGCTAGACAACATTCTTTGCATTGTTTTTGTCCTTTTAAATTTATTGAAGTTCTTGGTGTGTCCTTGAGAATGTTCTATGTACACTAGAGAAGATGTATATACTGCTGTCTTAGGTTGAGTGTTCTACAGATCTAGCATTCTGATTGGCTTAGAGTATTTTGTAGATCTGTTTCCTTGTTGAGATTCTGTATAGTTCTGTCTGTTATAGAAAGTGGATATTGAAGTCTTTAGGTACTATTGTTGAATTGTCTCTTTCTCCCTTAATTTCTGTCATTTTTTGCTTTATATATTTTGGTGCTCTATTTTAAGTACATATGTAATTGTTATATCTTCTGATGCATTGACCATTTTATCATTGTGTCTTTATCTCCAGTAACATTTTTATTTCAAAGTCTATTTCATCTGCTATTACTATAGGCACCTGCACTTTCTTGTGGTTGCTATTTGTGGGCTATATCTTTTTTCATCCATTTATTTCAATCCATTTGTATCTTTGTATCTAAAACATACTTCCTGGCTAGCATATGGTTGGATCATGTATTTATTTATCCAGTCTGACAATCTCTGCCCCTTTACTGGAATCCATCCATATTTAATATTATTAGATTTATATCTGCCTTTTTACATCTCATCTTTTTTTTTGGTCCTCTGTTACTTCTTTCACTGCTTTCTTTTGTGTTAAGTGAGTGCTTTCTAGTGTAACATTTCAGTGGGTTGACTAGTTAGTTGGAGATCTTGAGGTGAATTCATCCTGGATTAAGGGTGGTCCCTAAATGCAATGACTGGTGTCATTGTAAGAAGAGTATATGCAGAGACATACAGAAAGAAGGCGGCCATGTGAAGACAGAGGCAGAGGTGCAAGTACAAGCCAAGGAACACGTATGATAACTGGGAACCACAAGAAGCTGGAAGAGGCAAGGAAGGACTCTTTCTCAGAGCCTTCAGAGAGAACATGTCCTGCTGACACCTTGATTTCAGACTTTCATCCTCCAGAACTGGGAAAGAATAAAATTTGGTTGTTTTAAGCCACTCAATTTGTGGTAATCTGTTACTGCAGCTCTAGGAAATAAATACAAACCTTTTATTTTCTTTAATGATTTTTTTACTTTATTTCTTCAAATTATATTCTAATATCTTATTAGAATCTACTTCAGATTTATACTAACTTAATTCCAATGAGATATAGAAATGTTACTTCTATATAGCTCTATTCTTTTCTCCCTTTTTGTTGTATTATTGTTATACATATTATACCTGTTAATGTTACAAACCTAACTGTACATTGTTATAATTATTACCTTAACCAACTATAGTAATTTCCTTAGCTCAGTACAGTTTACCCCAATCCATCTGTTTTGCGCAGCTGTTGGCAGATATATTACACATATATTCTACACATATGTTCAACAATACACTTTTGGATCATATTTTATATAATTTTTTTTAATCTAGAAAAGAAAGGAGAAAAATATGCATTTTTGCTGTTATTTATAATTATTTAATTACCTTTGTGTGCTCTTTGATTTGTGTGTGTGTGTGTGTGTGTTGTGTGTGGATTTGAATTACATTTTGGGTTCACATGCTTTCACCTAGAAGAGCTTCCTCTAGTATTTCTTGAAAGGCAGGTATAGTAGCAACAAATTCTCTCAATTTTTGTTTATCTGGGAAAGTCCTTCATTCCCCCCGCCCAATTTTTTTTATTATGGTAAAATACACATAACAAAATTTACCATCTTATCCATTTTTAAGTGTACACTTTGGTGATATTAAGTATGTTCTCAATGTTGTACAGCTACCACCATCTGTCTCCAGAATTCTCCGTCTTGAAAAACTGAAATTCTTTACCCATTAAATGGTACCTCGCCATCCCCACTCCCTCCAGTCCCTGGTAACCACCACTCTAGGTACCACTCTAGTATATTACACAGTATTTGTCCTTTTGTGTTTAGCTTATTTCACTTAGCATACTGTTTTCATATCGTAGCATGTGTCAAATTTCCTTTCTTTTTAAGTCTGAGTAATCCTTCATTGATGTGTTTATCACATTTTGTTTATCCATTCTTCTGACAGTTGAGTTTCTTGCACTTTTAGGCTACTGTGAATAATGCTGCTATGAACATGGATATACAAATATATCTTCAAAATCCTATTTTTCATTCTTCTGGGTATATACCCTATTTCACCTTCACATTTGAAAGATAACTTTGCTGGCTATAGGATTCCTGGTTGATAACGTTCTTTTGTTTTTGTTTTTGTTTTTCCTTTGAGTACTTTGAATATGTTATCCCATTGCCTTCTGGCTTTCATTGTTTCTGATGAGAAGTCAGCCATTAATCTTATTATGGTTCTGTTGTAAATACGGAGTTGTTTTTCTCTTGCTGCTTTCAAGATTCTTCTCTGTATTTTGATTTTCAGCTTTTTCACTATAATGTGCTGTTTGCGTATTGCTTTGGGTTTATCCTGCTTGGAGTTCATTGAGCTTCCCAAATGGAGAGGTTATTGTTTTCCAATAAATGTTTGAAGTTTTCAGCCATTATTTCTTCAGATATTTTTTTTCTCCTTTCTCTCTCTGCCTGTGGATTATTTTAAACATTTTTTAGAATTCCATTTTGATTTATCTAAATTGTTTTGATTATAGCTTTTTACATATTGTTGTTAGTGGTCCTCTAAGTATTACGTTGTACATATGACTTATCACAGTTTACTGGCATGGATTTCTTACCACTGGGAGTGAAGTACAGAAACCTTACCTCTCTTCACTCTCCTCACTTGAATTTTCTACCTACATTCAGAACCACATGAGACAGGATTATAATTTTTGTTTCAACCATCAAACATAATTTAAAAGTCTTAAGAGGAGACAGAATTTTTATTATAATTAAATTCATTTTTATTATTTATTCTTAATGTTCTTAGATTCCCTCTTTTATCATTTCCTTTCTGTTGAGAGAAATTCCTTTAGCCGTTCTTTTGGGATAAGTGTGCTAGCAACAAATTTTCTTATTTCCTTTTATCTGAGAATATCTTGATTTCCTTTTGATTCATAAGGGATATTTTCTCTGGATACAGGATTCTGGGTTGACAGTTCTTTTCTTTCAGCACTTGAAAAATGTATTACTTCCTTCTGGCCACATGGTTTCTGATGAGGAATCTGCTGCCATTTGACTTGTTTTTCCCTATAGGTAAATGCCATTTCTCTCACTGCTTTCAAGTTTTCTGTCTTTTGGTCTTTTATAATTTTGTCTATGGGTCGTGATGTGGATTTCTTTGGGCTTCTCAATTTGGAGTTCAGCTTTTTGAAGCTGTAGGTCTATCTTTTGCTGAATTCAGAAAGTTATCAGCTATTATTTTTTAAAAATACTTTTCCAGCTTCCTCCCACTTTGTGTCTTTCCTGGACCCTGATGACTTAAGTGTTAGATCTTTTATTATAGTTTCATAGGTCTTTGAAGCTCTGTTCTTTTGATTTCTACTGTTTTATATTCATGTTATTTCTTCTGACTCGAGTAGAGCATTTATCGTCTGAATGTTTTGTCTTGTTTGACTACCCCTTTCCTGGTCCTTTGACACCAGGCTTTTATGTTTGTGCCCTGTAGTGTTTCCAGGTTGCCCACTTCTTCACCTCCCAGTCTGGTATATATGAGGCAAAAAGAATACCCAGGCAACTTGCCACTGTGTTGTTCCTTGAGTCCCAAGTTCCTTAAACAGTTTATCTTCTTCTTTCTACCTTTCAGAACCTTCTTATATTTATTTTCCATCTCATGCCCAGAGATTTCATTTTTTTATTTTTTATTATTTTTTATTTTTTAAAGATCATATTATTTATTTCTCAGAGAGAGACTACAAGCAGGGGGAGTGGCAGGCAGAGGGAGAAGCAGGCTCCCCACTGAGTGAGGAGCCCAATGTGGGACTCAATCTCAGGACCCCTGGGATCATAACCTAAGCCAAAAGCATACGCTTAACGAACTGAGCCACCTAGGCGTCCTGCAGGGATGTTAGTTGTACTTAGTGGAAAGAAAAGGGAAAAGTATGTCTAGTCCATCTTCCTAGAAGACTAAGTCCACACCATTTTTTTAAGTTAGTTTTACTTTTTATGAAGATGAATTTTTCTTTTAAGAGGCAAGTTGTCCAATAAAGTGCCACACATTCTGAATTTGTCTGATTCTTCTTCATGATTTATCGAACAGTTTCAATAAGAAGGCTACCTAGGTGATGCTCTGTGTCTCATCACATCACCTTAGGAGGCATGCAATGTCAGGTTGCCCACCAGGTAGTCATGGTAAGCTTGATCACTTTTGTCTTCCTTTTTGTAATTGATAAATTGTGGAGTGAGACTTTGAGAGCATGTGAACATCTTCCCCAACAACCTTTTACTCAATGATTTTAGCATGTTTTGGTGAATATGTAAGTTGTACAAAATGGTGATTTCCCCCCCAATACTGTTACTTCCTTTATTTATTACCTCTATTATTCTGTAAAGAACTTTATCTTTCTGTCCTTTTGTTCTTCTTTTAGTATCAATGAGTATTTTAATTAGTGTTTTATAATTCATTACTGTCACTATTTTTTTGTTGAAATTATCCCAAATAAGTAAAATTGAATTCCTTCAGGTTCACTCCCATTGTCCATTTGACATAGTCCCATTAGTCTTTGGGCATCTCCTTGATTTCTAGGCACCACGAGCTATCCCAGGCTCATCTCGTTAATTCCATGCTCCGCACCTGGAATGAGCTGTTTTTCCAAGGTGCCCTGCTTCCTTTTGGTAGGAACGATATTTAGAAATACACAAATTCTAAGGGAGAAGAGTGGGAAGATAATGTACTGAATTAAAGTAGTAATTCATAGTCATAACTGTACCTATTTACTTGGTGGTTTAGGTCTTCATTCAAAATTGGGGAGGTAGAGTTTTAGTATGATAGTAATTTATGAGCTGTTTCTCCCCTATAAGACTGGATTTCTTGGGAGCCAGGCAAGTGTCTTTTCAATTTTTTAATTTACTGTGGTTAGCAGTTTCTGGAACAAAAAAGGCACTTAATAAATATTTGGACTTAAATTATGCTAACTAAACTCATAAACTACTCATCTTATGATTCAAATATTTTTCTAATTTTCTGACTCTGTAGAGAAATAGTAAAGGATCTGGAAAGAAGTTGCAGTGAGAATGTTCATTGGTTGTGGACAAATTATTAAATGTTTCAGAACTTGTTTCTCTTGCTGAATGGTTAAGTGTTTTATTGGCTTCAGCATACTAAAAAGGCTATAACAAGATCTGAGGCTGTTCTACTAGGTAATAGTAAGGCAGTGGGACATGACTCACATTGAATGACTGTGGAAGGTGACTTTAAACGCTTTATAGCTCTCCCTAGAGATGAATAGTGTACAACTGGTATTCAGACTTTATATAGGAGACCTAAGGTGTTTTTTTTTTTTCCCTGACTGACA
>NW_024423786.1:67738946-67832677 GCF_017311325.1 Ursus maritimus | reverse complement strand
TTCCTGCTGTATTGCTTTTAAGTCAGTTGCTCAATCTCTTTTCCTCATTCTCACCTGGAAGAGTGTGACAGAATCATAAACAAATTGAATTAAGATTTAATGAGAGAAACCATATAAAATCCTTTGGTAAGTAGTAATTAAATGAAATCTGTATTATAAGCACAGAACTTAGTCATTATAAGTAGCAACAAAGGAAGTGTAATGTCATATTCTAGGGTTTGTTTTTACTCAGAGGAGCTGTAGTATGGCATTTTAATAAGAGTTCCAAATGAAAGGGTTGCAACTCAGGTCGCAGCCCAAGTTGAGCTTTTAAACGATAATGATAATGGGACTGAAAGGTTTTAGTTTTTTCAGTTTACTTTAAGTGGGTTTTGGCAGAAGACACAGGTAAGGTGAATTTATTTATAACCTGCATTTTGAATGTAAGGAACAGATTAAAAGGAAAGATTAAAATATTAAACACCATATTTATTAAGTAAAGGGTGTGTGTGTGTTGTTTTTTTAATGATTAGAATGAAAACTTTTTATTCCTTCACCATTGGTGCAGTTAGAGGTATCCAATGTGTGTTTGTGTGCATATTAAATATCAAAATACAAGAAAAGTTGAGGATCCTTTGCACCGATAGGTTTAAAGAAATGTTTCCTGGATTTAATTTCTTTTTTCAAAAAGTAATTCTTGCTTGGTATGAAAATTGCAAACAATATAGATATATGACTTAGTAAAAGTTCTCAATATTCTCCCAACTGTTTTGTTTCTATTCTTCTGGGTATTTTCTGTGTATATACTGGAATATATAATATATATTTGTTTTCAAAAATCTGTTAACACAATCTTGTGCTTGGTTTTGTTTTCACATAATGCACATCTTTGTATGTCAATACGTAGTCATCTGTATCATTCTTTTAAAATTTTTTTTTAATTTTTATTTTTTAATGTCTACAATTTAATTTGTTCTTTTAGATTCTGAACACTGAACTAAGTACTTTATCCACAATAATCAAATCGATTCTTACAACAATTATCCTTGTTTTGTAGTTTAGGAAACATAGACTCAGAAAATTTATATAGCATATTTGAAATCACACGGGGAACCCGACTTGGATCTGCTCAACCTAAATCCTGTATTCTTTTTTTTCCCCAGTTTTTATTTAAATTCCGGTTAGTTAACATATAGTGTAATATTAGTTTCAGGTGTGCAAAAATATAGTGTTTCAACACTTCCATACATCACCTGGGTGCTCATCACCAATGTGCTCCTTAATCCCCACCACCTACTTAACCCATACCCCCCCAACTCCTCTCTAGTAACCATCATTTCATTTTCTACAGTTAAGAGTCTGTTTCTTGGCTTGCCTCTCTCTCTCTCTCTCTCTCTCTCTCTCTCTCTCTCTCTTTCTCCCCATGTATATAGAGATATAGATAGATAGATAGATATCTTCTTTATTCATTTTTTTAGTCAATGGGCACTTGGGCTGTTTAGCTATTTAATCTAGCTATTGTAGATAATGCTGCTATAAACATCAGAGTGCATGTATCCCTTTGAATTATTGAAAAATATTTTTGTGTTCTTTGGGTAAATACCTAGTAGTGCAATTGCTGGATCATAGGGTAGTTCTATTTTTAACTTTTTGAGGAACCTCCATACTGTTTTCCACAGTGACTGCACCAGTTTGCATTCCCAGCAATAATGCACAAGGGTTCCTTTTTCTCCACATCCTTGCCAACACCTGTTGTTTCTTGTGCTGCTGATTTTAGCCATTCTGACTGCTGTGAGGGGATATCTCATTGTGGTTTTTATTTGCATTTCCCCAATGGTAGGTGATGATGAACGTCTTTTCATGTGTTTGTTGGCCATCTGTATGTCTTCTTTGGATAAATGTCTGTTCATGTGTCCTACCCATTTTTTAAAGGTTTTTATTTTAATTCCAGTTAGTTAACATACAGTGTTATATTAGTTCTTCCCATTTTTAAATTGGGTTATTTGAGGGTTTTGGGTGTTGAGTTTTATAACTTCTTTATATATTTTGGATACTAGCCCTAGTCAGATATGCCATTTGCAGATACCTTCTCCCATTCCATGGGTTGCCTTTTAGTTTCATTGTTTCCTTTGCTGTGCAGAAGCTTTTTATTTTGATGTAGTTCCAATAGTTGTTGGTGTGTGTGTGTGTGTATGTGTGTGTGTGTGTGTGTGTGTCTTTTGGTTTTTTGCTTTTGTTTCCCTTGCCTCAGGGGACTTATATAGAAAAAAGTTACATGGCCAATGTCAGAAATTACTGCCTGTTCTCTCTGCTAGGATTTATGGTTTCAGGTTTCACATTTAGGTCTTTAATTCATTTTTAATTTATTTTTGTGTATGATTTAAGAAAGTGGTTCAGTTTTATACTTTTGCATGTTGCTGTCCAGTTTTCCCAAAACCATTTGTTGAAGAGACTTTTTCCCATTGGATATTCTTTCCTGCTTTGTCAAAGATTAATTGACCATACAGTTGTGGGTCCATTTCTGGGTTTTCTATTCTGTTCTATTGATCTACGTGTCTATTTTTGTGCCAGTACCATACTGTTTTGATTACTACAGCTTTGTAATATCACTTGAAGTCCAAAACTGTGATGTTTCCAGCTTCCCCTCTCGTTTTTCAAGATTGCTTTGGCTATTCAGGGTCTTTTGTGGTTCCATACAAATTTTAGGATTGTTTGTTCTAGTTCTATTAAAAAATGCTGTTGGTATTTTGATAGGAATTGCATTAGATGTGTAGATTGCTTTGAGTAGTACAGACATTTTAACAATATTTGTTTTTCTAATCCATGAACATGGATTGTCTTTCCATTTCTTTGTGTCATCTTCAGTTTCTTTTATTAGTATTTTATCATTTTCAGAGTACAGGTCTTTCACCTCTTTGGTTGGGTTTATTCCTAGCTATCTTACTTTTTGGTGGTATTTCATTCTTTTTGAAGGTTGAATTCTGTTGGATGTATCCTCAGTTAGCCAACATCCTACTGATAAAGATTTGAATTATTTCTTTTTTCTTTTATAAACGATGCTGCAGTAAGCATCATTTTGTGTATATATCTGCCCAGTTATGTGTTTTGGTAGACTTACTATTTACGAGTAGAATTATTGAGATAAACATTGTGGATATCTAAGATTTTTGCCAATTTTCCTAAAGAGTTGATCAATTTACAGTGGCTGAGAATACCTCTGCCCAAATTACATCATGTCCTCACTCTCAGAGCACCCTGCATTTCTCCTTTGTAGCACATCAGAATTGCATTTAATTATGTACTCATTTAAAAAATTTCCCACCCTCCCCTTGTATGCCCCCTAAAAATATAACTTCTTTGTGGACTGGACACTGTTTCTGTATTACTTATATTTGTATCTCTAGCACCCAACATAATTCCTTACACATAATGTATACTCAGTAAATAATAAATATTTCCCCACACCCTTGTTGACATTTGGTGTTATCAATGTTTGCCAGCCTGACAAATATAGGTCATTATTTTATTGTGTATTTTAAAATTATTAATCAGTGTGAAAAATCTTTCACATATATTTATAATTTATATTGTGGGGTTTTTTTCTCATTTTTTATCTCATTATTGATTCAAAGAGCCCTTTATATTTCAACGTGATACTAGCATTGTTGCACATATTTTTATGTGCTTCGTTGCTTGTCTTTTGAATTTGTTTATGGTATTTTGGACCATATAAAAGTTTAAAATTTTTATGTAGTAAAATTATAAATCTTTTTTTTTTCAAGATTTTATTTATTTATTTGACAGAGATAGAGACAGCCAGCGAGAGAGGGAACACAAGCAGGGGGAGTGGGAGAGGAAGAAGCAGGCTCATAGCAGAGGAGCCTGATGTGGGGCTTGATCCCATAACGCCGGGATCACGCCCTGAGCCGAAGGCAGACGCTTAACCACTGTGCCACCCAGGCGCCTCAAAATTATAAATCTTTTTATGGGCTTGGATTTCATGCCATGTGTCAAAAGGTGTTTTCCACTCTATAGCTGTAGATTTTCATCTAGTACTTTTTGATAGATATACTGAATCTACATTGTCAAAATATATAACCATTTCTTATTCGACTAATCATTTTGCCTTGGTTTTCTAGATAAATATACATTTAAGGCTTGCTACCAATTCTCATGATGAAGCCTCTCCAGATATTTGGTTTGGTTCATATTTGTTGTCTAGGAGATTCCTCAGGCAGCGTCCACAGGAATGGTTTTCCCTGAGTTCTTCCATGTTCAAAGCTGTTCATCTATGGTCTTTGTTCTTGAGAATCTATTTGGTTGGTTATAGAATCCTCAGCTTACGTTTTCCTCTTTGAGTATCTTCAATTTGTCAATATGTTACTTTGCTGCCTGCTATCAAAGTCTGATGGCAATTTTTCCCCTTCTAAACAACTTGGTGATTTTGCCTGGATGCTCAAAGGACTTTAAAAAAGATCTTTAAAGTCTAATAGTTTCACTAAGTGTGTTTCAGTGTTGGCCATTCTGAGTTGACTTTTCCAGGTACACAGTGGACCTTTGCAATACGTAAGTTCATGTCTTTCAGTTTGTTCAGAAACAGCATTCTAGTTTTCATCTGTTTCATGAGCCTGACTCTCTAGCGTGCCTTCACTGTCTCTAAGGGCATTGGTCTGCTCAATATTTTCCTTTTTCTTATCACACTCTAATGTGGGATTTGACCATACTTCCTTTCTGTTGCTCTCAGTTAAGCCAGATGGAAGTGGTGGGGCAGGATAACTGTCCCAGCTTTGAGGCTCTGAGTTCTCTCTCCTGTTCTTCTCACAAGGTGTTCAGATCCATGGCCTTGGGCTTAGTGAGATGTACAGGCTCTGTTTTCCTCCCCTACTTTTATCTGGATCTTCTCTTTCCTTTGTCCCTAATATCCTCGTCCTGTTCAACTTGGACTGTACCCCCCAGCAGTTTTTCTCAATGTGGCCTGTGTCCTGGAAGGGAGCTTTGCTTGGTTAGATTTGAGTTCATAGGGTTACAGACAGTAATAATGGTTGGTTGTCCTGTTTCTCCCTTAGTCTCCCTCCATGGGGAACATGGTTGTGCTTGCTTCCTGCCCCCTCCCACTGTGGTACATTGTTCAGATGTGGTGACCGTAGAAGTGGGCACTGGAGGTGCCCTTTGAGATGGTGACCCCACCTTCCAGAGTCATCAATATCCTGCAGGACGTCTAAGTTGGCACATCTCAACTCTGAGCATGTTCCCCCGGCTCCATCCAGGCTTGGCAGAATCGGGCAGGTGTGTCATACTTTGTGGTTTAGGACCATGGTGGTTTTCCTGCTTTATCTGAGATGATGCCTTTCTTCCCTGTCTATCATTAGTCTTGTTGTTTGGTTTGAAATTCACAGGAGAGGAGGGTGAAGCAAAATCACTCCTACTCACTCATTTTCAGTTAGAAGCTGATTTGTATCTCATGCTACATGACCTAGTTTTTCTCTCCCTTCCGTCTCTTAATTGGAAAATATACTTATATGTTTTTAATTCCTGTTTGTTACCTTTATACCTTTAAACGATATGCTTCAAACACCTTTCTCAGTTTATCAACTTGAGGAATAAATGTTTTAACATACCTTTCTGAAAATATTAAATAATTGACATTCTCCTCAATCTTCAGTTTTTGTGACCCTTTGGGAATTTTTGTTATTATTTTTGAAATAATATTATTTTACATTGTCAGCTTTTCTTTCTAGACTTCTTAAAATTGTATTTAGTTTTGTAGTCATAGTTAATATGGCATAATATATATATATACACATTATATATATAATATATATAGTTTATAAATAAAGTTAAATACACAATAAAGTTTGTATTTAAATTCCAATCAGTGTAATATCAGTTTCAGGTGTACAATATAGTGATTCCACACTTCCACATAACACCCAGTGCTCATCACAACGAGTGTACTCCTTAATACCCACCATCTATTTAACCTTGCCCTCCACTCACCTCCTCTCTGGTAACCATCACGTTGTTCTCTATAGTTAAAGAGTGTTTCTTGGCTTGCCGCTCTCTCTCTCTTTTTTTTTTTCCTTTGCACATATGTTTTGTTTCTTAAATCCCACATATGAGTGAAATCATATGGTATTTGTCTTTCTCTGCTGACTTATTTTGCTTAGCATACTCTCTAGCTCCATCCACGTTGTTGCAAATGACAAGATTTCATTCTTCTTTATGGCTAAGTAATGTTCACATGTAACAACTTTTTTACCTATTCATCAGTTGATGGACATTGGGCCACTTCCATAATTTGACTATTGTAGGTGCTGCTGCTATAAACACCAGAGTGCATGTGTCCTTTTGAATTAGTATTTTGTGTTCTTTGGGTAAATACCAAGTAGTGCAATTGCTGGATTGTAGGGTAATTCTATTTTTAACTTTTTGAGGAACCTCCACTCTTTTCCACAGTGATCGCACCAGGTTGCATCCCCACCAACAATGCAAGAAAGTTTCTTTTTCTCCACATCCTCACCAACACCTCTGTTTCTTGTGTTGTTGATTTTATAGCCATTCTGACAGGCGTGAGGTGATATCTCATTATAGTTTTGATTTACATTTCCCTTATGATCAGCGATGTTGAGTATCTTTTCCGTGTCTTTTGGCCATCTGTAGGTCTTCTTTGGGAAGATGTCTATTCATGTCTTCTGCCCGTTTCTTAATTGTGTTATTTGTTTTTTGGGTGTTGAGTTTTATAAATTCTTGATATATTTTGGAAACTAACCCCTTCCCGGATATGTCATTTGCAAATATCTTCTCCCATTCTGTAGGTTGACTTTTAGTTTTGTTGATTGCTTCCTTCACTGTGCGGAAGCTTTTTATTTTGATGCAGTTTCAATAGTTTATTTTTGCTTTTGTTTCCCTTGCCTCACAAGACCAATCTAGAAAAAGGTTGCTACAGCTGATAGACTCAATTATATTTAGAAATAACTCTGTGCTTAACAGGTTTAGTGCTATTGCTAATTTTGTTTATACGGAATACCCCAAACCACATGTGGTTCTAGGTGCTTGGACTGTACAAGTGAAGAAAAAAGACAGAAATCCCTGGCCCCTGGAGTGTATGTACAGTTGGGGGTAGCAAACAAAAAACCTAATAAATGAGTAAATGAAATTTTATGTTAGAAGAGAACAACTGCTGAATTATGGAGATAAAAACAAAATAGGATAAGTGAGATCCAGGGTGGCAGAAGGGATGGGTTAGAATTTTAAATAGGGTGGTCATGGAGGGTCCTACTGAGAGATGACATTTGAGCAAAGGCCTAGAGTAAGAAAAGAAGTTATTTAAATCATGCCAAGGGGAGGAACAGCTGGAGCAAAGACCCTGAGCAGAAGCATGGTCCGTGTTTGGGGGCAGCAAGGATGCTGGGAGCTCCAGGGCAGTGGGGGAGACTTGGTCGCAGGTGTCAGGAGGACATGTGGGGGTGCCTTGTAGCCAGTACACAGACTGCACTTCACCCTGAGTGAGATGGTCCATTCGTGTCCTTTTCAGCTCCTCTTGTTGTCTTATGAGCTCTTCTGTGATGCCCCTTATCTTTCCTGAGGGGGGAACAGGGCCCTCGGGAGGACAGTCCTTGCTTCCACCTCTCACTCAATTTAGAGAAATCTGTAACTCGCTCAAGATCTAGAGAAGTATCAATTCTTGTAATCCTTTCTCAATTTTGTTTGGTGAATTCCTGTCTCTGGAAGATAGTCTTTGTATCCGTTGCCCAGGGTTGAGGACACTCTCTACTTCCTTCATGAGTGGAATTTCCTTCTCTATTTTGGCTTTAACTGAAGGGGAGAGTAAGTAAATATGACTTCTTTTATAAGAACACAGCTTAAAAATTGCACTTTGTGGCGCAGTCGTTAAGCGTCTGCCTTCGGCTCAGGGCGTGATCCCGGCGTTCTGGGATCGAGCCCCACATCGGGCTCCTCCGCTGGGAGCCTGCTTCTTCCTCTCCCACTCCCCCTGCTTCTGTTCCCTCCCTCACTGGCTGTCTCTGTCAAATAAATAAATAAATAAATAATCTTAAAAATTGCACTTTGAGATAAAGTAACAAAAAAAACAATATACAAAATTCAACATGTTCAAAAGAGGATATAGGTAAAAAGATATTTCCTTTCTGCCTCCGTTCCCCGCTCCTCAGATCTCAGCCCTGGAAAGAATAAATCTGTAGAATACATTCCTAGAGTGGAATGGCCTTGTCAAAGGACATATGCATTTGTAAGTTTAATAGATATCGCCATATTGCCCGCCATAGAAGTTATCAATATACATCCTACTAGCAAAGAGTGAGAGTGCCAATTTTCTCGTACACTCACCCACATGATGATGTGTACCAAAGTTTTTAAATTTTTGTCATACTGTTAGGTAAAATACATTTATAATCTTAATTTGCATTTTCTTTATTAAAAATGAAGTCGAACACCTTGCATTTTCTGTGAACTGTCCATTCATTACTTTTACACTCTCTATTTTGGGTTATTGGTGGTTTTCTTCTTGGTTTTGGAGGTACCCTTTGTGTATAGGAAAATTCACTCTTTTTTTCTTTCTCTCTCTTTTTTTTTTTTTTAAAGAGAGAGAGAGAGCAAGAGAGAGTGGGGGAAGAGGCAGAGGGGGAGAGAGAGAATCTTAAGTGGGCTTCATGCCCAGCCACATTTACTTATGTGCTTTGAATTGATTTTGCTGATAAAAATAAGGACTTTTAAAAAAAAATTTAAATTCAAGTTAGTTAACATATAGTCTATTATTAGTTTCAGAAGTAGAATTTAGTGATTGGGCAATTGCATAGAATGCCCAGTGCTCATTACAAGTACCCTCTTTAATGCCCATCACCCGGTTACTCCAACCCCCCACCCACCTCCCCTCCAGTGACCCTCAGTTTGTTTTCTATAGTTAAGAGCCTCTTATGGTTTGCCTCCCTCTCTGTTTTTATCTTATTTTATTTTTCCTTCCCTTCCCCTATGTTCATCTGTATTGTTTCTTAAATTCTACATATGAGTGAAATCGTATGGTGTTTGTCTTTCTAATGAGGAACTTTTTAGGCACAATTTCAGAATTATAGAAACATATCTTTGTTATTATGATCTTGCAACTTTGCTAACTGCTTTACTGAAATAGTGCATGGAAAAACATAGCACAATATTTCCCAAACAAGCACTTGGGTATTTCTTTAAAGCAATCATAATTTAAATTCTGTCTTAAACTTGTCAAATGCTTTTTTTGAGAAAAAAAATGTAGTATGCTTATGTAAGCATTTGTTTTAGCGCTTTTTCTTCCTTTGAACTTTTTCATTCGTTAATTCAACAAGTATTTATTGATCACCTGCTCTATGCTAGATAATGTTCTCGGTACTGATGATCAGTGGGAAATAAAAGAGACAAGGAACCTATGGAGTTCATAATCTAGTGAGGGGGTAGGCAATAAACAAGAAAATTCCAGGTTGCAGTCAGTTATTATGGAGAAAATAAAGCAAGGTGGTATGATTGTGAATGAGCTCGGGGGCAAGATCCAGTAAGAGGTCAAGGTAGTTATACTCAGAATTTGTTGCCAATTGTTAGAGGGGTGATGTGGGATAATGGAGAAAGCCTGGACTTAGGGGAGATTCTGTGCAAATCGCAAGTTTTCTACATACAAGTTGTGTGAACTTGAGTAAATTATGTAACCTTTCTGATCCCTGTTTCCTCAACTGCCCTGAGGAGAAAAAACAATACCGGGGGGGGGGGGCCATATTGGCTTTTTGAGAATTAAATGTGACACATTAAACAAAAAAATTCTAGAAAAGTGTTTGACCTGTAGTAGTTGCTTTCAAAATAGTAGCTAAAATATTAGTAGCTTAATCACCTTCTTCATTAAAATGTCAAAAATAAGAAATTTCTCCATGATTTCATTAGTTTTAATATCTCGTGCCTAATAAGATGTTTCAAAGAATGGCACCTTTAAATAGCCATTTGTGCACATTGTCACCATGGTAACTGCTAAAATGGGGACTTGCTGGTATCAGTGTATTCATTTCCATGAATTGTCATAGTTTAATGTTCATCTACTGTTGGTCAAATTTTGTTGAGGCCGTAGAAAGCAGAAAAGGAACTATATTTGTATTGAACATTGTATTAAAACAAGTTTTAGTGGAGCTGAAAGGTAATACATGAAAGAATCTAGATGCTAAAATGGAGTTCTAGTACAGAAACTCCAGCACTAGCACAGTTTCCTCTGTTCCACACTGAGGACTATGACGGACTATAATTCAAAGATATTTTAATATCTCATCCATTCTTCTAGGGATCGGGGCAGGGATCCTGCTAGGCCACAAACTGGGAGCAGGGCAGGGCCCCAAGATCCAAGTCTATTAGGGCTTCTGATGGGTGCTTTCCATAGGAGAGATTCTGAGGACAAGCTGAAGTCACTTTTTGTCTATAGTCAGCCCAATCAAATGCCATTCCGGGGAGGAGTAGGGATTATGAAAGGTTTGGGAATGGGAAAGTAGGTAAGTCAGAATGACAAACCTACAACAGGCCAGAGAGATGTAGCGGGGGTCTGCCTACAACAAGAGAAGACAGGGAGGCTTGGGTAACAAACCAGTTTGAGATATGTTCCTCCAGAAGTCGCATCTATATTCCTAACAGACAGATTGTTGCTCATCCATTTGCCCTAGAGACAGGACTACACTAGATAGCACCCATTCTCTCTTCTTTTCCTTCTCTCTCAAGTAAAGAGGTCCCTCCTCCTGGCCCAAGTCAATGGACAAGAGATTCTACCAAGACCTTTGTCACCTTTGTCCACCCAAATCCCCTACTCTGACCTCTAACTGTTGACTTCCTCTTAGGATGAAGTTTTCAGGAGTAACCTGACCCTACTTCCTTTATCCTTCATTTTCTCCTTAATTCTGCCACCTTGCTTCTAACTCTGTCATTCTATAAACTTTATTCTTGCTAAATTCAGCAATGATTATCTAGGGGTTTGTTCATCTCCCTCCTGGACACTTCCAGCTGAATGTCTTAAGCATTTCAATTCAGTATGAATTGAACTCATTTTCCACTTATGCGGTATGATGATTTTAAGATATATCCACCCATTCTTTGTACTTTTCCTTTCAAAAGGCAGAGCTTAAGTCCCCTGTCCTTGAATGTGGGCAGGCCTAGTGACCTTCTTCTAACAAATGAAATAAGGCAGAAGTGATGGTGTGAGATTTCAGGTCATTAGGGACATTGTGGCCTCCTCATGGTTCTCTTCCCTGGATCACTTGATCTGGGGGAAGCCAAGTGCTATAACAGAAGGATATTTAAGCAATCCTGTAGAGGGATTCACTTGGAAAGGAACTGACATCTCGTGCCAACAACCAGCACTTACTTGCCAGGCATGTGAGCGAACTCCTTGCAATTCCAGCCCCGGTCAAGCCTTCAGATGTTGCTGCCCCAGCTGACATCCTGACTGCAGCCTCATGAGAGACCCTGAACTAGAACCACCCAGCTGAACTGTCCTAGATTCCTGACCCACAGAAACTGAGAGGTAATAAACGTTGGTTGTTTCAAGCTGCTAAATTTTGTGGGTAACTTGTTGCACAGTGATGGATAACCAGGACACATGGCCAACCTTCTGTTTTCCCAATCTCAGCAAATTGTGCCCAAACCAGGAAACTCTTTCTTCCTCCTCCAGATCTGGCTGGTGAGCAAGTCTTGTTATTTCCATGTAGGTATCTTTTGATTTTGCCTCCTTTGAATTTTGCTGTCATTCCCTTGGGTTGTTATTTCTCATCAAAGGTGTTTAAATTGCCCGTTGACAGACTTCTTGCCTCCAGCTATATTCTCTTATATTCGTCCTCCACACTGACATCAGAGCAGTCATTCTAAAATGTGAACCTGATCATTTTGCTTCTTTGCTTAAATTGTCCTCACTGACTAAGGGTTACCAAATCTAAACACCTCAGCAATGCAGGTAAAATGGTTTGAGGTTTGCTCCCTGTCTTTCCAGCTTTATCTCCTATCTCTCATGTAGGAGAGAGTTCAGCCATCACAAAATGCTTGTTTATATTACTTTGTAGCATTTCGGTGTAGTTTTAAAGGATGCAATAATATACGAAGAATGTATTTAATCTGCAATGAAAACTGTCAACTCACTGGGGAAGTCAAACTCGTGGAGAGTTAGCTACACATCGCGGTTTCGTCATATCAAGTTATCCTAACATTCTAACGTTAAAAAAATCACGATATTTTGGCTAAGATTCAGACTGTTCCAAATATTGATTTCTGACCTATACTATGTAAGCCAGATATTTGAGATCATAGAAACGGCCTTTGGCGGCCTTCTCAGTGTCATGAAGAAATAGTTTTATATTGTTCCTCATTTCCAATATCCATGCCTTAACATGCCTTGACAGGCAGTGTATTCCAGAGTGGAAAGCAAACCCTGGTACTCCCTGTCCTACTGCACGTTGAAAAGACAGATTGTCTGTGACTGTAGTTTGATTCAAAATGTTTATTCTTTTTTCAGTACTAAATGAAATCAGATTATTTAGATCATCAACCATTCTCAGAGGAAAACAGCAGTGGTGTAGACTGGCATTCGGTGAAATGATTCTGTGTAGCAGCTCCTTTTCTTCCTGGCTGCCCACATAACAGGCCCCTGGGCTCCTTCTCCACTATGTACCTTGGCCCTTGAATATGAACCTCACACAGGAAAGGTACTGATTCATCCACAGAAGTTCCAATCAATGGTAAATTGAGATTATCTGGCAGCCCACACATAGGCTCACAATTCCTCTTCCATGTGGCATGCCATTGAGATTCCCTGATGTTTGGTGCCTTATTTGATAGAGGAATTTTGTTAATATCTTGTTCTATTTTCTTGCCAATCAAAATACATGTATCATTGACTTTGGGGCTATTCTTAAAGATGTTGCATTAGTGTATGCCTGCGTGTGTTTTATCTCCGAGGAGGGCAACTTGAAAAGATGCCTCAGTAGTTTTGCTCTTTTCCTTTGGTGACGAATGCATTGGTTTTGCACTGAGAAACATTATTTTACCCTGGAGGCAGAACTTGGTTGGTTTACCAAAGAGGCCCTTGTACTTTGTCTGAAAGTGACACGGAAGGCATTTGTGGTTTATTGCCGTTGCTTCACAAGCTTCATAAAAACAGTGAAGTGCTCCAGCCTTAGCAGCAAATGGATGAATGGTCCAATAAATTCCAATTTTTCAGCCTTTGCCAGTGTACCTCCTATTTGCACTTCCCTTTTTTAACTGCCTCTGTGGCATGTCACTTGACATACAGGGCACACATCTCTCCATCTTGCATTTTTTTAGTCCTGTTCTGTAGTGATCTTATCATTGTTTAGGCTCATATTTATATCACTCCCAACCTGACTTTTATATTTCATTGAACCACTTTGCTGTGTTAATTTTCCTGAGCTGATACAAGGCTACAAAATAGGACAAGGTGAAAATTGTGAATTTTAACAAACACCTGCGCCTGAGTCTTATGACAATATATTGTGAAAATGCAATAACAAGACTGACCGAGATGAACCACGTTCTTTTAATGGAAGGTCCGCTGCAGAAAAATGACCAGTTGCAAGTATAAATTCCAAACTTAATGATTATATTAAGAATATAACAGGATTTCAGTGAAAGTAATTTTACATTTCAGGTTTGTGGAGTGTATGTGAACAGAATTGTTTCATTTGTTTCTTTTGAAATCGAAATTCCCAGAGTACCTTTTGATATTCTTTAGTCCCATTTTTCTTTCATTTATTTAGCAAACATTTAGTAAGTGTTCTGTGCTGGGCACTCTGCAAGGGGCAGAGGTATCGATATGCGGTAAATAGAACAGAATTTTTGTCCTCAGGGAGCTAATGTTTTTGCATGTGTGGTTTTCCATATCATATCCAGTCTGTACTTGCTGCTTATTTTTCTATTTCTCCTTTTCTTTGCATATGTTTCAGATCCATAAACTATTTTACAATCTATGTCCTCATTTCAAATTACGTTGTTCTCCAGTCTTAAACATACAATAAATATTTTGGTATCAATCCTTGTGCATACAGACTTAGGAATTCCACTCTTAAAATTTCAGGTACAAAACAAAGAAACACATTCTTAAAAAAATTCAAATACGGAAATAGAGTAAAATATGAAAAGTCCCATTTACAATCTCCACTCCAGCTACCTCCCAGAATCCATACACACAAGTATGTGAAAGTGCCTATTTCCCACATTTTTGCTAACACTTTTATCCCTTTCAAATATATTAGTCCACGCGATGGGCTTAAAAATGTTATGTTGCTTTAGTTCCTGTTTGTTGGATACTAGGTGGACTAAACATCTTTTCACATTTTCATTAGTACTTTTCCTTTTGTGAATTGCCTTTTCTTATCCTTTTTCCCCGTGTGACCGTTTGTTTCTTCTTGAGTTAATTTTGGTAATCTGTGTTTTCCTAGAAAATTATCTGTTTCGCCTAGTTTACAAATCCATACATGTAATTACATCCTCTTTCTTGTTCTTCATTTCAGTTTTTTAAATCTAAAAGACCATTCTAAAAAATGTTTTCGTTTCATTAACTGCTGCTTTTATCTTATTCATTTCTTCTTCCCACTTTCTGTGGATTTAGGGAAGGCCCTCTCTGCACACAGAGGAAAGTGGGACCAGAGATCAAAGGTGGTTGTTGGGGGGTTTTGGAAAATTACTGTTGACATCATTCTTCCCCACCCCCACCATCACAAATATAGTTTAAAATCAGCAAAGAAACATGAGTCCGGGGGCGCCTGGGTGGCTCAGTGGGTTAAACATTTGCCTTCGGCTCAGCTCTTGATCTCAGGGTCCTGGAACTGAGCCCCATGTCAGGCTCCCTGCTCAGTGGGGAGTCTGCTTCTACCTCTCCCTTTGCCCCTCCCCCAGCTTGTGCTCAATTGTGCACACTCTCTCTCTCATAAGTAAATAAAATCTTTAAAAAAAAAAAAAAAAGAAAAGAAACACGAGTCAGGAATCAGACTGATGGAGATCGGAGATCAGCTTTGTTAATGATAAGGCTGACTTGGAGAAGAATGCTTGACCCATGTTCACAGTCAACCTAATGACCCCCTCTTTCTGAATTAAACTTGACCAAGATATTCTCAACATAAATGCTCTTTTGGAAGGTTCAATAAGAAGCCCGTTAGAGTTAAATAGATCAGTTGCACAGAGATACCTAGGGCCACATGGCCTCAGGCAGGTTCTGTCTTTATAGTTCTATTTGGAGACCCAGTTCGGGAACAAAAAATGTACGATTTGGCAGTCCCTGATTGGTGGGTGACTGAGCAGGGCCAGCGTAAAGGCATCCAAGGACTGGTGGGGAGCATGCTGGAACGATCTTGGGGTTCGACTGGGTGGTGGGAGGCTGCACGTCTGGCAAGGGAGGAAAGGAAACTGAGACTGGGGAGCAGACCAGGCTGGGAGGGAGGGTGGTAGTGGGACAACCAGAAGAACAGAGGTCTGAGAGGCCTCTTTCAGATTCAGAATCCTGATGGCAGGAGAGTCGCTGATGGGCACGTCCCCAAGTGTAATGGAACTTATGAGGGACTGAAGCTGAGTCATTCTCCAGACTCTCTGGGGCTCTTGTTCTTTCCCCAAATTAGTTTCACATCTGCTTGGAAACCAAAAGAGTCGCTGCTTTCCTATTCCTGGCTAATTAAACAAATTCAAACATATGCATAGCCTCACTCAGCATTCTCACTCCGAGCATTCTCGCTCGGGAGGGAAGTGAAGTGTGGGTGGCAGGTGTATCGCTCGATGCAGAAGGTGGTCAGTGCTGGGGTGGGAGGACAGCAGGGAAGGTCCATCCCCAGAGCCAGACACGCCTCTTGGCTACGTGACTTCTCAGGATTCAGGCGCGTGAATTAATCTGGCACTCCAGGAGTGCCTTTTAAAAAGAAAACATATCAGTGTATGGTAACTTGAAAGCCAACAAACTTCTTGTCCCTAGCCATGCGTTTGCAGAAAGAGCCTCCCCTTTATGTTTTCTTGGGGATGACGCGATGAACCTTGCCGCATAGCTCAGAAGAAAGCCAACTTCGCTAACCACCACTTGCCTAGTACAGTGTGCCTCCCTCTGTAATTACTGCTCTCTGTATAATTTCTCACAGTGAAATGTTATGCTTTAGAACTAAATTAAAAAGCCATCGAAAGAGATGGTTAGGTTAACATAGAAGTCAAGTTCCTCTTAGTCAGAACGAGTGTTTACGGTCAGGCTTTAAAGATATTTACAGAGAAGGGCAATATATTTCTATACTACATGCAAATGTCAATTTTCAGATAGTATTTGGTGGGTTAACATATTCGTTATGACCTACTGAATTCATCAGATAAACAATTTATATTTATACTCATTTTCCGGTAATAAACACTAGATCTGTTGCTGGCTGGATGAAGCTTAGAGACCATGAAGATCAGATCTTCACCATTTTCGCCCCTGGATGTATGTCCTTTCACGCTGCATCGTAACAAATTCTCTTGGGTAGCAAGAGTCCTAAGGATCTGACTGTGACAGTCTTCGCCAGAAGTTGACACACATGTCTTTGAAACTCATTCAGAGTCACTTTCATCTTTTGGCTTTGTCCTGGTTATTTTTAGAGTTGATAAATTTATTTTGCAAGAGCAAAACAGAGCATTTTTAGGCTTTGATTTTTGGCTAAGGTTTAGGAAATTCTGTTCTGTGGAGAGCTGGCGTGTTTCCCACTGAGGCACTTCGGAGCTCAGCCTGCACAGAGGTTTCCTTCAGCATTGGTCTGGGTTCATTGATCCAGCTCTTGGAGCTAGACCACCCTGCCACTGCCCAGCCTCCATGCAAATGAGCATCTGAATGTGCCATTGCAAGCCATCATCTTACCCTGTTCTTGGACAATCCAAGAGTAGAGATTTCATAGTCCCTGCAAAGGACATCTCATCCAGGCTTTAATTATTTCTGCAATTAAGAAAGTCTTCCTTGGGTCAAATGAACTTACTTTCTGCAGTATAAGCCATCAGTCACAAATAGAATCTGATGCTCTCATGATAGATAATTGCTCTTATGCTTAAATAGTATTTTTTATATTGCAAAACTCCTACGTATTCGTTGCAATTAGTGAAGAAGAATCTTTAGAGCATAAAGGAGGTTAACACTACCAGCCAGAGATAACTGTCTCTATTTAGTAATTTATTTTATTTTTTGAATTTTATTTTATTGTAATAAGAATATGTAACGTGAGCTCTATGCTCTTAGGAAATTTTTAAGTGTACAGTAGCTTATTGTTGACTATAGGTAAAATATTGTATAGCACATCTCTAGAGTTCATCCATCTTGCTTGGCTAAAACTTTATGCTTATTGATTAGTAACTCCCCATTTCTCCTTTCCCCCAGCCCCTGGCAACCCCCATTCCATTCCTTGATTCTATGAATTTGACTATTTTAGACTCCTCATGTAAGTGGAATCATGCGGTTTTTGTCTTTCTGTGACTCCTTTATTTCACTTAGCAGAATGTCCCCAGGGTTCACCCAGGTTGTTAAATATTGCAGAATTGCCTTCTTTTTAAAGGCTGAATAGTATTCCATTGTATGTATCTATCACATCTTCTTTATCCATTCATCTGTCAGTGGACATTCAGGTTGTTTCCACATCTTCGCTATTGTGACTAGCACGGCAATAAACATAGGAGTGCTAATACCTCTTAGAGATCCTGATTTCAATTCTTTTGGATAAATACCCAGAGGTGGGATTGCTGGATCATATGGTAGTTCTATTTTTAATTTTTTGAGGAACCTTACTATACACTATTCCATAGTGGCTGTACCATTTTGTATTCTCACCAGTAATGTACAGGAGTTCCAACTGTTCCATATCCTCACCAACACCGTCTTTCGGTTTTCTTATGACAGTCATCCCAGCAGGTGTGAGAGACATCTCATTGCGATTTTGATCTTCATTTCCCTGACAATTAGTGACGTTGACCATTTTTTTTTTTAAAGATTTATTTATTTATTTATCTGACAGAGATAGAGACAGCGAGAGAGGGAACACAAGCAGGGGGAGTGGGAGAGGAAGAAGCAGGCTCATAGCGGAGGAGCCTGATGTGGGGCTCGATCCCATAACACCGGGATCACGCCCTGAGCTGTAGGCAGAGGCTTAACAACGCTGCCACCCAGGCGCCCCAGAGGAAGAAGCAGGCTCCCAGCAGAGGAGCCTGATGTGGGGCTTGATCCCAGAACGCCGGGATCACGCCCTGAGCCGAAGGCAGACGCTTAACCACTGAGCCACCCAGGCGCCCCTGACGTTGACCATTTTTTCACATACCTCTTGGCTATTTGTATGTCTTTGAAGAAATGTCTATTAAAGAACTTAGCCCTTTTTTTTTAAATCAAGTATTGGGTTTTTTGTTTTGTTTTGTTTACTATTGAGTTGTCAGTGTTCCTTGTATATTTTGGAGATTAACCCCTTATCAGATTTAGGGTCTGCAGATACTTTCTTGAATTCTGTACGTTGCCTTTTCACTTTGTTGATTGTTTTTCCTTTGCGTGCAGAAGCCTTTTTAGTTTGATAGAGTTCTAGTGGTTTATTTTTGTTTTTGTTTTTGTTGCCTGTGGTTTTGGTGTCCTATGGATGAAATCATTACCAAGACCAATGTCATGAAGGTTTTGCCCTGTTTTTTTTCTAGGAGTGTTACAGTTTTGGGTCTTGTGTTTAAGTTTTTAATCCATTTTGAGCTGATTTGATGTATGGTATAAGGGTCCAATCTCATTCTTCTGCATGTGGATATCTAGTTTTCCCAACACCATTTGTTGAAGAAACTATCCTTTCCCCATTACAGATTCATCGCAAACCCTACCAATATACCAATAGTATTTTTTGTAGAAACAAAAAAAAAATTCCTAACATTCATAGGGAACCACAAAGAAAACATGAATAGCCAAATCAATCCTGAGAAATAAGATCAAAGCTGGGGCATGATACTTCCCGCTCATGTTCTCGCTCTCTCTAAATAAATAAATAAAATTTTAAAATAAAATAAAATAAACTACAAAGCTTTAGTAATCAAACCAATCAGTATGGTACTGGTATAAAAGCAGACATATAAACCAGTGGAATAGAATAGAGACCCAAGACATAAATCCACGCATATATAGCCGACTGATCTTCAACAAGGGTCCTAAGACCAGCCATTTTTAATATATAAAGTTTCTCTAAGTCTCTCTTTCTTTTATCTAAGTAAATGTGGCCTCCTACCATATACACCATTTATAGTCTATTTTCCACTAAATATATTATCATTATTCTATATCATCAAATATTTTACAGTATTACTTTAGAAATTGAGATACAATTCACCTACCATAAAATTCACCTTTTCAAGTGTCCAGTATAGTGATTTTCTTGTATTTTCACAAACTTGCACAACAGTCACCACTATCAAATTCCAGAACATTTTCGTCACCCCCCCAAAATCCTGGTGCTGTTAGCAGTCACTTCCCCCTTGTGCCCCTCCCTTCATCCCATGGAAACCGCTAATCTACCTTCTGTGTTTATGGATTTGCTTATTCTGGAAATTTCATATGAATGTACTCATAAAGTATGTGGCTTTTGGGGCGCCTGGGTGGCACAGCGGTTAAGCATCTGCCTTCGGCTCAGGGCGTGATCCCGGCGTTCTGGGATCGAGCCCCACATCAGGCTCCTCCGCTGGGAGCCTGCTTCTTCCTCTCCCACTCCCCCTGCTTGTGTTCCCTCTCTCGCCGACTGTCTCTATCTCTGTCAAATAAATAAATAAAATCTTTAAAAAAAAATATGTGGCTTTTTGTGTCTGGCTTTTTTCACTCAATATAAAGTTTTTGAGGTTCGTCTGTGTTGTAGCTTGAATGAGCATTTCATTCCTTTATTATTTTTTTTACTTTATTCCTTTTTACTGATAATAATATCCCATTATATGGATGTATATTATGTTTATCCATTCATCAGTTGACAGTTATTTGGGTTTTTTTTCCTCACTGTTTGGCGATTGCAAATAGTGCTGCTAGGAATATTCATGTACAGATTTCTGTTTGAATTCTTATTTTCAGTTTTTTAGGGTCAGGAAGTAGAATCGTGGACCATAATATTAACTCTGTGCTTAACCTTTTGAGGAACTGCCAAACTGTTTTTTCACAGTGGTCACACCATTTTATGTTCCCACAAACAAGGGATGAGGGTTCTGATTTCTCTATATCCTTGTCAGCACTTGCTATTGTCTGTTTGGCTGTACCCATCGCTAGTAGGTGTGAAGTGGTACCTCGCTGCAGCTTTGATTTGCATATCTCTAATGCCTAATGATGGTGAACATTTTTTACGTGCTTATTGGCCATTTGTATATTTTATGTTCTCTTTGGAGAGATGTCTGTTTGAATCCTTTGCCCATTTGTTAGTTGAGCTATTTGTCCTTTTATTGTTGAGTTGTAAGTGTTCTTTATGTGTTCTGGAGAACAGACCTGTATATCAGAGATATGATTTGCAAATATTTTCTTCCATTATGTGGGTTATCTTTTTGCTGCCTTTTTTTTTTTTTAAGATTTTATTTATTTATTCGACAGAGAGAGAGGGAACACAAGCAGGGGGAGTGGGAGAAGAAGAAGCAGGCTCGTAGCGGAGGAGCCTGATGTGGGGCTCGATCCCATCACGCCGGGATCACGCCCTGAGCCGAAGGCAGACACTTAACCACTGTGCCACCCAGGCACCCCTTTCGCTGCCCTTTTAAGCACAAAAGTTTTTAATTTTTATGAAGGCCAATTTATATAATTTTTTGTTTGTTCCTTGTGTTTGGTATCTCTAAGAAAACATTGCCAAATCCAAGGTCATAAAGTTTTACACTTATGCTTTCTTCTAAGATTTTTATATTTTTAGCTGTTACATCTTTAAGGTAATTTTGTATATGATATGAAATAGGAATCTACTTTCATTCTTTTATATATGGATATCCAGTTGCCCCAGCACCATTTGTTGAAAAGACTATTCTTACTTACCCCGTTGAATGGTCTTGGCACTCTTGTTAAAAATCACCTTCCATAAATGTATGGGTTCATTTCTGGACTCTCAGTTCTTTTCTACAGATCTACGTTGTCTATCCTTGTGTCAAGACCACACAGTGTTGTTTGCTATAGTTTCGTAGTAAGTTTTAAAATTGGGAAGTGTGAGTCTTTCAACTTCGTTTTTCTTTTCAAGATTTTTTTGATTTTTCTGAGTCACTTGCATTTCCATATGAGTTAATAGAATTAGCTAGTCAATTTCTGTAAAAAGAGCAACTGGAATTTTGATAGGGATTGCATTGAATCCGTAGATCAATTTGAGGAATATTGCCCTCTTAAGTCTTACAATACATGAACATGAGATGTCTGTCCATTTAAGACTTCTTTAATGTTTTTCGATGTTTTATAGTTTTTAGTGTACAACTCTTGCGTGTATTTTGTTAAATATATTACTAAGTATTCTTTTCCTTTTGGTGCTATTGTAAATAGAATTGCTTTCTTAATAGTTTGGATTGTTCATTGCAAGTGTATAGAATTGAAAACGATTTTTATATAATGATCTTGTACCCAACCTTGCCGAACAAGTTTACTAGCTCTGTTTTGCTATAGATTTTTTGAGATTTTCTATAAAAAAGATCATGAGGTAATAGATATAGTTGTAATTTTCTTACCAACCTGGATGCCTAATTTCCTTGGCTAAAGACTCCTATGATTTAATGATGACCAGAAGTGGTGAGAGCAGAGACATCTTTATCTTGTTTCTGATGTTAGAGGAAAGCTTTCAGATTTTCACCATTAAGTGTGATGTTTGTAGTTGCCCTTTATCAGGTTGGGGAGTTTCCCTTTTATTCCTGGTTTATTGAATATTTTTATTATGAAAGTGCTTTGGATTTTGTTAAATACTTTTTCTGGCTCTATTGGGACGATACTATGGCTTTGTCCTTAATTCTATCAATACGGTGTATTACTTTGATTGGTTGTCGTATGTTGGACCAACCTTGAATTCCTGGGATAAATCCCACTTGGTCCTGGTGTATAATCCTTTATATATGTTGCTAGATTTGGTTTGTTGGTTATTTTGTCAAGGGTATTTTACTTCTATGTCATCGGGAAGGAATATTGATATAGTATCACTTTTAATGGCTGCATGATGTTTAATTACATGGATATACCATAATGTAACCAATTAGATTTTGAATTATTTCCTTTGTTGTCATTGTTACAATCAAGGATAAGCTTATAACTCCTGCACAAACAGCTTTGCATTCATTCATGATTATTTTCATAGGATACATTCCACAAATGGAATAACTGAACCAAAGGTTGTGCAGAGATGTTTGTCTCATTTTGCCATTGGCATTTATGTTTTATTTATAGGATATTTGTTATTTGCAGAGCTTTTTTTATTTTTAAAGTCAAATCTGTTTATTTTTTTTTTTTATGTATTCTGCCTTTGTATGTGGGTTCAGAGAGGCCTTTCTCACCTTATTCAGATATACAATCTCCTCTCTTTCCTTCTAGTTCTGATAATGCTTCTTCTTTTCCCTCTATTTAAATTTTTATTCTATCAGAAATCATTTGGGTACATGGTATGAGGTAGGAGTCTTTTTTTTTTTCAGATGATTAGCCAGTTTTCCCAATGCCATTTTTATTTTTATTTTTATTTTAAAGATTTTATTTATTTATTTGACAGAGACAGCCAGCGAGAGAGGGAACACAAGCAGGGGGAGTGGGAGAGGAAGAAGCAAGCTCCCAGCAGAGGAGCCCGATGTGGGACTCGATCCCGGAACGCCGGGATCACGCCCTGAGCCGAAGGCAGACGCTTTAACAACTGCGCTACCCAGGCGCCCCCCAATGCCATTTTTAAAAACAATCCATTTTTTATTCTCAGATTAGTAATGCTATCTTTATCTTAATTCTTATTTTTGGGTTTTGCTGTGATCCATTGACGACGTTTCTATTCCTTAACCACAACATTGCAATTATTTTACTTCTCTGGTCTGTTTTAATATCTGGCAGTACAAGTCCCTTTTCATATTTTTTTTCAACAATTTTCTTCTACAGAGAAGAATAAATTATTCTATATCTTCTATAGAGAAGAATTATCCTACTAGGTGCATTTTAGGATGATATTATAATGCATTTTTTTTCACACCTCTTAATCCTGTTAGAATTTTTGTTGGAATTACAATACATTTGTATAATTATTTTGTGGAGAGTGAATCTCTAATTGGAATACCATGGCATGTTTTTTCATCCAGTTCTCTGTTTTGTTGTTCACCAAAATGTTGTAGGTTTTTGGGGGGTGATTGTAATCTTCTTACCAGATTTATTCATAGATATTCTATACAAATTTTTGCTTGTAAGCAGGATTTGTTTAGCATACAATAACTTATTTAAATGTATTGTGTTATTATACAATTTAATAATTTTTAGAAAATTTAGAAGATACATGTGAATTTCAAAAATAAAGGACCCACAATACCAGAGATAACCACTCTTAACACTTTGTGTACGTCCTTCTGGTAATAGATTTACAGTGTAATTAGGAAAGTAAGACGTGAAAGGCTTAATCCAAGGCACTAGCTTGTATGTTTTTGCCTGTCTGGCATTTTTTTTTTTGCTTTTGGGAACTGCTCTTCTCATAACTAGTGCGGCTGTCAGTCACCCAGGTCCCTCTCCCTTGCCACCAGGCTGGACAGTGTCTCACACTGAGGTTCTCTTCTGAGGACTGGGTATCTTCTGAGGTCTTGAACGCCGCAGACTTCTAATCATGGAATGCTGCCAGGAAAGGCCTTCCCATCCCAAGAGCACCATGTTGGAATGCACCAAACTTGGGGAAGCAGAGCCGAAAGGTGATGAAAACAGATTCCTGATGACTTTGGAACCTCCAGGTCTCCTGGCTTAAAGCCAGCTTGACTTCATTCCTAGACTTTCCAGATAGTCAAGCCAATAAATTTGCTCTTTTGCCTACGTGAGGCTGAGTTGGAGTTTTGTCACTTGCAGAGTCCCAACCACACCATCTCCCGTGTCTCTGCCATGATGTCGTGAAGCAGGCGGGGACCACACGCGGGTGAGTTAAGCGCCTTTAGTCCCCTGCCCCCCCCCCCCGGGAGGATGGATATTCTTCAGTGAAAGCAGGTCCCATGCATTGCGTCTCTTTCTTTCTTTCTTTTTTTTTTTTTAAGATTTTATTTATTTATTTATTTATTTATTTATTTATTTATTTGACAGAGAGACAGCCAGCGAGAGAGGGAACACAAGCTGGGGGAGTGGGAGAGGGAGAAGCAGGCTCCCAGCGGAGGAGCCTGATGTGGGGCTCGATCCCAGAACACCGGGATCACGCCCTGAGCCGAAGGCAGACGCTTAACGACTGAGCCACCCAGGAGCCCCTCTTGCTTTCTTTAAGGCAAAGAAGGAAGGCCACTAAAGGGAGAGGCGTTTGCCAGGGTGGCATGGGGCCACAGTTGTAACAACAGCTCTGCCAGGGGAAGGCCAGCTCTAAGCTGCGTGACCACAGCTCCTGACTGTGATCTGTCATTAAAAAGGCAAAGTCTGCATATGAGGAGTGGCCCCAGTGTCACCGAGGCTCTGCAAACTCAAACAGCCTTCTAAGTAAGAGCTCTCTGCCGTGTTAAGAGATGCTTGGCGACTTTTCACACCTATTATCCAGTAAAATCGCAATTAAACTGCAGCTTGTGGCAGTGACTAAGCTCGGCCCAGCCCCGATGACTGCGGTTCTTGGTGAGTGTAGATAGAACACATGCTGCTTGTTTACCTTCACGAATTTCTTCCACGTTTTTACAGGCAAACTCATCGTCACTGGGTCGTTCAGACCCTCCGTAGTAGCAGGGAACGTGGACCTCAGGTTTTGTGAGAGTGCTCATATAATTTTGGAACTCTGTGAATTCAGAATTAGATACGAAAATACTTAGAATGAAAAAAAAGAAATTACAAATTACCAGAGGCTTGGAGGGTTAGGTGCTTTATCTCTGACGACGCTTTTCATCAGCTCACCAGAACTGCCTCTTTGAAGTGCTTCCTGATTATAACCTGACTTCCCCATCCCACCTAGAACATTCTACAACCCGCAGGTTATGGCAAGTGAGGGGCCCTGAGGCTCCAGGGCAAACTCACCTTTGAAGACAGACTAGCTGGTTTTTTTTCATTGTTTTTTTTTTTTTTTCCCTCCTTCTGTTTGATATCTCAGGTTTGATACAGCAAGAAACTAGTCAGCCTATGTCTTTAAATCCTTATGTTTTAGAGAGGCACAAATTAAGTGTTCAGGAACCAGTAGGATAGAAGTGATTTTGCACTGTGTGTGTGTGTGAGAGAGAGAGAGAGAGAGATCGTGAGAGACGGAGGGAGGGAGAGGGAGAGGGAGCAGGGAGGGGTTTTGGGGGAGGCTGTGAGAAGCCTGGAGCCCAGAGCCCGCCTGCTTCCTGAGTCAAGTGTTGCTCAAATGCTCACTGCCCGGGCCCCTTGAGTGTGGTTTTCCTCCCTGGCCAGCACCAAACCCCAGAATAGTGCGGCTGACTTGCTGATTGAGGTCAGCAGCTCCCGGGAGGCACGAGAAGCCAAAGCCTTTGCAGTAAGTACAGAGTTGGTTATTATTTAAGATGGGGATGGAAAAATCTTAGAAGAATAGCTCTCTCCGGGGGAAGAGGTTCTTCTGCTTTAGATATAATGTCTGACATACCCAGTGAATCCTGATATGACTAAGGCCTGATTAATACATTTTTTTGTGTGATTCACGGACCAGATAAATTAATGCCACATACATGCTTTTTGGGGGCTAAAATGGATTCGAAACTCATCTTCTGACCTCTTGAAAAAAATAGTCTTTTTTCCCTGCCTGTTACTTTTTTCATCTTGCAAAGTAAAGATCATTAATGCTGCCTTTAAGATAATGTATAGAGTTTTTTAGGAAAAGAAATCCACTCTGTGCGTCCTAATTATGAGCAGTGTGGAGATCTGTTTTCACAACCAAGGTGAACAGGGCCGCTCCTGAGCATTCTTTTCTCCAAGTGTGGGACGTATGAAGTCCCGTGGAGAGAACCACCCACTTGACTAGTTCTTAGCCCCCCCCAGAAGGTTCTGGAGCCCCCTCCCCTTGAAGATGAGTACTGTGTAGTGCACCGTCCCATCTTGCAGAGGGCCTGATAATGTCCCAGAGCTTGATATCTGGGCCAAACATTGTGCTCGTGAAGCTTCTATGGCAGAACTTCAAAGATATGACAAAGATAGAGGCTTTTCTAGGAAGTTACTTATCATATGGTTTCTGTTTAGACAGTATTTTGCTCTAACCACCCTCCAGCCCCCACCCTCGCCCCAGCCAAAGGCACAGGCTACTTTGAAATGTCTCTCCACCATTCTATTCTCTAGAAATGAAGTTTTTAGGTTTTTTTTCCCTCTAATTTCTTGTTAGAATAAAATATTTAGCTCAGTAATGCAGGAAGTTGATATTTTAAGTTTCGAACAATGTGACTCCCCCCCCCCCCCGTTAGAATGCAAAGGTAAAAAAAGACACGCGTTCCCTGCTTCTACTGCAGGGACTCACTAATACGGCTCTGTTTTGTTTCTTTACCCCTGAGCTCCACAGACTACGGATCTTTACACGGTTCTAGCTGAGAGTACATGTTTCACTTCCTTTAAATCTTCCCTTCGCCAAGTGGGTTTACAAGTAAGTGCGGTCTAAGCAGGAGAAACCCACAAAAGTAGAGGGAACACAACATTAACCCTACTAAACTTTCAAGTGGAAACAGACATGATGTGTGTGAAGTAGGTTCCTCATTTCAACCCCCCCCCCACGCAAACACATTAACACTTTGCCATAGGACAAAAATAACATTTTTGTTAGGTGATAGACACAGCAGTCAGGTTATCTCATGGGATTCTCAAAAACTCTCCCACGAGGTGGCTGTGTTTATGGTCTTCACTTTCTAGGCAACGAAACTGAGGCATAGAAAGATTTTGTAAGTCGGTGGAGTGGTGCAGCTGGGATTGGGACTCAGGTCTTTCTAAATCCACAGTAAATTTAGAAATTAGAGAAGATAGTGGCTCAATCCCACACCGTCAAACAACTTAAAATTTCTATATTTCTTTCTACTTGCACAACTAGATATTATAGCATAGGGTTGGTTTTTTTTTAATGTTATTAGTTTCACGGTTACTTTTAATGGTGTGTAATGTTCTAGTCAGTGATCGTTCCATAAATTACTTAATATTCCCTGTTCTTGAAAATTGGGTTGCTTTCCTTTTTTTGTTGTTTTGTTTCTTGCTGTTATTAATTATGCTTCAGGGACACTCGTCTGGCTCAGTCAGTAGAGCATGCGACTCTGGGTCCTGGGGTTGTGAGTTCAAGCCCCTAAGTATAGAGATTACTTGAAAATTAAATCTTAAAAAAAAAAAGAGTACTTCCGTAACTACGTTGTCCATATGACTTCCTCCAGGTTTCTGGATCATATCTGTAGAGTAGATTCTCAGACATGGGATTACTAGGTAAGAGGGGCATGAACATTTATTTTAATGGCGCTGAATTACTCTCCATCAGCAGTCTGCATGAGAGTGCCTCTTTGATTTCATCCACTCTGCCAAGGACAATATCATTAAAAAAAATAGGCAAAACCGAAACCCTTTGTAATTTTGCATTTCTTGTAATATAATTAGATTGAACGGTTTTTTCACAAATTTGTTTACAAGTTGTACTTTCTCTTTTGCTCATCTGTTAGGATCTTAATTCCTTTTTTTTTTCTTGCTAATTTAGATAGGTTTTTGATAAGATTTATTTGCCATACTTTGTCGGTTAGTTTTCCCAGCCTCCTGGTCACCTTTTTAAAATGAATTTTTTAAAAATATGCAGCCATTTAACATTTTTACATAGTCCAGTCTGTCCATTCTTTTTTTCTTGATTCTTTTTACCTTAGAGACCTATTATCCTCTTTTAAGGGATTTTTTTTCCCCCTTCTAGTCTTTATTTGGGTGGATGATGTGAAAAGTGGACTTAAACGGACTTAAAATAATGCCAGTTTTTCCAGCATCATTTATGAGAAATCTTTGTGTTCTCTAGTTCCTCAGCTTTTCTATGTTAAATGATTTTTCTGTATTATCTGTTTTATCTATAGCAGCTGTTTCTGTGCCATTATCACATTGTGTTAATTTTTGTTGCTTTTGTGATATAGAGGGAGGGTGTTGTGTGGAATCAACATGAAGTACTGACCAAGCGTGTGGGCTCAGGAGGCAGATTGCTAAGTCCTAACTTATGCATCACTCAGTCTTATTATTTGTAAAATGGGGATAGTAATAGACAGTGTCCACTCTGTGGGTTGTTAGGGTGAGGAAACAAAAGCTAAATTAAAAAAAGACACACACTGGAAACAGTATTTGATGTATATAGATATGTATAGAGAATATTTGATGCAAATGTGTATGTATTTTATGTACACAAATGAACAATATGTATCTTATATAATGTGTATTAAGAAATATATATTATACATTTTCTTATAGAGTCAAATGTGTCATTCTTTCCCTATATGGCTTAAGACAAACTTTCACATAACCTCGGGAGACAGAGAAAGAACATTTGACTCTGATACATTAAGAAACTTGGCAAGTTTCTTGCCATTGAAAGATAGGCAAGTGACAGAGAGACATATGTAAGCCACATACCACAGAGGAATACTACCCATTATAAATAAAGAATTCCCACAAATCAATCAGAAAAAGACAAATACATAAAGAAAAACTGGGCAAAGACAATTTGTAAATAGGCAAATTATATTTATTTTTATAAACAAGCAATTCAGAAGAGAAGAAACATAGCTGATCAGTAAACATATAATGTTCAACCTCGGTAAGAATGATGGAAATGCAAATTCGAATACTAATAAAATATTTTCCTTGCAACAGATTGGCAAAAATTGAAAACAGAGCATCTAGTGTCAAAGAGAACATATGGAGATGGGCGTTGGCAGTCACAAATATGAGGAACAAGAATTAGTAAAGCTTTTTGTGTCGCAATTTTACAAGATCTACCAAAATGTAAAATAACCTTTAATGTAGCTCAGAAAAATTCTGTACGTTTTTAAGTAAGCACATACAGGGTGATCATATTTACATTTAAAATTTCATTATTGATGTTAAGAAACCTAAGCTCTCAGGGTGCCTGGGTGGCTCAGTCAGTTAAGAGTCCAGCTCTTGATTTCGGCTTGGGTCACGATCTCAGGGTCGTGAGATCGAACCCCTCATTGGGCTCTGCACAGGGCATGGAGCCTGCTTAAGATTTTCTCTCCTGGGGCGCCTGGGTGGCACAGCGGTTAAGCGTCTGCCTTCAGCTCAGGGCATGGTCCTGGCGTTCCGGGATCGAGCCCCACATCGGGCTCCTCTGCTATGAGCCTGCTTCTTCCTCTCCCACTCCCCCTGCTTGTGTTCCCTCTCTCACTGGCTGTCTCTATCTCTGTCGAATAAATAAATAAAATCTTTAAAAAAAAAAAAAAAGATTTTCTCTCCTTCACCTCTGCCCCTCCCCCGCCCCTCGCATGTGCTCTCATTCTTTCAAAAAAAGAAAAAAACTTAAACTCCCTATTTTTATTTGTATGTACGTAAAAATTCATCTTAAAAAAGTAATGGATATATAATACCAAGCTGTTTACTATGGGAAGTAGAATTAAGGGCAAGGTCTCTTTCACCTTTTGCTATGTGTATTTCTATGTTTGAATTTTTCTATAAGTCTGTATTTGTCTATTATTTGTGTAAGATATTTAGACAGACAGACAGACGGGTGTTTTTCCAGGCCCACAGGCAAGAAGGTGTAGAGGCCTACAATTGGGACAGTACACGACAAATTTTGGGAAGAGTGAACATTTGGGTGGCAGTGTTTTCACACTTCTTTACAGGTTTTAACTTACGTTTTAGGAAAAGAAGCAAGGAACTTGTTGAGAAAACTCAACCTGAGAGGCAGAGAGGAAGTTTGCTTCTTTGCTGAGCTCTGACCTCTAAGCAGCTCCACTCCCTATTTTCCTGCTCTTTGCAGGTGGTCTCCACATGCGTGGCTCATAGATCCCACCCCAGACACACTGTGCCTCTCCCTTCCTTTTCATTTGTGTTCCTGTTTATTCCTTATTTTATTTTATTTTTAGATGTTTATTTATTTGAGAGAGAGAGAGTGTGTGCACATGTGGGGGGGAGGGGTATAGGGAGAGGGGGAGAGAAGCTCCCCAGCAGACTCCTTACTGAGCATGGAGCCCAATGTGGGGCTCGACCTCACGACCCTGAGATCATGACCTGAGCCGAAATCAAGAGTCAGACACTTAACCGACTGAACCACCCAGGTGCCCCCTCCAACCCTCCTAATCCAACCCTAATAAACGCCATTCATCCAGTTATTCACCCGGCAGACACCTAGCGCCTAGTCCCAGCCAGGCAGTGCACCAGGCCCTGTGGAGACGAGAGTGAGCAGGAAAGGGAGTGTGCCAGCCCCGGGGGAGCAGCAAACCCACTAACCAATTACTCATCACCAATCATGAGCGTTGCTATGAAGCTACCAAATAAGGAGAATAATAGCTGAGAGCCCATTTAGATGGGTGTTCAGGAGGGGACAAGCAGAAGGAGGCTATTCTAAGAAAAGCACAGGTGGGGACCGCCCCCCACATCCAACCATTTGGAACCCCGTGCTGGTTCCATCACTCCAGTTCTCCCATTCTGTCCCCTTCTCTCCATTCCTCCTGCTGTTTCTTCATTCCTTTCACTGGGACCACCATTCCCCAGATTGTAGTCATTCAGATTTCCTCTTTTCATAGTTTTTGCCACAGCCAACTGATATGGCTTACTTATTAAATTTCCTTAAACTGACATCACTAACACATTTTAAAAGGGAGCTTGTTGACTCACTGTAAATGAGAAACAATGAAAACGAAATAACGCCAACTCTAAAAATTAAAATGAAGATTTACCAGTAATGAATGCAGAACTCTGTCACCTGGTCCATAAGGCCTACGGGGTTGCTTTGATCACAAAGGGATGCTATTGATGGAAGGAACTGTATTAGGTTTAGATATTTAGCTGGGAGAAAATGACTCTCGTCTCTGATGACTTTGTTAGCCAGTAGAATTCAGGACAAGAGTGCTGCAAGAAAGAGATGAGAGAAGGAGGAGAGTGGAGAGCAGTGATTTATTTTTACGGTCACAAGGGTGATGTAAGCTGGTGACAGCCAGGGGGCCAGAGGGTCCACACCTGGTGCTGCAGCAAGGGGCCGCCTCATAATGAGAAGAGCCTAACTAGTCTTGCCCTGGGGAGAGTCAGCAGAGTGGCTGGGGAGGGTTTTTGCAGGAGATAAAGGACAAGATCCTAGGGAGATGGTCTGGGTTTTAAATAAAAGTCTTCATTGAGCCTAGCGGCTGGAGAACCCCTCTGGCACCCACTGCCTGAGGGGACCTGTCCTTGGTCTCACTGATGAGCTTAAGTAAGGGTTTCCAGAGTCCTGGCTTCCCCAGTGCTACCTGGAGCCCATGCTGCATGGAAGGAGCCCACCCTGGGACATGCTCAGTGGCTTTTGTGCCTGGACTGCTGAGCACCTGGGCGGAGGGGGGTCTCCTCAGTCACCACCAGGGCCCACCTGACCGATCAGGGCAGTGAGGACCCTCCTCGAGGCCTTGCTCTCCAGCCTAGTGTCTTGAGGCTCCTGCTTGCTCTCATCCCTGCAGCCACAGGGTCTTAGGGTCTCTCACACTAGCTTCCCACCTCCTGCCAGAGCATCTCTTTCCCTTGCCTGACTGTTCCTCTGCCTATGGGTGTTCTCTGCCCTCTTTGCACCCAGCTAATGCCCGTTATCCTGGAATCACCTTTTCCTCGTGGAGCCTTCCCAGGCTGTCCTCCCTGGCTTGGCTGTACCCCCCAGGATAAGTTCTAATAGCACCGTGTGATTCTCTTCTGTAGCTTTCACAGTGGAGATCTTTAATTTTGGGGACTATGTGGTCGTCCCCTGTTCTAGACCATGAACCCCCGGTGAGCAGGGATTATGTCTGTGTTTGTACATCCCGGTGCGAGGTGCCTCCCTGAGACACAGCAGGTGCTCCAAAGGGCTTTGTTGAGGGAACAAATGAACGGAACAGTCCCCAGATGTTTGATTGTGTGAACGAGTGAATTCACACTATTCCTTTGGGGCCTGACTTTGCTATTCTCAGTGCAGTGAAGGGCAGGGAATGGAGGGGAGTGGCAGGAGAGGAGGCTGGGGTAGTGAGGACATGCAGGTAAGGGGTGTGGATTAGACTCCAAGGGATATAGGGGCCCCCTGGAGCATTTTAAGCAAACAAGTGATGGGATCTGACCGATGTTTTAAAAGAAGCACTGTGGATAGGGGTCAGCAAAAGTCTGAAGAGGATCCAGGTGGATTTGGGGTATATCCGGACTATAGAGCCAATGGCATATAACCATTCCGGTTGGCAGAATCCCCTTATTTGTTGCCCTGATCAATGCCCTTTTCACAAAAGAGCCGCAGTTTGGTCCTGAGTTTCACACGTTAAAATACATATAGAACTTCTCAATTAACAAATGTTTGCTGTCCCTAAAAGCCACCACAGTGACCCTGTGGCTCATGTGCACCAGGATGGGACACACAGTGGCCTCTGCATCCAGCCCTGCCCCACAGGGCCTGCCTCAGGAACACCTGGTCCTGCCAGCCTGCTGCCTCCTGCAGTCACAGACACTGTCACACACGGAAGAGACACACTGGCCTACAGAGGAAAGGCTAGACTCCTTAACCTGGCTTTTAGGACCTCCGCAGTCTGCTGCCAACCCTATTTCCAGGGCTATTTTGCTCCACGTGCCACAACACTCATCCGCTGCTGCCAAACCAGACCACTCCAGTGACTTTACCCCGTAATTGTCCCCTCCTCCCTGCCTTTGGCTGTGCTTCTCACCTGGAATGTCCTCTCTGCCACAAAGTGACCCAGACTCGGGGGCTCAAACACAGAGGTTAATTTCCTCACAGTTCTGGAGGCTAGAGGTCTGAGATGAAGGTGTTGGCCAGGTTGGTGCCTTCTGAGGCCTCCCTCCTTGGCTCGTGGACGGCCATGTTTGCCCTGTGCCCTCACGTGGTCTTCCCTTGGTGCGTGTCTGTGTCCCAGTTTCCTCCTTTTGTAAGGACACCAGTCATTGGACTGAAAGCTCACCCCAGTGACCTCGTTTTACCTCAGTCACCTCTTTACAGGCCCTGTCTCCAAATACAGTCACAGTATGAGGTCCTGGGGGTGAGGACTTCAACACATGATTTGGGGGGGGCACAATTCAGTTCCTAACAAGAGTCTGGCTCAAAGACCACTTTGTCCTCAGGCATCTTCCTGTTCTCACGCATCATAGCCCTTTAGTGGACTTCTCACACTCTGTCCTTTGGTATTCATTCATTCATTCATTCATTCAGGCAGTCAGTCATTCACTAGGAATACCCGGAAACACTTACTGAGCTTCTTCTGTGTGCCAGAGATCTGCTTGATGCTGGGTTTCCAGAGGTGGAAAACATGGTGCCCAACCTGAATCCTTAGTTGAGAGACAGACAGACCAATTATAGCAACGGTGACGCCGTGTGACGGATGCTGACGTGTAGGGGGGGTGTCCTACCCGGCGCTGGATCCGAGCCAGCAGAACACTTACTAGGTCTGGGGATGCTTCAGCTGAACCCTGCGTGGTGAATGGGAGTTAAGAGGCTGAGGGAGTGGGGAGAGTGCTGCACCCAGAAGGGAGGGCGCCTGTGAAAGCTTGGAGTTGCAAGGGGCTGAGGTGCTTTCAAGGAGCTGTAAACAGTCCATTGTGGGAGCAGGTGTCTGCAGTGGGCGTGCGAGAGAATGGGAAGAGGCGGGGCTGGGGCTGGCCATGAGGGTGCAAGAAGCCCGGCATATGGAATTTGGGCTTTATCCTGAAAGGGGTGGTGGTGGGAGGGTTTAAGCAGGGGAGGAACTTGAGCAGGCTGTGGTTTAGAAAGCCTGCTAGCAGTGGCGGTGGCCTTGACTCTAGGTAGGGAAACCAACGTAATTCTTCTGATCCCCATGATGACGCAAAGTGTGGAACTAAGAGGCAGAGGAAGATCTGGGAGAGCTTTGGCAATCTGAGTGGCAGGACTTGGTGACTGGCCAAGGACAGTGACAGGGTCATCATTAGGTTTCTAGATTCTGAGTCTCGGCGAATGCTCCCATTTTGAATGTGCGATTACATGACTTTTGCTAAAAGTGTACCCCCACGGAACCACCACTACAATCAAGATACAGAGCGTTCCCATCACTTCCGAAGTTCCCTTTGTGTCCCTTTACAGGAAGTCGGGTTCCCAGCCCCCCGCCCTGCCCCATGGCCTCCAGCAAACACTGATCAGCTTTCTATCACTCTACCTTATTTTTGCTGCTTCCAGCATTTCAGAGCAGTGGAACCACACACCATGTAGTATTTGGCGTCTGGTTTCTTTCACTCAAGACAATGCTTTTGAGATTCATCCATGTCAGTCTGTGTATCAGTAGTTCATTCCTTTGTATTGATAGGTATGGGATGTATTACCATTTGATGATCCATTCACACGTGTGTGTGTGTGTGTGTGTGTGTGTGTGTGTGTGTGTGTGTGTGGTACCTTTTTTTTTATGGTACCAGATTTTCAAGGGCTGCATTTTTTATCAGCCACCTGAGTCTTTGGCCTTCTGACCCTTTAGGAAGGTCCCAAACTTGACTGATCAGAGTCACACTGGGAGCTTATTAAAAATTCATAAGCAGAACTCAACTTTGATGGGCTGAGTCAGGACCCCAGGTATGTGTGTTTTTTAACCAGACTTGAAGGTAATCTTGATCAGCCAGGTGACTACCCTGCGAACAGTAGCCGTGGAGTCATAACCTCGCTGGTCCTGTTTGCTCATCGCTGAGAGGCCTGGATATGATTCTGGGTATTATTCTTTCTGGGTGTTGATCACACCAACTTTACCTGCCGCAGGTCACCGTGGCCACTGATCTTTTTCACTAATTCATCAAAAGGCATCGATCTAGACACGATGCGTAGATGCAAAAGCAATTCAAACTTGGCATTTACAATTAGGTGGGATAAGTGATACTGACACACAGGATCATACCAAAAAAAAAGGTTGATAATGTAAGAGACACACAGATAAAATGCTTGGAATTTAGAGGCACATCAAATAATTTCCAGCTTTTTGTGCATGTGGGGAGGTGGTAGTCAAATACAGTTACAAGAAAAGGTAACGTCTGATCTGGGGCTTGAAGGATGGATAAGATTTATGCATAAGGGGGTTGAGGGTAGGAAAGGTGGACCAGGCAGAGGGAACAAGAAGGAAACAAGAAGAAAGGCTGGGAGGTGGGCAAGACGCACGCTGCTGGGGGCCATGGAAGGCCGCCCTGACTGGAGCAGGGGGTGGGGGGGAGGAAATGAGGCTGGCAAGGTAGGCGTGGGCCAGCGCAAGGAGAGCCTTAGATTACATTCAATCAGCCCACCTGAGCTTCAACAAATACATGTGTAGCCATCGCCACAATCAGGATTTGTAACTGTTCTCTCACCCCCAAAATTTCCTTGTACCTCTTTGTCCTCAGCCCCTCTGAGGTGTGCTTTCCAATACACCAAGCAATTAATCCTGACACTCTTTACCTGGAGGTAGCATCACATCCCACAGGTTAAGGCCTCAGTCCCAAAAGCCTGTCCCCACCCTGCCCTCCCTCCCAATTCAGGCCAACTTGCTATAAGTTGGAGGTTCCCACAATCCCCTCCTCAAGTTGGGTTAATTTGCTAGAGCAGCTCACAGAGCTCAGGAAAACATTTATGGACTTTTACAAGTTCCTTATAAAAGGTATTACAAAGGATCCAGCTGAACGACCAGCTGAAGAGGAACACAGTGTGAGGTCCCAGGCCCCGGTAACCACAGCTCTGTTTTTTTATCCCTATAGTATTGCCTTTTCCAAAACGTCACACAAATGGAATCCTATAGTAGTAGCCTTTTGAGTTTGGCTTCTTTCACTTAGCATAATGAATTTATAATTCATCCTTTTTTTTTTTTTTTTTTTGCGTGTCATTCAGTACATGGACATACCACAGCTTATCCACTCACCGCTGAAGGACAGGCAGGTTATTTCGAATTTTCACTGCTATGAACCAAGCTGTTATGAACATTCATATTACAAACATTTGTGTGAAGTCTTCATTTCTCTTGGATTAATGCTGAGGAGTGGGATTACTGAATTGTCTAAGTGCAGGTTTAATTTCATAAGAAATGACTGCACTGTTTTGCAAAGCATCTGTACCATTTTTCCACCAGCAATGAATGAGAGTTCCAGTTGCTCCAAATCCTTGCTAGCACTTGATACTGTTTTTTTTATTTTATTTTATTTTATTTTATTTTAATTTTACTTTATTTATTTTATTTTATTTTATTTTTATTTTATTTTCTAGCCATTCTTTAGGTGTGCAGTAATATCTCCTTGTGGTTTCAATTTGCATTTACTTAATGACTAATGATGTTGAGTGTCTTTTCATGAGCTCTTTTGCCGTTCCGAGAGTATCTTCTTTGGCAAAGTGTTGAAATCTTTGACCATTTTTTATTGAGTTGTGTGTCATGTTACTGCTGAGTTGGGTGAGTTCTTCATAAATTCAGGAATCAAGCCCTTTATCAGTTTTGTGTTTTGCAGATACTTTTCTTCTAATCTGTGGCTTGTCTTTTCATTTTCTTGATACTGTCTTTTGAAGAGCAGAAGTTTTAAATTGCGGTGAAGTGTAACTTATGAGGTTTTTTTTTAAAAAAATTATCTTATGGATCATGCTTTTGGTGTTGTATCTAAGAAATCTTTGCTGAACTCAAGATCACAAAGATTTTCTCCTCTAGTACTTTTCTAGGTCTACTTAGGTTTCACATTTAGGTTGATGATTCATCTTTAACTAACATTTATTATGACTAAATAGTCACTTGGGGCCAGATCCTGGGCCCAGAGCTGGGGGATCACAGAGGCATGAGAACGAGTCCTTTGCTCAAGCGTCATCTAGGCTGGGGAGTTGGAGGGTGGGAGACAAGTCAACAGGATGTGAGGCTCACAGAAGGGGTGCTGTGGACACTCTCCGTGCTGGGCCAGCAGAACTATTCCCTGGACAAGGGGACGGAAGCTGGGTTTTAGCAGGACTGGAGGAGTTGGGCTGCGAGTGGGAATCAGGGCTGGAAAGCCCACTGTTCTGGGTGTGGAGTGGCCCTGGGGAGGCCTGCAGTCTAGAGGATACGAAGCTGCCAGTCACCGGCCGCGCTGGGTCTGAGCTCGAGGCACCTGGAAGGAGTGGGCAGAGCACGAAATGTGCCTTACCTTGAAACAAAGAGAAGGTTGGGGGCGGCTTTAGCACGGGGCTCATGATATGTATTTTGAGGGACAGAGGACCGTCTTTCTTCGCTGAAAGTCACTCAGACGCAACTGTATCACAAAGCCGGTCCTTAGGGGGCAGCCGCAGTAGCGTTCCGTAATTGTCTCCAGCTCTCACCCTAGGGACAGAGCACAGAGCCGTTGCTGTGCCACTGTTCCGTGTAGATTTTCTCCTGAGAACCGTGCAAGGGACACGTAATGACAAGGTAATCCCAGGAGCAGCCTGCGGCATTATCCCTCATATTTGCGGCTGTTGTATATATTTAAAACACAATACCAGAAGCGTGTCATGCTGGGGAAAGAGAGAGAGAATTCCAGGCACCGAATAAATTAACCCTGCAAAGCACAGCGGTGGCTTTCATTAGCCAACTGGCATTACAGGAAAAATAGCTGAAGCCCGTGGGTTAGAAAAGAATATTTCAGGAATGCGAAAACAAGAAATCAGCTGCATTCAGGGATTTAACTTAATCCAGTAACAATAAGGAAATCCAGCGGAATGACAGCCTCTCAGTCTCTGCGAAGGGACAGACTCTGCCCGTTACTCAGAGGGGGTGTCCTCCAGGACTCAGGGGCAACCAGGGTGACGGTGCAGGAAGAGTTAGCTCCCTGCCCCTTCTGAAACTATGCAAGCACCAGGAAAATTCTGTCTTTCCCTCATTTCTTTCCGGTGGTCCCAGGAGGGAACCCAGGCTCCCATCTCCCTCCCCCGCCCCAGGACCAGGGCAGTTTCCCGGATGGCTGCCCTTAAGGCCTCCCTCACTGCCTGCCATTCTACAGACACCTCACCACGGCTCCCAGGGCTCCACTGTTACCTCTCCCGCTACCACTGGTCCCTGCCACTACCATGGGTTTTTTTTATAGCTGGGAGGTGCCAGACAGCCATGAATTCACTAAGTCCCCAAAGATTCCATACAGTGGGAGACCTGAATTCCAGTGTTGTTTTGATGGTCCAATTCCGGCCTGTCTCCCTCATCCCCAGAGGCTCTTCCGTTGCTCTGACAGACTGCCAGGGGCCCCTTCTTCACCAGCCTCCTGACATGCCACCCCTGCTGGGCCACAGCCCTCCACGTGGTTGGGATCCAGTTGAGACCCTGCTCTTCTGAGCTCTGCCAGCTCTCATGACTTAGGGCTACCTTTTCAGAATAAAGTCATAATCGTAGAAGGTCTCCTTCTACCTGATGGGTGTCTTTGGTGAGTCTGTCAGCAACTGTAAGACTCTAAAGGTACCACATCAGAGGAGAAGACCGCCATCGTTGAGCAAGAAGCAAGAGAGAAACCAGATCCAGTCTTACTTTTTTCCCTCTCTATTTAGTCTTTACTTTGCCAAGCTCAAAATTTACTTTGGTTTTTGAGTTGGTTGTCTCCCCCTGCCTCCCACCAAGCATAAATACATGCTGACGGCTTGGAGCCTCGTCAGGTGGACCCCTCCCTTGGTCTCCTGAGGGCGCCCCGTCTCTGACGAGAGATACAGATGAGTGAAGAGAAACAATAGAGGTGAACACACTTCTTCCAGGGGGAAGAGAAATTCAGCAGTCATGATTAAAGCACTGAAGGGGAAACGAGCCCTTTGAGGAAGTCCCGTTGCCGAACTCATGGACCTCGCTGGCTGGACAGCTTGCTCCCGCCATGATGGACGGTGCTGGGGAGGAAGAGCTACCTCCAGCACTCTCGCCTCTCAGTCAGAAGCGGGGTGTGGGTGGGATTCCTCTGCCACAACTCTTGAACGGGCAGGCCAGTTTCTCAGCAAGGGGACCCATGAGATGACCCTCTGAGGTTTCTCTTGTGTCTCATTTGTAAATGCATAGTGGCGCCTGGAGGAGGCCTCTCCAGACTTAGCAGAGCTGGTGCCGGCTTCTTCCTGGTTTCTGTTTTTCTTTGGCGGAAGGCCAGCAGGGCTGAAGAGGGGGCAGTGGATGCGGTGAGAGGGCCCCCCTTGCTACCTGTGGACGGAGGCTGTTGTCACAGAAGTTGCCTGTCTTGCAGCTATGCTCAGCCATGCTGGGGGGAGGCTTTGTGCTCTCCCTCCTGGGTCATGGTCGTGCAGGTGCACTGAAGCGTGTTGGTGGAGGGCACAGGGGTTCTGCTGGGTGGGTGGGGCAGTGTGCCCTGCCGTCCTTGCATTGTTCCTAGAGGAAGTAGAACAGAATGAGTCAGAACTGGCCTGCTTGTCGCCTTGGGAGCCATGTCACTGACATCACTGGGCTTTGCCCCTCGTCCCACCTGATTTAGGGGCCCCATTCAGGAACAAAGACACACACACAAAGGTTGGGTAAGAGACAAGATACCTGGCCTTGATCCTTTAAATGATTGGGTCCCTCAGTCTGTGGTGACCGTCGGCTCCCACTAAGCATCTAACATACTTGCATTTATTTTTATGTTTCAATTAAGACATCTGAAATCTTAAGCCATACAAATGGAAAGTATTATTTATCTCTTACTATAAAACTAGGATGCATACCGGAAATTTTAAAAGCCACCCTTCAGGAATAAGTCCAGGAAATGAGATGAAGCAATAGATTTTAGAGATTTGGTATTGAATAATTTTAGGAACTATTTCTCAAGCACGTTGTAAGTGATTGAGATGAATTTTTTATGATGCCAATGCTTGTCCATCCACATGAATCCTATTTTCAAGGCAGAAGGCTCTATAGCTGTGTCAGTGGGGTTCTCAACCTGAAAGCGGTTTTGGGATTGGATTTGTTTCCCACCTGTTAAAGACATGTGTAAGACTCATGTCTAAGGAAAAAGATCGTCACTGCTTTATAATTCTGTCTTGTATTTGCCCATTAATTCAGCATGTACTCAGTGAATGATACCCATTTGCAGGGCCTCGCGCTGCCTAATGTGGGAGGGGCAGGGAGACACCAGCACACATTTCTTCGATGAGAGGCAGGAGCTAAATATCCATTAGTGAGTATTTGGTGAGCTCCAACTACATGCCCCCTCCCCCCAGTGTAAACGCCACAAACACTGTGATGAACAAGGATGGTAAGGCCCTGCTGTCACCGAGCTTCCATGGTGGCAGAGGGAGGCAGATGATCAATGACCGTGATAGTCTCAGTTTGGGATGAGGGCTCTGAAGAAATGAACAGGGGGTTGCGGCGTGGAGTGGGAGAGCCACTCAAGAAAACGGAAGGAAAGCAGCTCCTAAGAGGGAGTGCTCTTGAGCAGAGACTGACCGAGGGGAGGGCAGCCCACTATGTGAAGAGCTGGGGAAACAGTCCAGGCCGAGGGAACAGAGAGTGCAAAGCTCTTCATTGGGAGCTAGCTGGTCATGTTCAAGGAGCTGGAAGGCACCCATGGCACAGAGCAGGGCAGAGCTTCGTGACTGAGGTGGGCCGGTCCTGGTGGCCAAGAGATTGGCTGGCGGGTGCTGTTGATGCCTCCAGGTGAGAGACCAGGACGGCTCAGGTGGGAGCAGACCACGGACAGGGTATGGAAGTCTGGAAGACAGAAGCAGAGTTTTCTGGAGGTTTAGAAAGGGGATAGAGGGGCGCCTGGGTGGCTCAGTCATTAAGCGTCTGCCTTTGGCTTAGGTCATGATTCCAGGGTCCTGAGATGGAGCCCCGCATCGGGCTCTCTGCTCCACTGGGAGCCTGCTTCTTCCTCTCCCACTCCCCCTGCTTGCATTCCCTCTCTCACTGGCTGTCTCTCTCTCTGTCAAATAAATAAAATAAAATCTTCAAAAAAAAGAAAAGAAAGAAAGAAAGAAAGAAAGGAACAGAACATTCGTAGAGGGAGGTCTCGAGGTGAATGCCCCAAGATGAGAACTGTGAGCCCACTGGCCAAGTGGGGAAGATCAGGGTAAATGGAGAGGGGGTCTCGGCCAAGCCCCACTGGGTCGTCCCTTAAATTGGAGCAAGGAGGTGGCGCGAGCCCAGGCCTGGGTGCCCAGCCCGAAGTGGCACTGCCTGGGTCGGCATCAAGGAAGTGAGCAGACTTCTCGGCCTCACTTGTCATTGACTGTACAGTGTGGGGGACAGCAGCTGCCACAGGGCAGTCAGGAGCACTAGAGAAGGTAATCTCTGGTGATCGCTGAACGTCGTACCTGGCACATAGTCAGCATTGATACATGTTAGCTTAAAAAGAAGTTAAGACGAAGGGTTTTGAGCAGGAAGTGATGATCCCAGCAGAACTTTGGGAAGTCCGTCAGGAATCCGGGCATGAGCTTCGGGAGGAACTTTCCCCAGGGAAGACCGCATTGGAGAGAAAGGCAGGCCTCTCACAGGAAACGTGGCAGGAGCCCCATCTCCGAGCCTGGGCAGCTGCGGGCTGGAGAAACGGGAGCCCCAGGGAGGAGCCCACGATGCCACTGAGGTTTCGGGTCTGGGAGAGTGAGCCAAAGGCTGTGCCGATAATAGAAATGGGGAAGTCAGGGGGGAAAGCTGGCTAGTCAGGGTCTGTGCTGTGCACTGTGCTGGGGCCGGCCACGCTCGGGCAAATGCCAGGAGGCAGCTCCCTGGGAAGGGCTCACAGCCCAGCTGCACAGCAGGGAAGTCAGCAGACAAGTCTCAGAGCCCTCAGACCCCCTGGACTGGGAGAAGTTTCTAGAGGGGAGATACTTGAGTTCACCTCAGAAGGTGGCATTGAGGTTGGCCAGGCTAAGGGGGCAGGGCCGGTGTCCTGCGCTTCCTCTATTTGCCCCTCACATCTCTCGGTCTCTCTCTTCCCATGAGAGCAGTGAGCAGCAGATTGGAGAGAGCGAGGGAGGAAGAGTTGGAGGCATTTCTTCCCCCAGCCCCCTCCTACATGAGTCTCCAAGGGTTGGTTGTGTTTCTCTACTGAAGGCCGCAGTTTCTGTCTTTCAGTCTCTCTGGGTTCCAACTGCTTCCTCCCCTGAGTCCTGCAGGCCCCGGGGTGATAACGGTCCTAGCCTGGGGGTTCTGCACACACACACACACACACACACACACACACACACACACCCGGTTGCTCCTCTAAATCCTGCCCACACCCTTGAAACCGGTTCCTTTCTGAGCTCTTCTCAGTGTCCCAGCTGGGGGCCCAGCCAGGGCCCAGACCCGGGACCAAATAAATAACGTGCCTCAAGATGCTTCCACCTAAATAGACTGGAAAGTCTCCAGTTCCCTCCTACACTCTTGTTTTGTTTTTCTTACCACATTTTTAAAAATTGTGGTAAAATACACAGAATATAAAATTGACCATCGCAGCCATTTTCAAGTGTACAATCCCATGGCATTATGCACCGTTCAACCACAGAACTGTATTCACCTATAAAACTGGAATTCTAGACAGTAACCCCCATGCCACCCTCCCGCCAGCCTTTGGCAGCCACCATTTTACTTCCTGTCTCTATGAACCTGACTACTTTATAAAAGTGGAATCATACATATGGTATTTGTTTTTTTCTGACTGGCCTATTTCATTTACCATAATGTCCTCAAGGTTCTTCCGTGTCGTCGCATGTGTCACATTTCCTTCCTTTTTATGGCTGACTCATATTCCACTGAATGCCTATACCAGTTTATCCATCCATCCATCAATAGATACTTGGGTTACTTCTGTCTTTTGGCTATGGTGAATAACGCTGCTCTGAACATGGGGGTAAAGTATCTTTTTGAGACTCTGCTTCCAGTTCTTTGGGAATATACCCAGAAGTGGGCTTACCACACATGATAATTCTATTTTTTGTTTTTTGAGGAACCTGCCATACTGGTTTCCATAGCAGGCGCACCATTTGACGTTCCCACCAATAGTACACTGGCGTTCCAGTTTCTCCACATCCTCACCAACACCTGTCGTTTTGTGTTTGTTGTTGTGTATAAGAGCCATCCTGACGGGCTGGATGCGGTATCTCATTGTGGTTTTAATTCCCATTTCCCTAATGATCAGTGATGTGGAGCAGCCTTTCATGTACTTCTTGGCCACGTGTACGTCTTCATTGGAGAAATGTCTGCTCAGGTTCTTTGTCCATTGTAGATCACGTTTGCTTTTGGTGAGTTGTAGGAGTTCTTTCTACATTCTGGATATTAAACCCTTTCTTCATCTGCTCAGGCTGCCGTAACAAAACACCACCGACTAAGTGGCCTAAACAACAGACATTTATTTCTCATAGTTCTGGAGGCTGGGACGTCCAAGACCAGGGTGCTGGCTGATTGAGTTCTCTCTGAGGACTCTTTCCTGGCCCATAGATGGCTACCTTCTCACTGTGTCCTCCTAAGACCTCTCTTCAGTGCCAAGGCCACCAATCCTATCAAATTAGGATCTCACCCTGATGACCTCATTTAATTTTAATTTACTCCTAAAAGCCCCATCTCCAAATACGATAACACTGGGGGCTAGGCTTTCAACATATGAATATGGGGGGTGTGGGGGACACTGTTCAGTCCATAACAGACCCCTTATCAGATAAATGATTTGCAGGTATCTTTTCCCATTCCATGAGTTGCTTTTTTCCTCTGTTGGTTGTGTCCTTTGATGCACAAAGATTTTTAATTTTGACGTAGTCCAGTTTATCTATTTTTGTTCTTTTGTTGCCTGTGCTTTGGGTGTCATACCGAAGAACCCATTGCCACAACCAATACCACAAAGCTTTCCCCTTATGTTTTCTTCTAAGCCTTTTACAATTTTAATGCTTGCATTTAGGTCTTTGATCCACTTTTGAGTTAACTTTTGTTGATGGTGCAAGGTGAGGATGCAAATTCGTTCTTTTGAACGTGGGGATCCAGTTTTCCCAGCACCATTCGTTGAAAAGCCTGCCCTTCCCTATTGAATGGTCCTGGCACTGCGTCATAGTTTTTATTCGTAGTTGCCCTTCGATAGCTCTTTTTAAACTATTTCTATAGAAAGAGCTCTTGAAGTATTTTATTTCTGTGTCCTTTTCTCCTGCCTTGGCTCACGCACTTTTCATTCTTTGATGCGAAGCCACATTATAGGTAAGGAAATAACTACTAATTAGTGGCCATCCGCCACTTGGGATGTTGCCTTCTTGGCTCAGCTTTGGAGACAGCAGGATGGCCCTGGGCAGTGATTCTGAGCTCTTGCTGGTCTCAATATAGCTCCCAGATTATAGCCTTTTTCTTGGGTCTGCATTTCATGTCCAGTGACCCAACCCCTCTGTCTCTTATCCCAGATTACGCCCTATTGGCTACGAGTCTCTGCCTTGTGGCCGCATTTCACAGTTTCTACGAGTTCTTACTCCATTTTTGAAGTGGGTTGTTTGTTGGTTTTCTCATCTTTGAGGTGGTGTGGTTAGTGATGTACAAATGTTCTTTTCTGTTTAGATTTTGTTTTATCACTTCTTGGTTCTTGTTTCCTTTAAATGACTCCTGCCGACGAGATAAACTAGTTTGCCATTTTTCTTGGGAGACTGTGTGGAGATCTGTTCTTTTCCTTATTTACCGGGAAGGAATCTAAGGCAAATGGGATGACTTCTCCTCTCAGGACCACAGGAAATAATAAACTTGGAAGCGTTTCCTGTGGCCTCCAGCTGAAGCCTGGGATTCCCTTAGCTGCTCCCAAAACAGATCCTCAGCATTAACGTTTCGGTGTTGGATGGGAGACGAACCAGGTGCCCGTCTAAGAACCAGCATCCAGGAACTCTTGTTCTTCCTCTAGATCTGAGTTTCTCAGCCTTGACTGCTGACACTTTAGGCCAGACCTTCTTCACTGTCAGGGCCGCCTTTTGGCTTGTAGGATGTCCGGCAACCTCTCCAGGTCTACCCAGTAGCACCCCCCAAGTTGTGACAACCACCACTGTCTCCATACTCTGCCAAAGGCCCCGATGGCAGAACCAGCCACCCCAGTTTGCGACCTGCTGTGGAGGAGGTCAGGAGCAAACTCAGCCCATGTTCTGGAAAGCTCAGGCTAGATATTTTCAGCATGTTGTTCGCTTACGTTCTGTTTCCTGCCGAGTCCCCTGGTGATTGAGCTATGTGAACATTCGTATTTTGTTAGTTCTCAGACTTGAATGCCTTCGCTTTCCGCTTCCCGGTGCTTATTGTACTTGTAGTCAAGACCTCAGTGCCTCTCCCACTCCCAGCCACTCATTATTTTGCGATCGTCCAGAATGGGTTCCCTGTCACCCTTCTGTTCTCCTGCCTTCAAAAGGTCGTAAATCTGAGGCCCCCAAACAACCCTTCCAATACGGGTTCCGAGGGCAGCGATGAAGGAGCAGAGGAACGTGTTTCGAGGGAGCGGGAGACATGTGCATGGCCTCTGACAGTCCCCCAGGACCAGACACCTAATCGTATTCCTAAAATAGCTGCTACCACTTCCCTCCCTTCTCCCCTCCCTCTCTCTCGTTCCTTTTCCACTTTGTGCCATATAATTTATGAGTTACGGTTTAAATATAAATCTTACTCTCTTCTGGAAAGGAAAGAAGCTTGGTAAGAAAATAAAATGCTTGGAAATTTTAAAGAAAACACCCCTGGGAAGGCCCTCTTCCCACCCCTGGGGCAGTGGGTTTCTAGATCTAATTGTTATGCCTTCATCAGCTTGATCCTTTGAGATGGGTTAGAAGGACTTGTAGAAATCAGGGAATTAACAGTAGAAATCTTAAAAAAAAAAAAAAAATTCTTGTACTTGGCCAGAGCCCATCTATTTATTTTCTGTTACTAACTCACATCCATAAGGAGATTATTATTCACCCAGGATTCACACCTGTGTTCTCAGCAGCTAGGCTGTATTAAGGTTGGGGCCGAGTCTCAGGATGGGAATGTGTCGGCTCTCAGTGTTTATTTTACTCTTCCTCTTTCATGTTTCTGCAAGAAAATAAGCTGCTCTGTGTACAGGAGGAGCCCTTTCCTTATATCTGGTATGTCTGGCTCCTGCCACTGAAATTGGTTTAATGGGTCCATGGCTGTGTATTATTGAAATAAAAAAGCGGAACAGCCCTCCGCTGAACACAATGAACAGTGTTTGTGGGGAAGGCAACTAATACTGGTTGAGTGCTTTTGTGTGCCTGGCCCTCGGTATCCGTGTTTTCTTTCCATCTGCACTAATAACTCCCCTTTATTGGGTGAAGATGTTGAGAATCACGGTGTTGGAAAAGGATGCCCGAGTTCACACAGCAAAGACCGTTGCTGGGTTTGGACCAGGAGCGTTGGATCCGAAAGCCTTCCTACTTTCCCATGGAGCAATGATTATTCACAGAGGCCATATCCATCCCTGGTGTGTAAGGGCCAATGACAGCTGGGTTTGAATCCTGGCTCCATCATAAACTCTGTGATTTGGGCAAGTCGCTTAACCCTCCTGAGCCACAGGTTCCCCATCTGCGAAGTGGGGGTGATACTTAACTTACCTCCTAGGGTTACGGTGAGGATTTACAGAGACACCCACAAGGAGCACTTAACAGTGCCTTGCCAGGCTCAGAGTGGCGTAGAATAGTTGCTCTCACGCACTGTACTGTTTCTGTAATGATCTGGTTCCCTGTGTCTGAAGTGGGGGGCACAAAAGTCCGCAGAAACCTGGGAGTGGGGCCTGTGGGCACCTGCTCCCCTTCTAGCAGGAGGCCTTCCTGGAAGTGGGCAGAGGGCAGGGCCAAAGCCGGCCAAGCACTGCCAATGGACAGCTCTGAGCATAAACCTTTCTGGTCTGCTCCAGAAGAGTCCAGAGCGAGGTATGAGCAGAGCAAGGGAAAAGAGGTAGTCTCCAGACAACTTGGAGAACTCTAGGAAGACACTGGTCCAGGCTGGAGGTGAGGGGTGGGGCGAAGTTTAGTAAGGTCCTGAGCCATGAGAAGGGGGAGCAGGGGGCAAAGCTAGCGTTGGGTCTGACTGGAGCGTTTTCCTCACACACCAGCTCTCATCCCCTTATTCACCCCTGGGAAGCTGCATTGATCCTGCAGACCCCGGTACTGCTCCAGGCATCCCATCCCGGGCACACCCCCTACCTATAGGGTTCTCTTCCAGGTGCACATGCGTGGGACATTAATTACCTCTTTTCTGTATATTTCGAATTCGGAAAGAAGGTGGAATTTGAAGGGAAGAATCTGGCTGGTGGATGGCTCCAAAACAGAAGACTTAGTCTGGGGAAAATGATGGGAAACAGAGAGTGAAGGGAGCCAAGAAAGGATAGCATGGCAAACAGGAGGGGTCCGGATGAGACACACCCTCTGGTTACATCCATTTGGAAATAATTTGATTGGGTTCAGAAGGTTCGTTCCTCCGAATGATGCAATTGAAGTAACCTTGAGAATTTTGCCTCAGAGCAAGTAACTCATCAGTCTTTGAAAAATGGGCTACACATTTTCCAGGTGCACTGCCCAGAAGACCGCCAGATTTGCTGCCAGAGACTAAAAGAGGCGTTTAGATCTTGAGTTTTGACCAAGAATCACCTTGGTCTTGGGCAGAATCACCTTATGTTTTCATAAAGTCAGCCCTGTAATAGTCATTTCGAACCAGTTGTAATCATAACATACAAGGATACCTTGATTAAACAGGTATTTTATTTGAGTCATGTTCATAAAGTCAGACTGACGTGTTACAGGTTGGTTCTGTAGTAACTGGTAAGAGTCATCAGGCATGCTCTTCAAGAATTATCCAGGCTATGTCAGCTCATTTCTGTTGGGAGTCCCAGTAAAATGAGTTACTGTGTAGTTGTCAACCTAGGAATGCTCTCGTTGTTGCCATGGAAACCAGCCTTAAAAATCATGGGTCAAGAAAGAAAAGAAAAATAATTGGTGCTAAACATCAGTAAAATACACAAGAAGTACTACAGAATTAAAAAAAAAAAAATCACCACGCTACCCAGCACCAAGCTGAGACTAATGAGGTTTGGCACGAATCATAGAACTGAAATCATGGATATGTTTTCTCAGAAACACTGGCGAGAACACATGGCAAAGTCTTTATAAATACGTATCTTTACCTGTAGCCACGTTCGCACAGCTGTGGGTGTAGCAGGGTGGCAGAATGAGCCCCAGGTGGATTCTTGGACACTTGTCACCGCCCCCGAATCACTGGAAGCAGGAAGAGGCACTGACTGATCCTGGCTGAGAAGCACTGTCAGTCGAAAAGGTGTCTTCCAGCCAGGAACAGGAAGAGGTCACAGCCTGAGTGAGGCTGGGGAGGCGGCCTCTTGTTTTTCTGATAGGTGGCTAATGGGGTCTACTAGGATGCGGGGAGGCTCCGGAGCGGGGGCCCAGAGCAGCTAGGATCCCTCCCTCAGGAAAGTTCATTAGACCTCCAAGTTCTCTGAGCGTGGCCCCTGGAATTAGCTATCCGTCACCTACTGGTGTTTTTTATTTTTTTAATTTTTATTTTTTTAAAGATTTTACTTATTTATTTGACAGAGAGAGAGACAGCCAGTGAGAGAGGGAACACAAGCAGGGGGAGTGGGAGAGGAAGAAGCAGGCTCCCAGCGGAGCAGCCTGATGTGGGGCTCGATCCCAGGACCCTGGGATCACGCCCTGAGCTGAAGGCAGACGCTTAACGACTGAGCCACCCAGGCGCCCCTACTGGTGTTTTTTAAAGTCCATTTTTCTGGTTGCTTTCTTTGAAAGGATGCAGCATCACCTGGGGTTTTGGTATTCTGTGTCACACCCTTGGTCCTTGGCATACACAAAGGCGGGGCAGGGTTGGAGCTGAAGGAGCCCCTAGAGAGCATTTCACTCCTGTGCTCTTGCGCTACTGATAGAAAAAAAATGGGCTCCGGGCTCCGAGAGGTGGGGAGATGGCAGGCCGCTCCTCGCTCAGGAATGAGAGCCTGACTGCTGATTGCAGGCCTCAGGCTGCCTTCCACACCTCCGTCTGCAGGCTCTCCCCTTCGGCCTTCAACTGCAGCTCCTTAGCACAGATTCCTTTCCTAAAACAGTTTAGTTGACTGGGGTGGGTGGAGTGGCGGGGGGGAAATATGCTCCATTCATTTTTAAACGATACCCATTTTTGCTCGAAAGAAGGAAAAGGCTGTGCTTCTGTAAAGTCCCAATTTTCAAGTACTTCGTATAGATCCCTTTGAAAATTAGGTAGGTCGTGCTCTTGTCAACCCCGAAGCTGCAAGGCTTATGGACACAGAATGTCTTGACTCAAGCTGCCCTGTTTTAAGGGGATACGTGTGTAGCATATGGCCATATAATAGTAGAGCGTGATAATAGTACGTGTTATACCATAAACTAACACAGTAACACCCTGAACGAGAAGGAGTGACATTTTGCTGCAAAGTAATGTCAGAGCATCAATAATATTGCGTGTAGGTTTCCCTTGTTTGGTAAAAGCCGACGAGAAGCTGTACAAAGTAGCTTTCCTTCCAAGGTGTCAGCTCCAGAGAATACTCACCGCGCAGCCCAAAGAGAAACCCTCGATCTCTGTGATCACCGTGGGCACGTGGAAATGGGTGAAAGTTCTGTGGTGTTGCTCAGCATGGTCGAGTTGTGGACACATGTTTCTCTTTTCGGTCTTGCGCAGAAAGACGGACTCACTAGGGCAAACATGAAGAGCGCGGCCAAACCCTGGAATCCGGTCATCAAAGCGGGCGGCCATGGGGCAGACCGTGCCCGGCCCCTCCCTGCGGCCTCCTCCGGCATGAAGAGTTCGAAATCTTCCACTTCGCTGGCTTTTGAGTCCCGGCTCAGCAAGGTACAGACCAAAATGCCCAGCACACGGCTTCTGGGCGCCCCCGGGAGCCCTGGGAGGGGGGACTGAAGAGGGCGGAAAGCAAGCCTAGCGGCCTGTCAAGGTCAGGAAGGAGGTTCTCCGGAGGGTCCCAGGAGAACCAGCCCATCCTGACCCAAAGGAACAGAGCAAAGGGGTGGGGGGAGCAGGGGTGCTCTGGGCTTGAGAAACGAGATGTGCAACATGCCCTGAGTGATGCGGACACTCGGGTTAGAGCTTTGCCCCCAGCACCCTAGCAGATGGGGGTCAAGATCACCAGTGATCTTCTCAGTCCTGATCATGGAGTTGTCAACTCTCCGTCCTCGCCTTACTTGCCTGTCCGTAGCATTAACGCGGGTGGTTACGCCCGCCGCCTGGGAATACCTTCTCTCAGTCGTCTCCTCCCTCCCTGGTGGCACCTTGGGGTCCCAGCAGCCGTCTCCTGCTCATCCTCCAGGTTTCTAATGTCAGGTGGGCCCAGGGTGCAGTTGGGGGGGTCTCGTCACTTTTCAAGCTGCTGTGTCAGCCCCAAAGCCTCCCTTACTATCCTGAGAGGAGATTCAGAGATCAAATACCCTGCCCACACGCGTACTCTTGAAAAATCACTATAACATCCTAACTATAAAAGAAAAAGAAGAGGCAGTTAGGGTACAATTAAATAATCAGTGTTTGCATCTGCGTGTGCTCGAGCGTGACTGCTGACAGACCTGAGGTGCTCCTTAGAGCGCCGCGGATGGGGCAGCTGTGTATGAAGTACGTTGTTTTTCTACATAAAACCAATGGATGCTCAAGGCTCAGATAATGATAACAAGGTGCCCCCCCCCCCCCCGCCGTGAACGTCTGTAGACGTGGGAGAATTCTGTGGGATACGGGACAACGTTGGGTGCAAGCTGGCCACACGTGTTGTAGGACGTCTGGGTTCCCCATCCTCCCACCATTAAACACAAGTAGCTCCTCCAATCAGGGGGATGACTAAACGTACCCCGCCAAATTTCCAACATGCTCCCTGAGTGAGTCAGCACTGGCCGTGTGGGGAACAATTGGTCTAGGTGTCAGTGTCTGATCTGGTGAATTTTAATACTCCAGTCGACACCTGAACACGGGTTTGAACTGCACAAGTCCACTTAGGGGCAGATTTTCTGCAGTAAAGAACTAAGTGTGTTTTCCCTTTTGATTCTCGTAACATTTTCTTCTCTCTAGCTTTCTTTACTACAGGAATACAGTACGTAATACATACCACATACACGCTAGGTGTTAACCGACTTTATGTTATCAGTAAGGCTTCTGGTCAATAGCAGGCTATGAATAAAGTTTTGGGGGAGTCGAAAGTTATACATGGAGTTTTGACTGCGTGGGTGTTGGTACCCCTAACCCCTGGGCTGTACATGTGGATGACACACGAACTTGTATCTCCATCCGGGAGCTCTCCAGCTGCTTTTGTGACATCACCACTTAGAAGTCTAAAAGGCACTTACAGGGGAGCCAGGGTGGCTCAGTCGGTTAAGCGTCTGACTCTTGGTTTCCGCTCGGGTCATGATCTCGGGGTCGTGAGATCAAGCGCCGTGTTAGGCTCTGTGCTCAGCACAGAATCTGCGTGAGAGTCTCTCTCCCTCTCCTTCTGTCCCTCCCCTGCTTGTATGTGCACGCACTCTCTCTCTCTCTACTAAAATTAATAAATGAATCTTTTTTAAAAATCCAAATAAATAGAAGGCACCTAGAAGATAACATGTCCAAAGCAGGTTCCTTCCCCTCCATCTCATGCAACCCCGTGAATCTTCCTGCTCCTCATGAATCTTCCCTTTTGAGCAACTTCATCCTCTCAGTGGTTCAGGCCAGAGCCACTACCTTGGGCCCTGCTTTGCTCACATGCCACAAGCCATCAGCAAAATTCCATCACTTCTGCCTTCAAGATCGATGTCAACTTCAGCCAGCTGCCGCTGCCTCCCTTAGGACCCCCTGGCTCATGCCCCCACCTTCCTTACATGGCCTTTCTCAACCTTCCCTGTGCTTTTGTCTTTGCACCCCACATTGCGCTCTCTGCGGAAGCCAGAGTGGTCCTTTCAACACATATGTCCTATCACGTCTCCACTGAGAAGTCCCTCGGGGCTCCCCATTTCACTCGGGGTGAAAAGCAACGTCCTTGCTATAGCCGGTGATGCCCTGGAGATCCCGTTCCCTCTCCGATGTCCTTGCCCTCCCCTCCGCCCTGCCCCCTGGGCTCCGGCCAACGGTCTCCTGGTGCCCAGTGGCACTGCCCCTCCATGAGCTAGAACGCACCCCTGCAGCAGCCTGTTTGCTGCTCCTCTGCCTGGAGTGTTCCACCCCCCACCCCTGCACCTCTGCCACTTTTTCTTTAAGTCTGTGCTCAAATGTCACCTTATCAGATGTCATCCCTGATCACTCAATGGAAAGTGCCCCCAGCCCCCATACACCCTCCTCGCCCTGCCTCATCTTCCTTCTCAGCTCTTACTCCCATTGCACACACCTGCTTGGGTGGCGACTGTCTCGCAGCGGCTAGAACAGGAGCCCCATGAGGGCAGGGACTGTGTGCTCTTCTGTTTCTTGCACAGCTGTCCCTCACACTCAGAAAAGCACCTGCTACTGGCAGGCACTCCGTATTTATCAAATGCCCGAGGACACTGGCTCTTCTGGGAGTGGCGGCATGGTGGGATGCTAGATTAGGAGGAACCAGTATTGGGGTGGGTCAGACCAGGCTGAGTTGGGATCCTGCCTGGACCACTTTCTAGCTGTGAAACCTCAGGCAAGCTACACAGCTGTCCTGAGCTCTGAGATGAAGGTAATACTTTATTTGCCTCGAGGAGTTAAATGTGGACAATTTGTCCTACGCATAATTTTGTTTATCATTCTGTTACCTTGGACTTGCCCATTATTTCCATGGTTTTTATTTTTATTATTTTTGATCTGTAGCACATTTGGGATATATTTTTTAAGATTTTATTTATTTATTTGACATAGAGAGAGAGAGAGCACAAGCAGGGGGAGCTGCAAAGGGAGAGGGAGAAGCAGGCTCCCCGCTGAGCAGGGAGCCTGACATGGAGCTCAAACCCAGGACTCTGGGATCATAACCTGAGCCAAAGGTAGATGCTTAACTGGCTGAGCCACCCAGGAGCCCCAGGGAGATGTTTTTAATATAGATTTTTAATTAATACACATACTTCAGACCATTAGGGCTTCTGGAATATATCAAAATGTTTTTTAAAGCAGTGTTTAATTAAAAAAGGTCTGAAGCTCAGGTGGGTTTCCTAAGGACAATGAAATGTTGGCTGCTTCTGCCCCTGAGAGGTAAATGTTTTTGGAAACTTGTCCCATGGGGAAAATGTCAGGGGAAAAGCAGATATCCATGTTGTCCTCTCTGATGCTTGGGGTCTCCAGGTCTTACTCTATAAAAGACAAAGCGTTCGAGGGAAGGGGTAGCAGAAGGGGCCGTACCAAGCCTGTGCCTTCCTAGCCCTCGTCGCATTTCTGCACTTTGACCATTCTCCCCTTCCCGCCTCTAAGCCGTGGGCAAAGGATTTGTGTCCCCCGGTAGTTTACTATGGAAATGGCAAGCGCACAGAGATGTTGAATGACAGTGACACCCATACACCAGCCACCTGGATGCTACGGTTGCCATCTTTACTATATTTGCTTTATAGTAAGTGGATACATATGGCATGGATAGATATATTTGAGCTAGTCACAAATAGGAAAACTGAAACAAAGCCATCAAAGTGGAATGAAATGCCCTACTTCGAATACTGGCCCCAGCCGCACAAGCAGCGTAAGAACGGGCTGTGGGGCGAGGAGCCCAGATGGCCAGGAGGAGGTTGCGGTGGGTTTTACAAGGGCTGCTGAAGCTTGTGTCATGAAGCGTGGCTGCCAGCGTGCCCACACCCCCCACATCCCTTGGAAGACCTGGCTGCCTTGCTTACTTCCGATTACTTCCTTTGCTTACTTCTGATTTGTTTAAAAAAAAAAAAAATCAAATAACAAGCAAACAGCTGGGAAACATCTCTGCTTGGCTAGGCATGAGTCATATACTGACCACGGCCCATCTCCTATGGCCACGGGGTCCAGGACCCCCCACCCTTGGAACGCAGGGGCTTGAAGTTTAGGTATGTTCTGCATGAGGCTTGGGGACCCAGCCAGTCTTCCATAATCGTTCCCCGGGAGTGCTCCCCACCTGTGCGGCCGGATACACCAGCCACTGGCCAAATGTGGCAGTTGAGCCCTTGAGATGTCAAAATTAAATGTGCTCGAAGTGTGAAATACACACCCGATTGTGACGAGTCAGTACCAAAAAAATGTAAAATGCCTCATTAATGTATTTTACACTAACAGATAATATTTTGAACGTGTTGGGTCAAGAAAATAGATTCTTAACGTTTATTTTTACCTTTCCTCTCTCTTTGTTAATGTGGCCACTAGACCTACGTGGCTGGTGTTATATTTCCATCGACAGTGCTGTGCTAAACCACTGGGTCTCAGAGTGTGGTCCCCAGGTCAGCAGCAGCAGCAGCACCACCACCAGCTGCTAGAAATGCAGATTCTCGGGCCTGGCTCCAAACCTTGGGAATCAGAAACTTGGGGCTGGTGTGATGAGGGTGGGGCGCAGACTGGACGCTGGAGCATAGGCTGCAGTTTGCATTTTAACAAGCCCTCCAAGGATTCTCATGCACCCCACGAGTTCAAGAGCCACTGCTCCAGCCATAACACGGTTTCTACCTTTGAAGATGAGATTAGGTTACCTGTGATTTTAGAGAGCTTCAGATTCCACCCCCCCCCCCCGCCATCTTTGTGGAAGCGAGAGGAATTTCTTAGTTACATTAATCTGTGAGCTATTTAAACTTTTTCCCTTTGTAAGCTTTCCTGTGCAGGTGCTCAGCAGCTTAAATATCAGTGAAAGCATAATTGAAAAATACTTATTAAACATATCAAAGTAACACCTGAAGCCCAAACCTGCCTAGTGATCTTCTGTAACAAACCAGAAATCTCAAGCGGTGCTGAAGTCGCATTCAGTGACCAGCGAACAAAGCCCAAAGCGCAGCCGCCCGTGAATAGAGACAGAGCAAGAATTACTAAGACTCAGCTTTCTCTGACGTTGATGTCGTAGCCAAAACGAGGGATAGAGGAAGAGTTTCACTGCAGAGGAAAAGAAGGACCAGCTTTTAGTCTGTATGTGCTGCCTCCTTGGGGAGCTTCTGAGCAAGAAATCTTTCTCAGATGGGACTCCTTTTGGAAGGTGCCCCCCCCCCCCGTAAATGCCTTGCTGCCTCCCAAACTCCCCCCACTGCGCGGGAAGGAGATAGCCTGCTGCTGGCCGGTAGCACATCTGGGGTGTCCTTCTGCCTGGAAGGGGCAGGATCACATCTCTTTATGACACAGGGTGGAACCCCGAAGGGGTAAGTCTCCCACAGCTTGCTGACTCCCGTCCTCTGTGGCTTCCACCTGTCATCTCACCAAGGACCGCGCTCTTAGGGAAAGGTGGAGTGGGGCCAGCAAGTTTGACCCTGTGGGCCACACCCAGGGGGCGGAGCCTGGAGGTGGGTGGACGCTGTGGTGGGATCGCAGGAGGCAGTTTCGGTTAAGGGGCGGGAGGGTGGGGTGGGGGAAGGGCCAGGGGGTGGAGGCGGGGCTTGTACTCTCATTTGTTGGATTCCCCCCATTCTGGTTTGCAGAGCCTTCGGTCTCTCGCCCTTTGCTGTGGAGTTTGATTATTCAGCACTCTGCATCAGACTTACAGATTTCAGTTCTGTCCGAGAATCAGAATGATAGAGAATCAGAATCGGCAGAACCACGTGCTCATCATTTGCGTTGCTGCATTAGAAATTTCCCTTAACTGCAACGATTTCCCTTTTTTTTTTAAATTTTATTTATTTATTTATTTATTCGACAGAGATAGAGACAGCCAGCGAGAGAGGGAACACAAGCAGGGGGAGTGGGAGAGGAAGAAGCAGGCTCCCAGTGGAGGAGCCTGATGTGGGGCTCGATCCCATCACGCCCTGAGCCGAAGGCAGACGCTTAACCGCTGTGCCACCCAGGCGCCCCTCGATTTCCCTTTTTCATTTGAGGTGTCGTGCAGGGAATTTTCGAAATCTTTTCTGGGGACCCAGGAAGACATCTGGGCACGCGTCTAGGCAGAGCGAATAGGTTTTTTTTTGTTTGTTTTTTTGTTTGTTTAATTGAGAAAAAGTTGCTGACATCGGGAACTACTGTCATTCAGTAGTAAACACATACTGCACTGGTGACCTGACAGATAATTTGAGAGGCTGGAGAAATTGGGTGCAGGGACCCGTGTTACTCTGAGACAGGAGATGGAGAAACAGTGATGGGGTCCCTGTAGGAAGGGCAATCGAGTCACTTCCGCCGGGACCCAAGTGCTGTGTTTAGTCCTGTCGTTAAACTAGGGGTCGGTGCTATTGGCCAGAAAATATGGTTCCGCTCACTTCTAGTGACTGGAAGTGGATGCAAATCATCCTTTTAATATGAGCTATTTTTTTTAAGATGAATAATTTGCTTAAAGACATTGACCAGTATTTCTAGGCTAATATTAAGACTTTTGCCATCTTCCTTCCTTTACAAAGTATGCTAGGGGGAGTTACTGTTTCATGAGTAGAGGCTCACTTCGGGATAATAGAGGTGGATGGTGGTGATGGGTGCACAGCCGTGTGATTGTATTTAATGCCACCGAACTGTACACTTAAAATGGCAAATTTTATATTATGTATATTTTACCACAGTAAAAAAATGTTCTAAAAGAACAATGGGGAGGAAAGGAAAAAAGTAGACTAGCATTTGCAGGGGTGGAACCAGGGCTTTGACCAAATTATAACCCACCCCTCATTTTCCTTTTCTTTTTTGTTGAGGCCAAACACACTTACAACAAAGTATGTGGAGTGCATTAATCTTGGTCTTCGCTGTACAGCTCATTGAATTTTTACCTGTGTTTATATCCGTATAACCACCACCAAGTCAAGGTATAGAACATTCTGGGGGCGCCTGGGTGTCTCAGTCAGTTGAGCGGCTGACTCTTGACTTCGGCTCAGGTCGGGATCTCAGGGTCATGGGATCGAGTCCTGCGTTGGGCTCTGTGCTCAGTGAGGTGTCTGCTTGAGATTCTCTCTCTCCTTCTCCCTCTGCCCCCCCCATGCTCTCTCTCTCTCAAATAAATAAATAAATAAATAAATAAATAAATATTAAAAAGAAGAGGAAGAAGAAGAACATTCTGCACCCCCGGAGGGTTCCTTCCCAGTCAGTAACTCCCCCAGAAGTAACCGCTCTTTTGACTTCCGTCACCATCATTCAGTTTTACCAGTTCTTAACTTCGTATAAATGAAATCAGGAAGTATATACTCTTTTGTGCCTAGTTTCTTTCACTTAGCATGTCTGCGGGATCCATCCATTTATTACTGCATCAGTAATTCTTTTTTTTTTTTTTTTTTTTACTGTGTACTTCCATTGTATGCTAAATCATTATTTAATTTGCCCCTTCTGTTGATGACCATTCGGATTGTTCTGTCTGGGACTACTGTAAATAAAGTCCACGTGAATGTTCCTTTGACGCACCTATGTAGTCATTTCTCTTGGGTTCAGACTTAGGAGTGGATGGCTGAATCATAAGGTGCAAATATTCCATTTAGTAGATCCTGACAGTTTTACAAAGCGACTTACCGGTGGTTACTCCCACCCGCAGAGCGCGAGAGTTCCAGTTGCTTCACAACCTCACCAACACTTGGTTTTGGATTTGATTTTGTTTTGTTTTGTTTTGTTTCTCTTTCAAGCCATTCTGGGGTATGTGTAGCAATACCCTGAAATCTAAGCAACGCAAAAGCGGAAAGTTCGTTTGTTTGTGTGCAACTTTTTAAACACCTGACCTTCAGTAAATGACCCGGAAGCCAATGCTGCAGGAGGGAGCAGGGCCTTCGGGCTCTCAGCCGGTGGGATGGGCAAGTCTCCATTGACTTGAGGGCTCTTTCATGCTGCTTTCTCCAGATGTCAGATCTATTCAGGATGGCTCCGGGCATCTGCCTGGCTCCAGCCTTCCAGTACTATTCCTCTTCAGGAATAGTCTTTCCAGAAGACTTACTGTGGTTGAGAAAATGTATTTGTGGTGTTTCTCATTAACCCTGAATGTAATTTCCCTGGACCAGAACCGTGAGCTTGTGGAGGGGCTCCCCTCCTCTTAGACCTCAGTTCCTTTCAACAAAGGTTTGTTGTGCTGATTTCGGGGCAGGGAAGAGGTTTCTTCTGCTTTCATTCTGTCCTCCATTAGCAGTGTTCTTCTGGCCTCCAGAAGGTTCCTCTCTTCCCTCTGAACATGTTGTCTGTGTGAGATCATATACAGAGGGCCTGGTGTGGAGCATATGGTATTGTCCTTCTACTTCCTTCATATATGTATGTGCGTGTATATCTACGTATGTATACATACATACACATACGTGCGTCTATATACACATACATACATCTCTGTAATTGAGATATGTATTTTTAAGCTGTGTTTTTTGTTGTCCTTGAATTTTTTGTACATTATCCCTTCTTGCTTTTTGAGCACCTCACAGTTCTTTCTTCATCAGCTCCCATCTTTAAAAACAAAACAAAACAAAACAGGAAAGCAAGGTTTTTTTTAAAAAACTCATTATTTGAAGTGTGACATGATGGGTAATATTCATAACCTTATAATAGTCTTTGAAACAGTAACAGAAGATGCTACTCTGACCTGTGAATGATAGACACAGGTTTGTCTAGGTTTGCATTTGTCCGCTGCACACAATCGTGCGCCTCCAAGTGCCTTTACTGCTTCTTAACCACTGGGCAGGCGGTACCGCTTGCTCGGTGCTTTCTGGGTTGACAGCACTCCTTACTGACTATGTACATTTCCATCCTCTGTCTTCCCCTCGACCCGTCTTTTAGCTCAAGAGGGCCAGCAGCGAGGACACGCTCAACAAACCAGGAAGTGCCGCCGCTTCCGGGGTCGTTCGGCTGAAAAAGACTTCGACAGCTGGAGCCATCTCCGAGCTTGCTGAGAGCCGCCTGAGGAGCAACCCAGGTAGGAAGGACCCAGGTGGGAAGACCCCAGGTGGGAAGGACCCAGGTGGGAAGACCCCAGGTGGGAAGACCCGGGGTGGGAAGGACTCAGGTGGGAAGACCCCAGGTGAGAAGGACTCAGGCAGGAGGTTCCCAGGCAGGAGGGACCTAAGCAGGCTGTTCATCTTGACCGCATGAAAAACCTTCCATGATTCCTGCATCCGTCCATCCGTCCATTCATCAAGCGTGTATTACTGGCCCACGCTCTGGGCCAGGTCAGGGTTTAGGCCACAACGTCCTCCCCGCCCCCAACAGGGAGTTTACATCTAGCGAGGAGACAGACAAGAAACAAAAGGTAATGAGGAGGACTGGGGCTCCCTCTGTCCCTCCAGCTGTCCCATCTGTCACCACATGTGTGTGAAAGGCGGTGTACGTTCTGGGGTCGTCTTGGTGTGAACTGTGTTAGATGAGTGAATGAGCCCTGTAGGCCTCTCGCAGACGTGGGGGTACGACATCCTTCCTGGATCCTCTGGAAAACTGGAAAAACCCTCTGAGTCACTTAGGTAGTGGTGGCCATGGGAACCTGAGAACTTTCTGTTTCACCGGTTTTCTGAGAATCAGAAAAAAGGTTTTTTAGCCATTATATGTGAGTTCAGAGCATGGGAAGCATCAGGAACATTTAATTTTCTTTGGGCATACATATATAAGAGAGCTAAGATTTCCATGGTCCAGCTGTTATAACGCAGATCTCCGTGCATTGCTAAATTGTCTAAGATGGGAAAATAGCTGATACATGTCATTATTAATTTATAATGGAGGTCGAACAGTAGTATACTTACAATTTTTACAATCTGCATAAAATACCACAATCCAGATTAGCTTTCAAAGGTATATTTTAATTTACTCATTTTTCAAAGCGTTGAATCTATGAGGAGTATATATGACTTTTTTTTTTTGGATGTGAGGGCCTCATATTTCTATAGAATGGTTATACTATTTTAAGGACTGGTTTTGTACTAAATACAGACATTTGGTTTTACAAATATAACAAATGAAAGTACAACTTCTTTTTATCACGTCAGCCTAAACATTAATTCCAAAAGTTAACAAGGCACCACTAAAAAAAGGGACAGAATTCTCTCACTCTCAAATATCTGTGTAAAAATGTGGGATCGCAATATTAGCAAGTAGAATTCAACAAGAAATTAAAAGAATAACAGTGTAGATCTCAATCAAGTGGATTTATGCTCTCCAAGAATGTGTTAGTATTTGGGAATTTAGGAATATAATCTATTTTACAACATTAATAGACCAAAGGAGAATCACTGGTCATCTCCCTAGAAATGAAAGAAATGTTTGTCAAAATTAGCAATCTTTCTGATTCAAAAACAAACTTTTGGTGTACTATAAATGCAGGGATACTTCTCTAGTGGGAGTAAGCTGTATGTATTTCAAGCCAAAGCCAGAACTGTCCTCAAGGGTGAAGTCCTGGAAGTAATCCCATTAAAGTCAAGAATGATTCAAGACTGGCCATCATTACCACTGTCATCTCAATTTTTCTGCAAGAATTAACCAAGGCAGTGAGATAGAAGGGCTCTAGCTACTGAAATATGGGAAATGAGGAAACGAAATGATGATTTTCTGCAGAGGATAACATTGTACGCTTAGAAAAACGCTTAGAGGGGCGCCTGGGTGGAACAGCCGTTAAGCGTCTGCCTTCGGCTCTGGGCGTGATCCCGGCGTTCTGGGATCGAGCCCCACATCAGGCTCTTCCGCTATGAGCCTGCTTCTTCCTCTCCCACTCCCTCTACTTGTGTTCCCTCTCTCGCTGGCTGTCTCTCTCTCTCTGTCGAATAAATAAATAAATAAATAAATAAAATCTTTAAAAAAAGAAAAAAGAAAAACGCTTAGAATTTCCTGAAAATTGTATCATTAGAAAAAACTTAGAATGTCCTGCAAATCTATTAGATAAAATAGGAGTTGAGCATGTGATTGGTTATAGAATAGCAAATATAAATAGCTTTCTTACCAGCGACTGGTTAGAAGAGTTAATAACACAAGAAATGGTCCCATTTATAAAGGAATGTAAAAGGTAAAATGAAGGACATAAAAGACTTCAATAACTGGAAGGATATACATGGTTCTTGAATAGGAAGGTCAAATATAATAGATTGAATTAGTAAGTATAATATCTTAAATATAATAACATTGTCTAAATTATTCTATGAATTCATTTTCATCCCAATGAAGATATCAGTGGGAATTGAGTGGGAGCACAAACACTGGTAAAATGATACTAGGTTTATCTAAAACAGTATTTCTCAATGGGGGCCTTTTGTCCTTCACCCTAACCCAAGGAACACCTGGCAATGTCTGTAGACATTTTTGTCATAATTAGGGGAGTGCTACTGACATCTAGTGGGTAGAGGTCAGGGATGCTGCTAACATCCTGCAACACATAGGACAGCCCCACAATAAAGAATTATCCAGCCCTGAATGTTAATAGTGCCTCTGTTGATAAGCCCTGATCTAGAGGACTAAATATTCTAGAATAACCAGGAAATTTCTAAAACGCAGTAATCAAGGGACTAAGTTTAAGCATCTTGGAACTGGATAATAGATGTACAATTCAGCGGAACAATGGAGAAAGTCCAGATTATACTTAGGGTAATATATATATATATATATATGTGTGTGTGTGTGTATATATATATATATATATGTATATATATATGTATATGTATATATATATATATGATGGGATAAAAGCGGCATTTTATATCAAGCTAGGTAATTCATTGGAAAAATAATGACTAATTAGGTCTTCAGGAAAAAATAAAGCTGGATTCTGATCTCATTCCTTTCATCAAAATAAATTCCAAGTGGATTAAAGATTTCGATTTTAAAAAGTGAAACCATGAACATGCAAAGAGAAAACCTCAGAGTCAGTTTGTAGTCTCGGCCTTGGAAGGGCCTTTCCAAGTAGGAACAAACACAGCAGCCATATAAGAAAAGACGAAAACAATCACGTAAATATTAAAAAACTGCTTCGTAAAAAACGGAAGTTATTTGCGATACAGGTAACAAGGTATATGTACCCAGAGCTTATATAAATCAATAAGAAAAAGAAAAATAATACAGTAGAAAAATGGCTAGTTCACATGAAAAAATAAAGATAGGCACTAGAAAGATGCAAAGTCTCGCATAGAGGTAAAGAAATGTAGATGAAAACAAGAATTGGATACGCTATTTCCTCTCATCGATGAGCAAATATTTAAAGGCATTGCTGGAATCAGAAAGAATGAGTTCTCAACATTTGCTACAACATGGACGGCACTGGAGGAGATAATGCTTAGTGAAATAAGTCAAGCAGAGAAAGACAACTATCATATGATTTCTCTCATCTATGGAACATAAGAACTAGAATGATCAGTAGGGGAAGAAAGGGATAAAGAAAGGGGGGGTAATCAGAAGGGGGAATGAAACATGAGAGACTATGGACTATGAGAAACAAACTGAGGGCTACAGAGGGGAGGGGGGTGGGGGAATGGGATAGACCGGTGATGGGTAGTAAGGAGGGCACATATTGCATGGTGCACTGGGTGTTATACACAACTAATGAATCATCGAGCCTTACATCGAAAACCGGGGATGTACTGTATGGTGACTAACATAATATAATAAAAAATCATTATTAATAAAAAAATAAAAATAAAAAAAAAATAAAGGCATTGCTGGTATTATTAAGGGCACAGGGAGCCAGGACTCCACATATAGCTAGTGTATAAGGACAGTTTGATAATATCTGTCTATATTTGAAATATGTATAATCTTTCGCCAAGGATCTCCTTAGCATTTAATATTACTAATTTACTTGAAAGAGGATGGCAATATATATGGGCAGTTGCAGCATTATTATAATAGTAAAATGCTGGCAGCACTTAAATATGTAGCAGCACAGAGCTGGTTGTGTAATGCAATGTTTGTCCAGTGGAATAGTACGCAGCCCCGAAAATGGACACAGTAGAGTTATATGTGCTGATAGGGAAAGATCAAAGTACGTTTCCAAGTGGGGAAAATAACATGGTGCTTATGGTATGATCTCATTTGCTTTGATTTGTTGAAAGTATACATTAATTTAATATTTGAAATCATAACTTTCTTTCTCGAGGGATTAAAACTGGCCATCTTTGAGGAGTTACCAGAACTGAAAAGTGGTGGGGGAAAGAGACCTCATATTAGATCTTCTATACTGTTTGAAATTTTTAAAACGTATACATACTATGCTTTAAAAATGAAAAACGGAGTAAAATACAGGTCATAACCTAAACTTTTTTTTTTTTTTTTTTGCCTTAACTGAATCTTTCTCCTCTATTTGCCTTTTGGGGTGTTTATTAACCATTTTGTTGATGAACCGTTTAACTGTTTGATTATAGCATATGCTCCCTTTGTTCAGGATTCCATAGAAAGACTTTGGGTTTAATCCTGGCTCCTAAAGAGGGCTCACTCCCACACCCCCGAGGGCATTAGCATGCTTATTTGTGAAACTAAGGAAATACCTGCGTTTCTGCTACATAGTGATGTCGACAAGACAAAGATCTTGAGTATGCTGTCCTCGTACACGGTAATGGGCTATCGGAATGCAAGGTGCAACTGTAATTCCTGTAGTTGCCATTCGAATGCTGTTTGCCCCCGACTTTATTCCAATGAAATTATGTCCTTTGAATTAATAGCGTTGAATTTGAAAATTACGTTTTGTCTCTGGAAGTTGATTTTTGAATGTAGGCAGTCCTTGACAATTTCTTCATCAGCTTTCGGGTAGCTGGCGTCTTGTGCATTTGTCGTGTGTCCCCAGACTGCCTCATCCACGGTGAATCCAGACCCAGGCACCTGCCCGTGAGCTGGCTGTGGGGCCGCTCGGGGATGAGGTCCCTCAGCCGGTCCTTCTGGGCTGTAGGTGCTTCCACCCCTGCAGCAGTCCAGGAGCGTGAGGTGGTCATTTGAATACAGGATCACATTTTTGTCTTTTCTTTTTCTTTTTTTTTTTTAACACACACAAGAAACAGGGAAACAGAAGTGCTCCTACTAGTAAAAGTGCAGGTTTTTAAATCTCAATACCATGGAGACAAAGATGGGAATGATTAGAGTATTAGAAATGGCAGCTCCGTTGGATGCCAGACCTTACTGGACTTCCATCAGTTGTCTATACGTTGAGCCATAAAGAAAAAGAATGAAAGAAAGGCCATATGAGTTTGACCTTGTAATTCCCATGCACACCTGATGCTTCCACAACCAACGTCCACTCCTACTGATTTTCTAGATCTGTATTATCAATCTACCTATGTTACAGCCCAGACATGTTCTTCTTCCTTTTCTCCCTAAGGTGCCCTTTGTGTATATCTCGTCTTACCCTATAGGAGTAGAGTTGGAGAGCGGAGTGGTCCCTTGTGTGTAGACAGCTGCCCTCCCTGCTTACCCCATCCAGGTCTCAAGGTCTCGTCTCAGGCTCCCAGGAATTGTTGTGAGAGCGCCGACAGAACTACAAAGAAATCCAGCCACTAGATGGCAGCCTTGCCAAAAGTCCGCTGTGCCCTTCCGCTCTGAGCTCAGGTCCTCAGGACTTGAGAAACAGTCCTTTTACTGATTCATTAATTCAACAAATATTTTTGAGTGCCTACTATGTGCCCAGCATTGTTCTAGGAAAAAGGAGTCGTCAGTGAACAGGACAGGCTTCTGTGTTCATGGAGCCACATAGACAGGATGTGGTAGAGGTGAGGAAGTCAGCTGGGTAGAAAGGGGTGACCTGTCCAAGAACAGTGACAGGCTACTGTGGCTGCAGCCCCAGGAGAGAGGAGGACAGCAGTGGGAGACCAGGGCAGGAAGGCCAAGGAACAGAAGAGTGACATGATCAGACCGCATTCTGAAGGGAGTCCTTGGCTGCTTGCGGAGCGTGGATGAGTGGGGTGGGAGGCCAGACCAGAGGCTGCCAAGGAGGTGGCCTGGAATGGGTGGTAGCCATGGGGCTGGGAGCAGCAGTCGGTTTCTGGCTATATTTTGGAGGGTAGAGTCAACAGCTCTAAACTCCCCTGATGGGTTCTTTTTTTCTTTTTAATGATGATTTTATTGATTTATTTGAGAGAGAGAGAGAGCTTGAACGGCGGGGGTGGGGGGTCGGGAGAGGCAGAGGGAGAGGGAAAAGCAGACTTCAGGCTGAGCAGGGAGCCTGACGTGGGGCTTGATCCTGGGATTATGACCTAAGCCAAAGGCAGTCACTTAACCGACTGAGCCACCTAGGTGTCCCTGAATTCCCTTCCTTTTTTAGTGCCGAAGACTATTACTTTGTATGCATACACCCCATTTTGTTTATCCGTTCATCCATCAACGGACACCTGTGTCATTTTCACCCCGTGGATACTGTGAAGAACGTTACTACGAACATGGGTATGCAAACAGCTGAGTCCTTGCTCCGGATCCTTTGGGTTTTATACCTCCGAGTAGGGATTACTGATTCTCCCAGCGGGTTTGAGGTAGATGGAGGGTCAGATTTCTGCTGACAGGACCTGTGGGGCTAGTGAGATGAGATCTGATGGGTGCCCAAGGGATGGCATTGAACACCAGTCCCCCCTGGAGACAGCACTTGGCCAGAAGGAGGTTCCTGGAGCCACACGATGAACATTATAAAAACTGGCGCTACACATAAGTGTTCATTTAGACGATTCTATACATAGCACACGTGGGAATGAAAAGAATGTCATTATTTTAAACTGATCTCAGTGTTTTCTCAGAGTTAAGTAAAGGGAGCGTTCAGTGCCAGCTGCACCTTGGCCAAGCTCTGTGTTCATGCTCCTGGAATCTCAGACATCTTAGAGGACACAGCAGCCGTGAGGCCAGCGTCAAAGCAGGCTCACGTCCAAAAAGGCATCGTTGTCCTCACCCGCCCACGTGCCCAGCCCTTCCCCCGTTACCTGCATCAGACCCAGCATACCTTAGGCTCCAACCTAAGACGCTTGTCGTCTTGGACGTGGGAAGGCACTAACTCCTCTAACTCAGAAGGTGGATATTCCTATTGCCACGTTACATGCGAAGAAATGGGCTCACGTGGGTTTGGCAGTGTTCCCAAACTCACGCCCAGTCCGAATTCTTTCCTCTGCCACGTCGTTTGCCAGGAGGTGGGGAGACTTGTTTTCTTGCCCATCATCTCCATCTATTAATGGAATCACTACCAATTGCTGACATTCTTTGCACACTGTGTGCTAACCACTGTTCTAAGTCCTTGGTACATATTATCTCCTTTAGTCTTTACAATAACCCTAGGACCCAGGACATCACCATCTTTGCCATTTTAAAGGTCAGAGAGATTAGGGCATGGGTTGGCTTGCTGGCATGTGAGTAGAGATAGGAGGATGTTGGAGGTCTCGGGCCTGAGAGGCCAGAGGATGGGTGGGTCAGTCCCTGGCACGGGGTTGGGGGGGGGTGCTTCATGAGCCGGGATGTAGAAGACTTGAGAGATTGGGGTGGGCGGTGGTCAGTGGATGACAAGGAGAGGAAAGAGGATGCCGGGTCTCACAGCATGAACTTCAGAGACGGAGGGGGTGCCTTTCACAGGGCGGAGGAGAGACCGTTGCAAAGTCACAGTTGGGGGTGGCAAGGACACCCACACCTGCTCCTGGCCCACGGACTCCAGAAATGTGCGAAAAGGAACAGACTGGCTGGAAAAGGAAGCTGTGGGAGTCATTCAGCCTCGGAAGTGATGGGACATTCAGAAAGGAGGCTCAGAATGAGGGGCGTGCTGATTCCGGTCGCCAGTTCTCGAGGGCCCCAAGGTTGTTGAGGGCAGAGGAGAGGGTACTGCATCTATTTGGGGATGAGAGCCCAAAAATCACAGACTGCCAGGAATGAGGTTTTCTCTTTCTTTTTTTTTTCTTCATAATATTACATGGATCATTTAGTGATGAATATATTCTGTGGTTAAAAAATTAACATTTTAGATTTAGAATTTTCATTTTTCTTCTTTTTCTACATTTAATTCCTTTTTTATTGCGGTAAGAACACTTGACATGAGATGGACCACCTTAACAAATCTTCCAGCATGCAACCCAGTATTGTTCACCAGAGGCATGATGTTGTAGGGTGGATTTCTGGAACCCTGCACCCACTGCTCATCAGCTCCCATCCCCCCTCTGCCCAGCCCCCGCCCCAACAGCCACCGTTCTACTCTGGTTCATGCATGTTGTACCCAGTGTAAACTCTCCTTCCTTTCAAAGGCTGAGTCATATTCTATAGGATGTAAGGACCGCATTCTCTTTATCCCCCATCATCAAGGGACCAGGAATGAGTTTTAACTTCTGGGAGTGCCTGGGGTAACCCCACGGTGTGAGAAGGTTTTGAACTTGGTACTCATGTCAGTAAAGTCCTGGATTCTTAGCTTGATGTTACCCTGCAGTGGTTCCCTGGCCCTGCATGTCCCGGGAGTGCGTGGTCAGTCAGGGCTTTGGAGCGAGGCCAGGGTTTTTCTCTGACTTTGCACAGAGATGCAAAGGTGGAAAGCTGGTTTGGGCTTTGCCCCAGCGTGCTGGGTCCTACTTGGATTGTGGTTCACAGAGGTGGGAGCTCTCCCTGCCTCTCCCCCAAGACTATTGACATTTTTATAGTCTTTCCACTCAGAAATGTGGCCATCTCTCCATTTCTCTGAGTTTCCCTTTTTGTCTTTCAGTAGAGTTTGGTCTTCTTCTTCCCCTCCTCCTTTTCCTCCTCTCAGTGTTGACTTCCTGTCTAGGTTTTCTACTTTTATTACTATGCGGATGGGATTCCTTAGTCATTTTTTTTAAGTAAGCTCTAGGCCTTACCGGGGGCTTGAACCCACGATCCCAAGATCAGGAGTCGTATGCTCTACCAACTGTGCCAGCCAGGCACCCCCCCCGCCAGTCATTTTTTAAAATATGGAACGGTTCATAAATTTGTGTGTCATCTTCCATACTAACCTCTGTGTCATTCCAATTTTAGAATGTGTGCTGCTGACATGAGCACTCGTATTTTTTTTTAAGATTTATTTATTTATTTATTTGAGAAAGAGAGAGAGAATGTGCATGGGAGTTGAGGGGGAAGATGGAGAGAGAGAGAGAGAGAGAATCCTCAAGCAGACTCCCCACTGAGCATGGAGCCCGATGTGGGGCTCGAACTCAGGACCCTCAGATAGTGACCTCAGCAGAAACCAAGAGTCAGACGTTTAACCAACTGAGCCACTCAGGCCCCCTCATTGTATTTTTTAAGTAGATACTTTCCTAATATTTAATCTTTAAAACTCCCTCCCTCCCTTACTGGTGCTCGTGGTTTCCTTCAATGAATGGTTTCCCGTTGATTCTCATGTGTTTTCCAAGTGGGTGATTATATCAGCTGCAGATAACAATGTTTTTTGTCTCCTCCATTCCAGTAATTGTGACTTTTTCATCGTTGTCAAGTTTTTCATTTTAATTCCAGTGTAGTTAACATACAGTGTTATTTAGTTTGAGATGTGCAATAGAGTAACTCAGCAACTCTATACATCACCCAGTGCTCATCGTGGTAAGTGTGCTGTTAATCTCCATCACCTATTTCATCCGTCCTCCCCACCCACCTCCCCTCTGGTGACAACCAGTTTGTTCTCAAGAGTTAAGGGTCTGTTTCTTGGTTTTCCTCTCTCTCTCTTTTTTCTCCCTTTGTTTATTTCTTTCATTTCTTAAATTTCCCCCATATGAGTGAAATCGTATGGCATTTGTCTTTCTCTGACTTATTTCACTTAGCATTCTACTCTCTAGCTCCACCCCTGTCATTGCAAATGGCAAGATTTCCTTCTTTCTTATGGCTGAGTAATATCCATTATATATATATATATATACACCACATTTTCTTTATGCATTCGTCTATCAGTGGACACATGGGCTGCTTCCATAATTTGGCTCTTGTAGATAATGCTGCTATAAACATAGGGGTGCCTGTATCCTTTTGAATTAGAATTTTCATGTTTTTGAGTAAATACCCAGTACGATTCCTGGATCATAGGGTAGTTCTATTTTTCACTTTTAAAGGAAACTCCATACTGTTTTCCACAGTGGCTGCACCAGTTTGCATTCCCAACAACAGTGCAAGAGGGTTCTTTTTCTCCACATCCTCACCAACACCTGTTGTTTCTTGTGTTGTTGATTTCATCCACTCCGACTGGTGGGTGGTGATACCTCACTGTAGTTTTGGTGTGAATTTCTCTGATGGTAAGTGACATCCAGTAGTTATGTCTTTTATTTCTGATTTCTGCTGTGTGGTGTGGGCAACCCAAGTTGTATTAAATGCTAGCAATGTCCTTGTTCTCATTTTACTGTGCCTGCCTTTGCCATTAAATAGTATGCAGAAAGTTTGCTTGAGATGATGTTTGCATGTTCAGTTCTCTCCTTCCTATTTTGCTCAGAGCTGTTAATAGGATTGGGGATGGATTGATTAAATGTCCTCTAGGCGGTCTGTTATTACTTTGATTATTGCTTTTCTTTTCAGCCTGGACTCTCCCTCAGGAGATTCACATATGTGTATATTTGGTCTCCTGGGTATGTCTTCCACATCATATATTTTCTTTGATTCTTTTGATGACTTTCACTCATCTTACGATTTCTTTTCTTCCCTGAGATTTATTTGTTTATTAGAGAGAGAGAGCACATAAGCAGGAAGGGCAGAGGGAGAGAGAATTTCAAGCAGACTCTGTGCTGAGCGTGGAGCCTGATATGGGGCTGGATCCCAGGACCCTGATATCATGACCTGAGCTGAAACCAAGAGTCAGAGTCTTAACCCAGGTGCCCCAGTCTTCCTATTTCTCACAGTTTACCACTAGTATGCTTTACTTTGCATTTCTGTACTTCAGCTATTGTGTTTTTAATCTTTAGCCTAATTTCCCTGATCTCAAATTGTCTCTTCGTTATCACTTCTTGCTCTAGCTTCAAAGCTATAAAAGCTCCTTGAATTTCACAGGGGATGCAAATTAGAGATTTTCTAAAATTTCCTATTTCTTCCAATAACTTTGTTTCGCAGGTGCATTTCTCCTGCATTTCTCGGGTGGTTCCCCTTTTATGAACTTCCAAAATTTCCCATATACATCTAGTGTTTTTTCTAGATTCATCCCTTACAGAGGGAAGTCTGTGTTTGTCCAGAATTGGAAACGAAAAGGGATTCCATTGTGAGGATACCATTGAGGTGTAAGGTCCTGTCTTTTATGCCCAGTTGAAGGAAGAAGGAGAAACGTTTTGAGTCGGCCAGGGTGAGAGTGGGCAGGGCACTGGAGCCTGAAGTACATTTTGCCATTTTTTTTCCTTCTGTTTTTTGTTTTGGTGTTGCGTTGTTGTTTTGGTATCTGCCAGAAGGTGGCGCCATCTTCCCCCTGTGCTGGCGCCGCTGTTCTTGCTGCTGGCTGGTCATGGCCTTGTTCTGAAGGTCCGCCTTGCGAGGTTCCACGGGGTGATTCTGCTCCCCCCCCTTTTTTTTTTTATCAATAACGAATATTGTATAATGCAGCCTTCGAAATCCTGATATGAAATCCACTGATAGTATAATCTACCTATATACATTACTGGGGGGAAATCAGTCTCGTGCCCTATCTTTATTGTACAGGAGAAATAAAAGGAAAAGAAGTTCTAACCAAGTATTACGTTGTTTCAATGTGTAAATGCCCGAGGCTGAGTGCCTATAAACAGGTCTGAGTCAGGGTGCGGCTCAGCGTCCAGGGTTCAAACACCCGCACACTGTTGACACGGATGACTCTAAAATGCTGGCAGCTCAGGGTAAATTGAGCAATGCAAAGGGCCGTCTTCCCTCGATTTGCTGGTTCGTTGCATTCCTAGAAAACTCAGTATACAGTAACATTGTGTAAAGACTGTTTTTGTGTTGTTAAGTAAAGTAGAGTTAGCTTCCGGGCTCGTATCACTATAAACAGTGTTTTCACCTGCAAGAGTGCTGGCCTGTCCTAAGAAAGAAGAGTGGGCTGGTCAGGCACACCCGGGCCTTTGCAAGGCCTGGAGCAAGAATACGAATTCATTTATTCCTATTCATTCCTCATGTTCTGATCAGTAATGAAATATCCTAGTAAGGAATATGAAGTGTCCGGGATTTCAGATCACCCCTTAGGTTGTGGATTTGATGAAAATAATTTTCTTGCTCACTTTCATTGTTTTTATCAGGAATGATTGAATATTATGTGGCAAAGTTTGTTCTTTTTTTTTTCTTCTTCTCCTCAGCTTTTTCCCCCCATGTTCCATATTACTACGTTCTAATTTTTATCACTTCATGATTTATAATCATCCTCAAAAACAAAAAAGTAATGATTTTCTGGGGCGCCTGGGTGGCACAGCGGTTGGGCGTCTGCCTTCGGCTCAGGGCGTGATCCCGGCGTTCTGGGATCGAGCCCCACATCAGGCTCCTCTGCTATGAGCCTGCTTCTTCCTCTCCCACTCCCCCTGCTTGTGTTCCCTCTCTCGCTGGCTGTCTCTATCTGTCGAATAAATAAAATCAAATCTTTAAAAACAAAACAAAACAAAACAAAAGTAATGATTTTCAAAGTGTATAGTTTTTATATAAATTTCCATCAAAATGTAAATTAAAGTCAATATAAAAGTTGAAAATGTATTTCAGGTTTTGAAAATAAACTTTTAATTTTGCAATAATTGTAGATTCACATGCAGTTGTAAGAAATACTAAAGAAAGATTCCCCTGTACTGTTTACCCAGTTTCCCCCAGTGGTAACACCTTGCAAAAAAAGTAGTAAAATATCACAACCGGGATACTGACATCAGTACAGCCTGGTTATAAAACATTTCCATCACCACAAGGATCCCACCTGTAGTCCTTTCATAGCCACGTTCAGTTCCCTGAACGTGGTCCCATCCTCTTCTTTTTTTTTTTTTTTAATTGTATTCATTTATTTGAGAGAGTGAGAGAGAGCCTGAGAGGGGAGAGGGTCAGAGGGAGAAGCACACTCCCTGCTGAGCGGGGAGCCCCATGCGGGACTCGATCCAGGGACTCTGGGATCATGACCTGAGCCAAAGGCAGTCACTTAACCAACTGAACCACCCAGGCGCCCCCCCCTTCTTAACCCAGGCAACCACTAATCTGTTCCATTTCTACAACTTCGTTATTTCAAGAATATAGAAATGAAATCAGGGGCGCCTGGGTGGCACAGTGGTTAAGCGTCTGCCTTCGGCTCAGGGCGTGATCCCGGCGTTATGGGATCGAGCCCCACATCGGGTTCCTCTGCTGGGAGCCTGCTTCTTCCTCTCCCACTCCCCCTGCCTGTGTTTCCTCTCTCGCTGGCTGTCTCTCTCTCTCTGTTAAATAAATAAATAAAATATTAAAAAAGAAAAGAAAAGAAAAGAAAAAAAGAAATGGAATCATACAGCCTGTAAGCTTTGGGGACTGGCTTTTTACATTCAGAATAATTCTCTGGACATTAATCCAGGTTGTTGTGTGAGTCAAGAGTTTGTTCCTTTTTAATTTTTTCATAGTATTTCATGGTATGGATGTACCACAGTTTAACGATTCACCCATGAATCTGAGTTGTTTCCAGTTTTTGGTGTCTTTTTTTGAGATTTTATTTATTTATCTGTCAGAGAGAGAGAGTGGGAGCAAGAAAGGGGAGTGGCAGGCAGAAGGAGAAGCAGGCTCCCCGCTGAGCAAGGAGCCTGATGTGGGACTCGATCCCAGGACCCTGGGATCACGACCTGAGGTGAAGGCAGATGCTTAACCGACAGCCTCCAGGTACCCCTCATTGTAGTTTTAATTTGCATTTCCCTGATGGCTAATGATATTGAACATCTTTTCATGTGCTTATCGTATTACAAAAGTCTTCATTGAAGTATTTTGTTCATGTCATTCACTCATTTCCCAGTTGGAGTGCTTGATTTTTTTTTTCTGCCAAGTCCTGTGAGTTCCTTATTATATATTCTAGATACTAGTTCTTTGTTGTATATGTGGTTTGCAAATATTTTCTCCCAATCTCCACTTTGTCTTAATTTTACCCTCGTAACAGGGTCTTTCACAGAGCAAAATCTTTCATTTTGATGAAGTTCAATTGGCCATTTTTTTCTTTTATGAGTTGGGCTTTTGATGTTAAGTTTAAGAACCCTTTGCCTAGCTCCAGATCTTGAAGATTTTGTATGTTTTTTCTCTAAAGGTGTTAGTTTTACATTTTGTGTTTAAAGATGGGATCCATTTTAGTTAATTTTTCTATAAATTATGAGACGTAAGTCAATGTTCACCTTTTTGCTATGGATGTCCAGCTGCTCCAACACCATTCGGGGTATCCTTCCTCCACTGTATTGCTTTTGCAGTTCTGTCGAAAGATAGTTGGGTATATCTGTGTGGATTTATTTCTGGGTTTTCTGTGTTGTACCATACACCTATGTGTCTATCCCTCTGCCCATACCTCATGGTCCTGATTATTGTGGCTATATAAAAAGTCTTAAAACCGGGTACTCTGATTCTTTGATATTCTTCTTTCCCACGGTTGTTTTATCTAGTCTAGTTCCTTTTACTTTTCATTTAAATTTTAAAGTAATCTTATCTACATATACAAAGAGATCTTCTGGGAACTGACATCTTTACTATGTTGAGTCTTTCAAAACACAAACATGGTGTGTCTCTCCATTTAGATCTTGGTTTATTTCAGCAGTATCTTCTAGTTCTTAGCATACAAATCCTAAACCTGTTTTGTTAGATTTACACCTATTTCTTTCTTTCTTTTCTTCTTCTTCTTTTTTTTTTTTTTTAGCAATTGTAAATGTTATGTGACCATATATTTAATTTTGGTGTTCATGGCTAGAATAATGAAGTGCAATTGATTTTCGTATGTTTATCTTGTATGTTGCGAACTTGCTGAACTCACTAGTTCTAGATTTTTTAATTTAGATTTCTTGGGAATCTTAAGGTTGTATACAGTTAACCCTTGAACACAGGTTTGAACCGCGCCCATCTGCTTATATGCAGATTTTTTTTATAAATACAGTACAGTATTATAAATGTATTTTCTCTCATGATATTTTTAAAATTCTATTTATTTTAAAGAGAGAGAGTGTGTGCATGCACGAGCAGGGGGAGGGGGCAAATTAGAGGTAGAGAATCTCAAGCAGACTCTGCCCTGAGTGAGCCCCGACTCGGGGCTCAATCTCACGACTCTGAGATCATGACCTGAACCGAAACCAAGAGTCTAACACTTAACCAAACTGAGCCACCGAGGCTCCTCTCTTATGATTTTCTTAATACCATTTGCATTTCTCTAGCTTACCTCATTGCAAGAATGCAGTATGTAATACATAATAACATACAAGATATGTGTTAATTGACTGTTTATGTTATCAGTAAGGCTTCCGGCCAACAAGAGTAGTGAAGTTTTGGGGAGTCGAGAGTTATACACACATTTTCGACTGTGCAGGGGGTTGGTACTCTTAGTGTTATAGGTAACGTGTAGACGTGTCATTCGAGGTGTACATCTAGACATGACCTTGAGTCAAGTATAATCCTGAGGGAAAAAAACATATCTCAGGAAAGCAAAGACTGAAACCCCGAGCAAGATACTCCAGGCACTGCTGTAGGAAGACTCTTTTTTTAACCGCTGTAATTCCTAAGTAGGGGATTCTATTAAGGAAGATATTTGTAGGTGGGGAGGGTGGTGAATCACATTTTATAAGAATACCCATATTTCAGGTTCTGCTCTAGGTTCTTATACGTGTCATTTTGTTTAAATCTCATAACTCTGTGCAACGGGTAAGATTTGCTTCATTTTACAGACAAATAATAGAGATAAGAGAAAACTAGCAATACAACTGGAAACAGAAAAACCACAGAGAAAAATTAAAGAGACAAAGAGCTGGTTCTTCTTTTTTTTTTTTTTTTAAGTAGGCTCCACTCCCACTGTGGAGTGCAACACAGGGCTTGAATTCACAACCCTGAGATCAAGACCTGAGCCAAAATCAAAACCAAGAATCAGACACTTAACTGACTGAGCCACCCAGGCGCCCCACCCACAAAGAGCTGGTTCTCAGAAAGATCAGTAAAGTTGACAAACCTCCAGCAAGACTGACAGAGAAGAAAAGAGAAAATACAGATGACCAAGATGGAACAAAATAGGATTATCACCACCAACCCTGCAGACTGAGGAAGAGCAAAAGGAATACTACGAATCACCGTACACACGAATTTGACAACTTAGAAGAAACGGGCTGGCTGGTTAAAAACCACAGCTCCCCATGTGCCGATGACACGATTATCCCCAGTGCCCCGTGGGAGGCTGCGAGCTTGGCACTAGGTTTCTTAGCAGCCAGAAGAAAGAGGGAAACCTGATTCATGGGGACAAAATGAAAAGAAGCCAGTTATTAATGAAACACACAACTCTTTCTGGGGCTGAAACATTAAAAAAAAAAAGTCTCCTTTAGGAATCTGAAGGGAACAAGGGATTCAATATTATAAAATCAACAGTCATGATGTAAAGCAAATATAATATGGCTGGACACCCCACTACCACTCAGTAGGTTAATATTTTCTCCTTTATTACTCTTAAAACAATTCAGAAATTTACACTCTCTCTGCAGTATTTAATCAAAACCACCACGTTCCCAGTAAGTTTCAGTTCACTTAAACCAAGTGACGCCGACGCCAGGAGAGAAGATTGGATTACGGGTTGGGGTAATAATACGTCCATAACAGGGATAGTATATTACCCATGATGGACGTTTATGTTAATAACCAATCAGTGTCTGTTAGCTGAAAAGTAGACGATTCACCGAATAACTATGGCAGGGGTCATCGTGAAAACTCAGGCATTCTACGGGTATAGCGCTGAACGTGGGGGGTGAGGACATTCTCCTCTCTGACTGTCCTTTCTGCTCGAACACTGTGACTAAAGTCCTTTCATGGGGTCAGATGCCCCTTCTAAATGTCTGCATTAATTTACTCTTCTAAGACAGTGATCACGGGCATTGTTCCTTTAGTTCGAGCTGGTTCATGGTCGGAACAGTGTGCCCTGCTACCAATTCCCCAGGCTTCATTCTGGAAGAGCAGAAAAGGGAAGGAATGAGAGGGTCCCACTGTAGGGCAAGTTTTATGTTCCAGAAGAAAGTTCCCCTTTTCTGGGTCTGTGTAATCATCACGTTGGATGGAAGGGAAACCAGAGGTCTTTCCACTGAATTCATGGAACATTAAAGTTCCAGTCCTTGAACTTGGCCATGACCTTCTGAAATGTTCAAGTGGCTCAATGGAAAACATGATCAGCTCTGTTCTCTTCTGCTGCTTTTCCTGGCTGCCGACACACAGGAATACAGTATTGTAGTCTCTCTCCCCGAAAGTTTGTGTGGACGACTGAACTTGCTGGTGAATTGTCTTTGTTTGCATATTGATTTCCATATCAAAAACGAGTTTCCTACTGTGGAAAGTATTGTTTCCAAGCCGATTACAGTACAGAGTAGAGTGTGCACGGTTGGTACCCCCCCAACCGAACATAGTCCCGATTTCCTTAATGCTGTTGGATGGGATATTTATCCTTATTTCATCCATCCCAAAAGACAGCCCAGTTGTGGTGGTTTTATGCTGTAGGAATTAGTTTTGGACCATTAAGCCAAGAAATTTATCATCGGTTAAATCAACATATCTTTGATAGTCTCTGGGCAGGGAATTGCATTAGAAGCTACATGTGAGCTTGAGGCCAGAGAAGTGGAAGACAAGGCTTATGCAGAGTCAGTGGAGCGACAGCAAGACTCTGAGAAGGATCACATGGAACCTTCCTGCCACACCTGTGGTCACCTGTGTGACCTCAAGCAGAGTAATGCACCACCTCCACCACCACTCCTGCCCTAGGCTGTAGCCAGGTCTGTGGATTTTGAAATGAAAGCAAGCGGAGGGGCGCCTGGCTGGCTCCGTCGGAAGAGCATGCAACGCTTGATCTTGGGGTTGTGAGTTCGAGCCCCACGTGGGGTGCAGAGATTACTTGAAAATTTTAAAAAATAACAATAACAAAAAAGAAAAAGAAACAAAGCAAGTGGAAAGGGTCCTAGAGCAGTATGGCTCATTCTCAGTGAGTTTTCCTAGTTAGCCCATACGGGCACCTGGTGATCTCTTTCTAGGCCCCTACAAGCCATCCCTCTACTCATCTCTTCTACCGAACTCCAGGTTTTCATCAGGTGAAATATTAATTAACTAATTAATTAATTTATTTATATTTTTACTTACTTCCTTTTCGAATAGGTAACACAGTTCACACAATTCAAAACGGGAAGGGCATAGTGAAGAGTTTTGCCCCTCACCCCTTTGCCCGGCCACCCTGCTTGCCGGGTGTGGTAGCCTCTGGCAACCTGCTGCGCTTCTAGGGGTACCCGCTGTGAATGGGGGCAAATGTACATCAGCATTCTGCACCCGCGCTTCCTCTGTGAGCCGTGTTCTTCGAAGATCATTCCATCCCGGGGAGCCGCCTCGCTCTGGGTTGGTATCTCTCTGCCACCGTTTTGTCATTTGTCGGTGGCTACTGACAGCAGTTGCTGACCTCATTCACGAGTTAGCTCAGCATTTGGGGTCGTAATTTCCCCCGGGGCCAGGACATCTAAGCTCCTTCGGGGGTTTTCTCAGACTGCAGTTTCCTCGCACTGAGGTTTGACCTCCCTTTGGCAGGGCAGAGACCATTCTGGGGGTGTGCGTGCAGGAGCGAAGACAGAATTTCAGGCAGAGCGGCAAGGGCAGCCTGGTAGCTTCCCTTCTCACCATTTGCAGCCAACCTCAGCTCCTTTTTAGGGTCAGCTTTCCAGGCCATTTTTGTATATAGGTTTCTGCCAACTTCTTACTCATCCAAGGCTATGTGTCCTATTTTTCAGGTTGGACATGCCCTCATGTTTGCCGGGGCACATCGTGAATAACTATACTTTCCTTTTTTTTTTTTTTTTAAGATTTTATTTATTTATTTGAGAGAGAGCACAAGCAGAGGGAGCAGCAGGCAGAGGGAGAGGGAGAGGGAGAAGCAGACTCCCTGCTGAGCAGGGAGCCCGACACGGGGCTCGATCCCAGGACCCCGGGATCATGACCTGAGCCGAAGGCAGACGCTTCACTGACTGAGCCACCCAGGCGCCCAGTAACTGTACTTTGACACCAGCTGTTTTGGACCCTCCCCCTTCCTCTTCAGTCGGTATCTGGTATCCGTGAGTCACTGGGGCTCAGAGGCCCGCCTTGGAAAAGCATCACGTGTGGCTGTGGACAAGCTGCTTAGCCTCCCCGCGTCTGTTTTCTTGTCTGTATCACAACACCCAGCTCGGGAAATAAAATGGTATCTACGGGGAACCAAGAGCAGAACCTGAACTGTAGATGTTTTTATAAAATGGGATTTCCCCCTCAAACCGTCTTCCCTAACAGAATTTCCCACTTAGGAGTTATGGCAATTAAAATAAAAAAGTCTACGTGCCTTAGGCTCAGGGGTTTCTTGCCCAGACTCCGTCAGCTTTGTTTCTCGAGATTCCAAAGTTACCGTCACTTGCGCGCTGTCCATCCAATTCCTTTTTTTTTGGTAGAATGAAACTTTTCCTTTCTGGTTCCAGGCAGTAAAATTCGGGCCAGGTTTTGACTTAATATATGGAAGAATGTTCTCATAGCAAAGAAGTGTGTTGCCCCAGGAAATCAAGAATTCCCTGTTATTGCTACAGAGGTATTCATTCTAGACAAGCAACTCTCTAGCGGAGATGTTGTCGGGTGATAGGATTAAGATCTTCATTAAAGTCCTTTTGAACCCTGAATGGGGTTGCTATGAGGGTCAGAGACCTCCACTTCGCTATTTCCTCTTGTCTCTTTCCACGTGGGAGACACCATTCCAGGCCCTTGGATGGCGAGTCAGACGAGGTCCTTGATGACCCCCAAGCCTGCCCCCTGCCCCGACTTGCACCCTGCATTCCAGAAATCTTCCTCCCAACTGTCTGCTGAAAATGTCTCGTGGACGTTCTACATGTGTGTCTGTCCATTCGCTCCTTTGACCAGTAGAGTGTGTACTGGGCTCCAGGCATCTTTCTGGGTTCCAGGGGTGCAGTGGTTAACAAAGCAGCGGGGGTCTCTGGTCTCGGTGATTTCACGTTGTGTCCCCATCGCATTTGTCTCGGTGAAACTTACCGCCCTCGTTGCAGAGTTTCTTCCCTGCTTCCCCGAGCATCTGGGCTCACCCCGACTGCGGGGCCATTTCCCTGTCACACAGGTAAATCCTCGCGGGCTCTCGGGTACCTTCCTTCCCTTCCATGTGGAACTGTCTTTGCCTGCTGCATCTGTCCACTTTGCCTTTCCTCTGGCTTCCCCTGAGCCAGGCCAGCCTCGCATTGCCCACCTCGAGCACAGAGGCCTCCTGGCAGGATTGCATTGCTGTGAATACCTGCTGTATACTCTTGTCCTGTGCGACTGGGACCAGTTTGGGACCATTAATCGGGCAAAGTCGGTTAAATCAGGGAATCAAAAAAAAAAAAAAATGCAACATGTATACTTGAAACATTCTGTTTTCACCTAAAACATACAAGGGTCTATTCATTCCCTGATCTCTCGTTCCAGGTCCAAGGCATTTTCTTAGTGCAGACCTGTTGCTTGGAGCTCTTTCATATCTTTTCACTCTCGTAATACGCCTTCCGTGATTTTCAGTTTTAGTTTCTTTATTTTACTTATTTTGGGGGGGGGGCGGGAAGCAAGAGCTTAGATGCCTCAGAAGAAAACTGTGTGTAGAATCCTCTCCCATGTTTACAAACGTTCCCCTACTCGTTTATAGCTGCGCCAGGCAATCCTGAGACACCTCCGTGGAGTCTTTTCAGAGCATTCACTGTGGCTTTTGAAGAAACAATGCCTCGCTCTCTGTGTTCATATTTTATTGGTTTACATAATCAGTCAGTGATGTAAATAAAACCACTAGTATGACTGGCATACACAGGTTTGGAACAAACACACCTGACCCTTCGTAGGCAGACAACCCAGCTAGTGGCAGCAGAAGTGCCCTGCTGTTGGGGAGACCGGCCTACTGACCAACCGTGTTCATCTTGCCCGGGGCCTTGTTATGTCTTATCAAAAGGGAGCACGTTGGTTATTTTGGTGAATCGGTGAAATGTGAAACGGTAGGTAGACAGAGTGCGAGGGAGCAAGTTTTGTGTCACCGGAGTCACCTAACTCCACCGCAGCTCTCCTCACACCACTTCTCTGCTCCAGCACCTTTGGGCCTTCTCCACTGGGTGAGGAGCCAAGGCAAACCCCTTGCCTTGATTCGGCATGACCCCCGTGCAGCCTCAGCGTGCTCCCTGCTTGCGCCTTGAGCTCCAGTCCCAGGCCACAGGGTGGTTTATTCTCTGAACACATTCAGGACTTTCTCACAATCAAGCCTTTGTTCACCCTGGTGAACAAAGACGCGGCCCGGCGGCCGGGGCCTTGCTCACCCGGGATGCGCATGTCCATGCCAGGCGCCTCCCTCCCCTGCCCCCTGCCCCCCGCTGCCACTCTGGACATTGACAGAAATGCTGTTCATTGTGAAGGGAACAGCTCCCAAGAGCACCTCCTGCACAAAGCCTTTCTTGATCTCACAACAGGATGTGCCTTTTCTCTTTTAGGCGTCCCCTGCAACATCGCATGGAAATTTCTGTAAGATGCTCGCCATATGCCGCCTTGTACTGTTTGTCTCCCCTGTCTAATAACGCTCTGTTGCTTTGAGCGGAACTCCGGCCGTCGGGCCTGCTGGCAGCACGTTCAGGAAGCAAGCCTCTCCAGAGTGTGGGTGATGCCTCTCTTTTTTCCCCTTTATCTCTTCTTCAAAGCCTGTGTCTTTCTAGGCTCTATTGCTGGCAGCGAAGCACCCCTCAGGCTTCAGTCATGCTAATTGATTCAGAGTGAGGACCGGACTCTTTTTAGTTTGGAAATAATACGTAGAATCTTGAAGGCTCATCCATTTATCTCCCTCGACTCGAAGAAAAAAACAGAACAAAACAAAAAAACAGCTTTACTGAAGTAAAATGTACATATCATAAAATCCCCTCATCTAAAATGTGCGGTCCAGTGATTTTTAGTAAACTGACTGACAACCATGTGCCACAGCCGAGCTGGAGAACATTTCTGTCATCCCAGAAAGATCCCTTGTGCCGTCCCAGGCAATCCCTGTTTCGTCCCCAGCTCCAGGCAACCGCTAATCTGCTTTCTGTCCTCACAGATCCTTCCTTGGATTTTTCTCGTCACCTTTTATCACTGGAATGATGACTTAGACCAGCATACATGCCATCTGCCTGAGGAACTTTGCCTCTGATAGTTACGAAATTCTGTTAACTCCCTCCTTGACTCCCCATGCTCACGTTTCTCTTGGTTTTCCTTTGTGTGAGCCTGGCCTCTGTTTAGCAACTTGGCCCTTGCGTTATTTAAGAAAGTTGAGGTTTGGGGGCGCCTGGCTGGCTCAGCTGGAAGAGCATGTGACTCTTGATCTCTTGGTCGTGAGTTCAAGCCCCATGTTGGGTGTAGAGATTAATTTAAAAAAATAAATAAACTTAAAAAAAAAAAACGTTGAGGTTTCCCCCCTCCATCAGAAGATGGAAAACTTGAATGGTGTCGGGTCATGTATAAAACAGATACTGGGTAGTATTTATTGAAAAAGCAATCTAAGCTCCCCTAAGGCAAGGAAAATCTCGTCTCCTGTTATATTCGGTATAGGGCACATAGAGCCACTTACATTATTATTTTGGGTAACGAAAAGTTTTTGGTGAGAAAAATGACATTGTTTTTATTGAAATTATGAAGGCTTAATAGCTTGAAACACAACGTAGAAAAGTACAAAGAAAGTTAAGCATGATCCAGAATGCCACCTCTCAGAAGCAAACAGGGTTAAGCTATGGTGATTATCTTTCCCAGCATCTGTCTCAGCATTGATACAGCTACAAAGATAATTACAGACGTAGTCACCAAGCCAAGGAGGCAGCTTTGGGTGCAGTGGAAGTCCAAGCCAGACATGGGTAGTCCTTGGGAGGAGACTTGTGGCAGGGGCGTCCTGTGGCCCCATGAGGACAGAAGCCGTGGGCCCCAGCAGCACTGGGTGGGGGGCAGGCCTGGCCTGAGGAGCAGGAGTGGGGAGCAGTGGCGATGGGGAGCCTCCTTGTGCAGTTGAGTGGAAGGTGGAGGCTGCGGCAGCTGGACCTCCCGAGGGAGCTCTGTAGACGACAGAACATAGGGAACGCGTGCTGCAAGTGCACCGAGTTCTTGCTTTGAGAACTTGGAAGCTGCCACACTCCTGGGACTCCCAGAAATAAATGAAGGGAACTTTGCTGTAGGGATGAAGGTCAAGTTATACTGGTGAATAGCTAGAGCCAGGAAAATACCATTTGATGCTGCTAACATGACCCCATTTCTACTCCTAGACTTGTGCAGCCAACGGAAACATTAGGTTATGTAAGTATATAGGTAGGTCTTCAGCTTAGGCTTTTCTTTCACGCACACGTGAACTTCAGAATCTTGAAGGCCAATGATGATTCTTTTATTATTTATGCCAAGCTCCCAGGGAAGGTCGTGGGTAGATAATAAAGCTCTCATTTGCTCAGAGGGTGGCCTCAGCATGGTCACTAATGAGTCAGTGGCTGAGACAAGTACAGACGATGGGAATTTTTGCGTATAGGGTTTTATAGTGCTAATTATCATATCTCCATCTTATTTAGATTGTAGCAGTGTTTATTCATATTTAAGTTAAGCCCTGCTGAGGACAAAAAAAAACGTGTTTTCTGTAATTCAAGAAGGATTTCCAAGATTTTCATTCACAGTTTATAGTTCCTTATTGCAAGAAACCATTTGCTTTTCTAAATCCTGAAATATTGGCCTCTCTGAAGATTTGGTGCCCAGCTTCTACTGGTGGCAAAGAGGAATAGACAGGAAAAAACAAAAACAAAAACAAGTGCTGTGGAGAAAACAGACCTGAATTACGTTCCAGCTCCTTACTTTTAATCTATATCTCCCTGGGCAAGATAGCTTAATTTCCCTGAACCTGAGTCTTTAAGAGGAGAAAGAGAACAGCTGCTAGGTCAGATCATAGCTGATTCAGCTGGACTTCCACACTAAGGAACTATAGACTATGTCGTATAACAAAAGAAAAGGTAGGTGACTCACAAGTTGTTTAATGTGAGCGCACAGTAACGCCAGCAGGAGTCCAGGTTCTTTCCGTCTTTCTGGTCTACCGTCCTGACCGTGTTGGCGTGGCCCTCTGGCTAGCTCCCCTGGCCATCTCAAGATGGCTGCTGAAGTTCTGGTGATCTTGGGCTGAGATGACAATGTCCACTGGAAGCAGAGCTTCTCTTTCAGCACGTCCCTTTAAGGGCAAGAGAATTTTCCCTTACCCTCCCACCAGCATACCTCCCCTTGTGTTGTTGGCCAGAACTGAGTCACATAGCATCCTTAACCCAGTGGCTAGCATGGAGAATGGAATCACCATGATTGGCCTGGACTGTGTCACTAAGATTCTCTCTCTCCATCAGTGTCACGTCCAGGGAGTTCTCTGACAAGAATGAAGTAGGAAGGGGCTGACAGTCTTGATAGCCCAGTGACTGTTATATCTGTGTTGTGGTGTTGCTGTTTTGAGTTTGAGGTAATTTTTTTTGGATCATGATTTTTTTCCCAAAGGAATAGACTTTATTTTTTAAAGCAGTTTTAGGTTTACAGAAAAATGAGTGGAAAATACAGAAAGTTCCCATATACCCCTCACCATCACCCCCAATCCCCCCAGTCATTAATAATTTGCATTAGTGTGGTACATTTGTTACAATTGGTGAGCCAGTAGAGATCCATTATTATTAACTAGAGTCCAAAGTTTATATTAGGGTTCACTCTTTGTGTTGTATATTCCATGGGTTTTGACAAATGCATAATGATGTGTATCTACCATTGGAGTATCATACAGAGTAGTTTCACCGCCTCGAAAATACCCTGTGCTCCACCTAAGTCATCCTTCCCTGTCTTCAAAACACCTAGCAACCACTGATCTTTTTACTGTCTCCATAGTCTTGCCTTTTCTAGAAAGTCGTATAGTTGGAATCATATAGTATATATCTTTCCACACTGGCTTCCTTTACTTGCAATGTGCGTTTAAGATTCCTCCATGTCTTCTCGTGGTTTAATAGCTCATTTCTTTCTTAGCATTGAATGATATTCATTCCGTTGTCTGGATGGACCACAGTTTGTATGTCCATTCATCCATTCAACATCCTGATTGCTTTCAAGTTTTGGCAATTATGAATAAAGCTGCTGGCAACATTTGTGTGCAGGTTTTCGTGTGAACGTAACTTTCCAGCTCACGTGGGTGAATGCCAAGGAGCGTTACTGATGGGTTGTGTGGTAAGGATATGTTTAGTTTTGTAAGAAGCTGCTGAACTCTTTTCCCAGGTGCATGTACCACTTGGCATTCCCAAGAGCAATGCCCCAGAGCATTCCTGTTGCTCTACCACCAGCCTCACCAGCATTTGATATTGTCAGTGTTTTGGGCTTTCACTGTTCTGATAGGTGTGTAGTGGTATGAATCATGATTTTTAAAAATCCAGGCACAAGGGGAAAGTTGAACTCTGATTAGCAATTTGATAAGAAATTATTTTTTTTCAGTTGGGATAATGGAATTGTTTTTTTTTTTTTTAAGGAGTCCTTATCCTTAAGAATACATACTGAAATATTTACCAATGAAATAGAATATCTGGGATTTGTTTCAAAATAACTGAGGATAGAGAAGTGGATAATGGTAGATGAAACTAGATTGAGCATGAATTGCTAATTGTTGAAATTGGGTTGTCAGGTACATAGAGGATCATTATATTTCTAATTTTGATTATTTTATGTTTCTTATAATAAATGTTTAAAATTAAAGTTTGATGTTATGTTATTACAAAATAGTGGATGGACACTTTGGTGTTTAGTAAAAATATGAACTGTCTCATGGTACCACCTTCAGATTAAGCCCAATTCTTAACACTGTTATAGAGAAGCAATGAGTATATATTAAATAAGTATATGTGCTGGATTAATATTTTTTTTTATTTTTTTTAAGATGTTATTTATTTATTCGACAGAGATAGAGACAGCCAGCGAGAGAGGGAACACAAGCAGGGGGAGTGGGAGAGGAAGAAGCAGGCTCATAGCAGAAGAGCTTGATGTGGGGCTCGATCCCAGATCGCCGGGATCACACCCTGAGCCGAAGGCAGACGCTTAACCACTGTGCCACCCAGGCGCCCCTGGATTAATAATTTTTTAAAGAATCCTCCTAGAAACTAAAGAATCTTTTGGTAACATAAGCAATTTTACCTAAAATGATTTTAAGAATATATGTGATTTTTTTCAAAATGATTTTTTTTAATTGCAAAGCAAAAAACAGTATATGCACATCAGAACAAAATTTAAAATATATGGACAGTCAAAAAAAAGGACATAAAAGACATAAAAATCATACCCACTCAAAAAGAGCCACCACTAACCAGAAATTTGAGGAATAATTTTCCAAACCCTTTCCTGCTTATCTAGGTGTTTGTATACAGATAATTTTTGTTTGTTAATGTACAAAAAAAGAGAATTATATTCTTAATATATACACTGTTCTGCTTTATCACTTAATACATCTGGCACGTGGTTTTAGAGACCGCATAGGATGCCATTGTGTGGCTGTATGATAATTTATTTAACTAGGCTGCTTGTGCTCAACATTGAAGGTTTTTGCTATTGCAAACAGAAGGGAAGCAATGGACAGTTGTTAAGAACACAGACTCTAGAGTTAAATGGAAAGGGTACTGTGCAGAAAAAAGTGAATGTAGCAGGCCTGCTATCCTTAGAAAGGCTGCTTGCAAGGTTGACACTTGGCTGGCTTCTGGGAACTTGGACTTCAGAATGGTTTCCAGCACCCTGACTGATAGGCCAGGCTCACTGGGCTGAAAGTGTCAGTGCAAACACTGTGGCTTATGATGCTGAACACCTGCTTTCCTTCTGAAAGTCTGGAGTTTATTTCGTGCCTATGGGCCTGGACCCCAATAAAAACCTGGCCGCTGAGTCTCTGGTGAGCTTCTCTCTTCTACACCACCATACTTGTGTTGTCCCAACCTGTTGCTGGAGGAATTGAGGCTACTCCGTATGACTCCTTTATCTGGAAGCTTGCATCTGGCTGGTTTCCTTTTTGGCCTGTCCCATGGGTCCTTTCCCTTTTTTGTTTCCTCTCCCTGGAGTAAGCCCTAGCCATGAGCCCAACTACATGCTGAGTCCCGCCAGTCCTCCCAGCGAATCTCCAAACCTGGTGATGGTCTAGGGGACCCCTGACCCAGGTCCGAATCCTGACTCCGCCACTTCATAGCTAAGTAACCCTGGCCAAGTTATTTACCGTCTTGGTCATTTTCTAATCTTTAGTTTGGGTAAAAAAAATAGATTTATCTTGTTGGATTTTGGTAAGGAGTTGAGTAAGTTAAAATACATAAAGTCGTTGAAATAGTCCCTGGCATGGGATTATTTCTCAATAAACATTAAGAATCATTATCTTGGAAGCGAGATGTTTATATATATTTGCAATTATTTCTTTTGAATACATTCCTAGAACTCAAATTGCTGGGTTTAAGGATATGCACATTTTTTCTTTTTTGTGTTCTCTGATCATAAAAGTAAATTATGTTTATTGTTAAGGTATTAGAGGTACTTGCTATAGAAAAAGAAAGTCCTCTATAATTCTGTTTCTTCAGATATAGTTATTTGTAGTAATTTGTTGTATACATGTCTGAATGTATTTCCATATGCATGAATATGGACAACATCATATAGTATTTTTTAATAAAAATGGGCCCATGTATAAATTATTTTATTGTGTATGTCTGAACATCAGGGGATCTTTATATTCAATGACTATTTCTAAAAACCTTTTTTTTCCCTTCCTTAAATAAACATTTCAAAAATAGATGAAATAGAAAAATACAGAATTTGGGGCACCTGGCTGTCTCAGTCAGTAGAGCACATGACTCTCCATCTCAAGGTCATGAGTTCAAGCCCCACATTGGGCATGGAGACTACTAAAAAAAAAAAGAAGCCAAAAAGAAAATACAGAAGTTATCAACTTAGTTATAACTTTACATTTGAAATCACACATATAAAATATAGGAATTTAGAGTTGTGCTGTTTCTTTTTTAAAGTAATTATTAGTTAATTACTTTAAAAAAAGCTTTTATTTACTTACTTGAGAGAATATGAACAGGGGGAGGGGCAGTGGGAGAGGGAGAAGCAGACTCCCCACAGAGCGGGGAGCCTAATGTGGGGCTCCATGCCAGGACCCTGAGATCATGACCTGAGCCGAAGTCAGACGCCCAACCAATAGAGCCACCCAGGTGCCCCAGCCTCCTTTAAAATGGTTTTATCAGGCAGCCTCTATCAGCATCTCAAACTCATTGATCAAGGTTGTGCCTTGTTTACCCAGTATTTAACATTGATTGGATCCTGTTGTTTAAAAATACATAGATTTTGGAGACATTTGGGGGAATTTTAATATGGGCTACATAGTATATGATATTTTGAAAATATTATTTTTTTTGGATGAGATAATGCTATTGAAGGAGAATGCCTTAGGAGATCATGGTGGAAGTGTTTACGGGTGAAGTGTCATGATGTCTGCAGTGTACTTTCAAATGACTCAATGTCAAAAGAAAAATGGAAGGGCAGAGAGATAAAAAGCAAGTGGTAGAATGTTTACAATTGGTAATTGTAGGTGATAAATATATGAGGGTGTTCACTGTAGTGTTCTACACTTTTCTATGATTTTGAAATTGTTTAAAATGAAAAGTGGAATGATAAAGAAAGGCTTTCTTCCCCCTCAATATTACAAAAATATTCATTCACATTTACTTCTAGGACTTTTATATTTTCATATTTTACAATTAAATTTATATTGAATTAGACTTTATTTCGGCATAAAGGGTGAGATATGGGTCTCACTTCTTTTGAAGTGCTACTTTGTACTAAATTCTTTTAAATCTGAGTTTTTTTCGCATTTCCATTCTGTGGTAGCCATACTATTTTTCTTATGTAGTTTTATGGCATTTTTTTTTAAACTCTAATAAGGTAAATCTCTTCTCTTTATTCTTCCTCTTATAAATTTTCTTATATTGTCCAATGTCTTTATTCATCCAGGTGAATCTTGTAATAAATACATTGAGTTCATGATTAATTTGCATTTTGTTAAAATCATAGATTAGGGACGCCTGGGTGGCTCAGGTGGTTAAGCGTCTGCCTTCGGCTCAGGTTTGATCCCAGGCTCCTGGGATCGAATCTCCCATCGGGCTCCCTGCTCACTGGGGAGCCTGCTTCTCCCTCTGCCCGCCTCTCACCCTGCTTGTGCACTCTCTCTGTCTCTCTCTCTCTCTGACAAATAAATAAATAAAATCTTTAAAAAACAATAAATAAAATCATAGATTAATTGGGACAGACTTGACTTTTATAAAATTTAGCCTTCTCATTTCAATAACATAGGATTTCTCTGGGTATCAAACAGTCCTCCAGAAGTTTAAGTAACCATCACAGAGCTATTTTGTTTGTTTGAGAAGTTAGCATTTTAGCTGATAGAGCAATTAAATATATTATTTACTTCACCTACTATACATTAGATATAAGGAATGCAAAAATTATTAAGACAGCGTCATTGCCACACAACGAGTTTATAATCATATAAAGGAGAATGGTTGAAATAATGTGGTTCTGTGGGAAAGACTATACAAGGTATACAGAATTTTCTTGAGGGAGAGAGTATTTAATTCTGGCTGGGATGGGAACGCTCATTTGAAGTGATTGATGCCTGAGCAAGGATTAATTAATTAATTAATTATTACTGTTATTATTTTTATTTAAGAGAGAGAGTGCAGGAGCAGGGAGGAGAGGCAGAGGGAGAAGAAAAGAGAGAATCTTAAGCTGGCTCCACACTCAGCTCAGGGCCCCACGCGGGGCTCGATCCCACCATCCTCAGATCATGACCTGAGCTGAAATTAAGAGACCAACGCTCAACTGACTGAGCCACCCAGGTGCTCCTACCTGAGTAAGAATTTAAATCTTTTTAAAAAATATGATCTTATTTATTTGAGAGAGAGAGAGAGAGAGAGCACGAGTGGTGGGGAGCGGCAGAGGCAGAGGGAGAAATAGACTCCCCACAGAGCTTGGAGCCCGATACGGGGCTCCATTCCAGGACCCCGGGATCATGACCTGAGCCGAAGGCAGACGCTTAACCTACTGAGCCACCCAGACGCCTATCTGATCAAGAATTTAAAAGATGAATAGGTACTTGCCAGGAAGCCAGATTATAGAAGCCAGATTATAGGAAGCGTATCAAATCAGAGAGAATATAAAAGATATAAAAGCATAGAGGCCTGGGGCGCCTGGGTGGTTCAGTCAGTTAAGTGTCCGGCTCTTGATTTAGGCTCAGGTCATGATCTCATGGGTTGTGAGACTGAGCCCCTGGTCGGGCTCCATGCTCAGCGGGGTGTCTTCTGGAAGAGTCTCTCTCTCACTCTTCCTTTGCCCCTCCCCCCACTCGTGTGCTTGCTCTCTCTCTCTCTCTCTCTCTCTAAAATAAATAAATAAATCTTTTTACAAAAAGAGACAGAGCAAGAGCCGTAGAGTCCAGGAGGTATCTTGGGTTGGTGCCTTATTGAGCTGTCATAAAGAGACACAGGTTAATTGCTTAACATTTTATGGGATTAATAAAATGACTCATCAGTTTTCAAAACTCTGTGGATAAGGCTGTAACTGTTCTGTAAACTGAAGTTGTGTCACTGTTACAGGGTTCACAATTGCAGCCTTTGTCCATCATCTCATAAATATTTGAAGTCAACCATCTTTTCTGGGCTCATTCTTCACCTTTAAAAAAGGAGGTGGGAGGTGGGGAGGCCGAACTTGATTTCATATACATTTCTGCTCTAAAATTATGCTATGCAATTTATTTTCCTTAGTACGTTTGTTTCTGTGTGCTCAGTGTTGCGCTCGGTTGTGTAGGTTACGGAAATAGAACCATGGCTCCTCTTTTTGACAAATTAGTTTTGTTGGAGAAGCCAACTCATGGCACTGTCAAAAGGAAGTCATGTGTACGAGCTGATTGGTTTATGGTACAGCCTATAAATTCATTCATTCATTCCCTGTTCTCAGGCAGTTTGCAATCTAGTGGGGAGATAATGAAGCAGTCAACAAGTACGTATATAGCACACTAAATGGTGATATGCATCCCAGAGGTCAACAAAGCAGGGAAGTGTGTACATGGAGGGTCTGGCTTACTATTTAATGTGGTGTGACAGAGAAGCCCCTCTTAATGAAATGACATTGGACCAGAGACCTAGGAAGTGAAAGAGAATGAAACATGTGGTCTATGTAATGTAGGAATATGGGGCAAGAGCGTTCCAGGCAAAGGGAGCAGCAGGGGCAAAGGCCCTTGGATTGGGAGCATGACTGGCTCATTTGAGAAACAGTGAGGAGGCCACTGTAGCAGACAGCAGTGTGAGAGGGAGAAGGAGAGTCCACTGATGGAAGGAGGGGAAGATTATTCAGGGCGGTGGAGGCCAGTGCAAGGGCGTTGGCTCTTCCTCCCGGTGAGACAGAAAGCTATTGGAGCATTGAAAATGGAGGTGTGGTATGATTTGACCTAGGTTTTAGAAGCACCACTCTGCCATGTGAAGATTAGAACATAAGAGGCAAGGGAGACTGGGTAGGGGGCAGTTACAATTCATCCTCGTAGGATGGTCCGTGGCTTGGAGCAGGTGGTAGCTATGGAAGTGGTGAGAAGTGCTGAGACGTGGTGCCATTCATGATAAGTATTCTGGCATATTCCAGTTATGGAGATGGAGAAGACTATAAGAGACAGCTATGGAAGAAAATCAAGAATTTGGGTTTTTTTCTAGTTAAATCCGAGATGCTTATTAAGACACCTAAGTGGAGGTGTCAGGAAGGTAGTTGGTTAAATGAGTCTGGAATACAGAAGAAGGTATTGGTGCGGGCAGCCAAGTTAGAAAAGAGATGACCGCGGTGGATAAGAGACCACTGGGTTTCGGGGCACTCCAGGTGCGAGAGATCAAAGAGATGAGGAGAAACCAACAAATGGGATTGAGAAGGGAGACCAGAGAGGCGGGGTTCTGCTGTCTGAACTCCTCCTGTTTTGAGGAGTTGAATGATCAGCGGTGACTTAAGATGTTGATAGTTACGGTGAGAACTGAGAATGGGCCATAGCGTTCCAGTAATGCAGAAAGAACTAGCCATTCCACTCATGATTTTATTAGTCCTAAATATTTTCCACTGTCAAGATTTACTTATTTCTAAGTGTTTTCACGGTCAGATTAACTATGAAAGTCGTTTAGGGCAATTTCCATAAGTTAGTCATTTCTGATAGCAGCAAAAACAGTTACCACTAAGGACTGGTATGCATTTTTATTATTTGAGGTAGTATTCATCTTGGATAGCGGGCACGTCTTTATTAAAGTGTTATTCTTCTGCATGTCCTCCTCAAGAGTTGCTTGTGCGTCCATTCTTTCATTTACCCAGGAAATGTCTAAAGCGCCTGCACCATGCCAACCCTAGGTTTTTCCTGCCCTAACATGAGATCTGAAGTCTCACGCGCAGAATCTTGCCTTTCTCGTGGCCCTTGGCGTCAGCCTCCCCGCAGTGGGGTTTTTCCAGCCTACCCTGTCCAGCTGCAGTTCTCAGCGCCCGCCCCTAGAGGCCTGAAGTCGGTCAGCTGGTGCGGCCCTCCCACGCGTGGGCGGGAACCCTTCGGATGCTCTAGAGCGATATGCAGATGAGGTGGGAGGGCGCTATGCAGATTAGATGGGCGGGCCTAGCCGGGCCGGCCGCCTGGAGTAGAGGTGGGCGGGCCTGAGAGCAGGCGGTATGCAGATGAGGTGGGCGGGGCCCGCCCGCGCGGGCGAGGAGCGGCTCCGCCGGCGGCCGCCGGGAACTGGAAGGCGCCCGGCCCTTTCTTTGACTGGAGCGGACCCGCCGGACGCAGCTGCCTCGGCAGCCGGAGCCGGCGCGAGCCGCAGCACGGCGGACACCCTGTCCGAGGCCGGCCACCCGGCCGCTGCCGGAGTCAGCCGAGCATGGGCAACCACTCGGGGCGGCCCGAGGATCCCGAACCAGGTCTGTGCTGTCGGCGGGGGTCGCGCCGCGCCCCCTCCCCGGCCCGGCGCCCTTCCCCCACCCGCCTTTCGGGCCAGCGGCCGCTGCTCTACCCGCGGGCGCCCAGGGGGCGAGTGGAAAGGTGAAGTTCCCGGGATGTGATTCTTGCCTTTGGAATGCGCTAATGGGGTTGTGAAATTACCTGTGCCTGTTCCGCGACAAGGAAATGCCACTCACTATAAACACGTACCTGGAAGCCCTGGGTCCGCCCGGACGCAGCGAGTGGGGCGGGCGGGAGCCGGTCTCCGTGGCCCGGAGGACGCAGGCCAGGCCCGTGGAGAGAGGGGTCAGGGGGTGCGGGGCTCGGTGCGGATTTCCCGGGGGATCTGACTTGCCCCTCCTGTCTGCCGGCCAGACAGGGTCTCCAAGACCGTGCGTGGAGGCAGTTCTGGCAGACTTTCTGGGCATTTGCAACGAAAAGTGTGACTTCGCAGTCGTGTTCTGGTTCATTGTCCATTTTGCGGTGCATCATTTGCATATCACACACTTTCTGGAGTCCCGTGGAAGGTGGCAACCCGTCAGCAGATCTGTTACTCATCCTCAGACCAAGGGCTTGATTGTGACTGTTCCTTACCCAAAATAGTCCGTGCTTATTCTGGGATACCAGAAACTTCGCCGGCTTATCAAATTTTTATTTCCTCAGAAATTAAGCGAGCCTGGTGGAGAGTCAGCTGGGCTCTAGTTTTCATCTTCTGGTTCATCATCCTGGCCTCCGGCACAGATTTAGATGCTGATAACCACGGGGCTGTTTAAAAACAAAACCAGAACATTTCTGTTCTGTCACATGAAGGAAGTGGAATTTAATTTAGCTTCAAAAAATTGCATCTTGTCTGATTGGGGAGAGATGGTCGACTTAATGCTGGAATCCTGGAGTGGCAGGTGGCGAGTACGTATGTGTTCCTGTGACAGAGTCAGAACTCTTCAAAAATTTCTCAAGGGTGTAATTTTTTAATTGGGATTTGACTGAGGACATTGATGCTTTGAGAGGCGGAGTGACTTGTGCAAGTGACATCCCTGGAATTGGGAGCAGCGCTGTACATAGACCCTTGGTCTTCCAAGCCTCGGTCCCTTGCTCTTCACTCACCTCCCAGGGCCTCAGCTCCGGGTCTTGGCAGGGAGGCCAAGCAGCCTTAGGCCGTATCCTTGAGGCTAGGCAGAGGTGGGGTGCCTTGGACTGGTACAAGAACCAGGATGGAAAACTTTGCCACATGGGAACACTATGAAGAAAACATTCAGAGACAGGGTTACTGCGTAGATTACATAGGGGTAACTCTGCATTGCACAGCAGGTATCCGAACTTCTTTGGGCAGAACAACCAATATTTGCAAAATAATGCCTTCATTATAAACAGCGCTATGATAAACTATTAGGTAAAGGATATGTAACATTTTAAAAACACCTCATTAGTATACAACAGCCCAGGTATTGTAAAAACTCATTCCTTTTGTGTCAAAATTGTGAAGAGACTACCCCTCTCCTAGAGCTTTTAAGAGTTATATGGGTTCCAGTCTTCCTTCCTTCCTTCCTTCCTTCCTTCCTTCCTTCCTTCCTTCCTTCCTCTCTCTCTCTCTATCTCTTTCTTTCTTTCTTTCTTTCTTTCTTTCTTTCTTTCTTTCTTTCTT